>NW_020664725.1:1219076-1299727 GCF_002925995.2 Terrapene triunguis | reverse complement strand
CTGGGCGCGGGGTGGCGCTGCAGAGCTGGGGGGATCCCAAGGCTGGAATGGGCGCGGGGTGGCGCTGCAGAGCTGGGGGGAGCCCAAGGTTGGACTGGGCGCGGGGTGGCGCTGCAGAGCTGGGGGGCGCCCCGGTCTGGACTGGGCGCCCCGGTCTGGACTGGGCGCCCCGGTCTGGACTGGGCGCGGGGTGGCGCTGCAGAGCTAGGGGGATCCCAAGGCTGGAATGGGCGCAGGGTGGCACTGCAGAGCTGGGGGGAGCCCCAGGCTGGACTGGGCGCGGGGTGGCACTGCAGAGCTGGGGGGATTCCAAGGCTGGAATGGGCACAGGGTGGCACTGCAGAGCTGGGGGGATCCCAAGGCTGGACTGGGCGCAGGGTGGCACTGCAGAGCTGGGGGGATCCCAAGGCTGGACTGGGCGCAGGGTGGCACTGCAGAGCTGGGGGGATTCCAAGGCTGGACTGGGTGCAGGGTGGCACTGGAGAGCTGAGGTGTGGGGCTGGGCTGCTGGTGACGGTTGTTTTTTTTTTTTTTTTTTTTTTTTTTTGTGGGCAGATGTGCGGGTGAAGGAGCGCACGCAGCTCTTGAGTTTATTGCGTCTGTCACAAACTCCAGGCCCTGCCCCATCATGCACCAGCTCTCTGGCATCTGATACTTTGTCACTGAAACAAGGAGCTCACCCAGATCAGTCTGTAGCTAGAAAGTTCCCTGGGTGGTTATTTTGTCATTTGTGGACTTTCTCTTCCTACTCGGTTGGCACCTGTTATATTTCATGCTGAGCAATGGATTTCCCCAAGTCTATGCCAGTTTCTGCTGCAAGTTGCTGGGCAACTTGCTGGTGCATCTCTGTGGACCAACATTAAGTGTATTTAGGGCACATCTACATTCAGGAGAGTTAATCAAAATTAACATAGGCCTGGTGTACACTAAAAAGTTAGGTGAACCCAGGATTGTCGCTCAGGGGTGTGAAAAATGCACGCCCCTCAGAGACGTAGCTATACTCAATGGAAGAATTCGTCCATCAACCTAGCTGTTACCTCTCGTGGAGGTGGATTACCTACACACCGATGGGAGAAGCTCTCCTGTTGACATAGGTGGTGTCTATACTGAAGTGCTACAGAAGTGCAACGGTGCTGCTGTAGTGTTTTAAGTGTAGACATATCCTAAAACTGCATTTGAAGTGGATTAGTTAAACTGCATTAAACTCCTGAGGCCACTCATTCAGAATTGATTGACGTGGTCCGTTTTAATTAATTTGGATTAACTTTTCTGAGGTCGGCTCTACGCTACACACCTATATCGGTATAACTATGTCCCTCAGGGGTGTGAAAGATCCCATCAATTTAGGCTGCGTCTACACTGCCACTTTCAGCATTAAAACTTTCAGGGGTGTGAAAAAACACCCCCTCCCCCCCCCCCCGAGCGATACAAGTTTTAGCGCTGAAAAGCACCAGGCTCCCGGCGATAAAGCTACCACCGCTAGTTGGGGTGGAGTTTTTTTAACACTCTCCCAGCGATAAAGCGTGTCTACACTGCCCACGTCACAGTGCTGCTGTGCTGTAACGTGGGTAGTGTAGACATACCGATAGCTACTGCCTCTCAGGGAGGTGGATTAACTATGCCAACAGGAGAGCCCTCTCCTGTCGGCATAGAGCATCTTCGTTAAAGTGCTACAGTGGCGCAGCTGCAGCATTTTAAGTGCAGACTTGCACTGAGTGTCTCTGTGTAGATAGTGCTTATGTGGACTATGGAAACCCCAACATAATGCTGGTGGCCAGCAATGAAACAAATATTTTTAAGATTATTTTTGTGGCTCTTTAAAATCTGCAAATCCAGTGAAAATAAATGTGAAATAACACTTTTCATACAATGTTTGCTTTGTTCAACTTCAGAGGTTTATATATCAGCAGAACCTTAGAACAGGGTGTAGTATGCATGGGCTCTTAATACTTCACGCTTCCTATTTAATCCAAGGATCACAATTGATTGCGTAATTAATAAATCTTGCAGCATCTCTGTGAAATAGACTCATCTTACAAATGGGGAAACTGAGGCACAACTAGCAAGGGACTTGACAATGTCACATTTGTGACAGAGCTGATCTTAGAAACTGTCAGCCTCAGTTTTTTCTCATTTGCTTTAGCTGGACCATATGTCCTTTGCATGCAATAATTTTCACTTCTTGCTGTCCATCTTAATGTATCTGTCTTCCAGATGTTACTCTGTTAAGATAAAACAGGAAACTTTGTGGACTTCTGTTGAGGTGATTTGCTGCAGATATCCTATTCTACTTTAAAAGTATTTCACTTACTCCATACATTTGGCTTTTAAGTGACATTAGTATCCATAGTCATATTGTGACATTTCCTATAATGCTATATTGTATCACTGCAGTTCATGGCAGTGCTTTGTAAAAGCCTGTCATTTGATATACCCTTATAAAGTGACAGGATTATAGGAGATAAAGTGGACCTGTTTTACCTGTATCAGCTAAACCATGAGAGTGAAGTTTATTTGGCTTTTTCAGTTCACTAAAGGAAAATAAAACTCATCTGTAGCTGTTCCCCTCTTATAGCTGAGGCTAGGTCTACACTACCCGCCTGAATCGGCGGGTAGAAATCGACCTCTCGGGGATCGATTTATCGCGTCCCGTCGGGACGTGACAATCGATCCCTGAATCGACGCTCTTACTCCACCAGCGAAGGTGGGAGTAAGCGCCGTCGACGGGAAGCCGCAGAGGTCGATTTTGCCGCCGTCCCTACAGCGGGGTAAGTAGGCTGCGATACGTCGAATTCAGCTACGCTATTCGCGAAGCTGAATTTGCGTATCTTAAATCGACCCCCCCCCCCATAGTGAAGACCTGCCCTGATTCTCCCCTGCCCAGGCCTCTCCTCTTTGGCTACAAGAAAGGTTCTTTCCCTGGGCATTGCAGTGTTGTATGGGAAGATGCAGCCCATGTGTCGGGGGCTGCCTTGTTAGTCTGCTGAGTTGCATTCCAATCCCTGAAGAATTCTCAGGGCTTTGTTGGCCTAAGCTTCAGGCTCTGTAGGGGGCTTCAGTCTGCCCTGCTCTGAAAATGAGAAGATTAGTGGGACTACAGAGATAGAAATGGATGTCTGCAACGTTCATTTCCCTTTATAACTGGGCAGGGCAGGGAGTGGGAAAGCTTTTGAGCCAGATAGGTAAAAATCTCCTGGAGGGAGACTTGGTCCCCACAAACAGAATGTTTACACGGCTTCTGGCTTCTCTTTTTACAGTCCGTTTCTGATATTCTCTCTCTTTTTTTGAAATGTAGATTGGGGGGAGGGGGGAAGGCATGGAAGCCTGTAATTTTTGATGAACTCTCAAAGCAGCACAAGGAGTGGCAGTGCAGTTCCCATTAGGTTTAGTGTAGATAACCCCCTTACACCCTGTTTTCAAACCTGACTGTCTTAGAGTCTGTGAGACTTTTTTTACATAATGAGAGCTTGAAACCTTTCAGTTCCTATTATGGCTATTAGTATAAATACTGAGTCATCACTTCCAGGGGGGATAGTGGCTTGTGCCTCTTTGAGATGTAATCTGGCATTGTCACATGATAGACACACGATCGCTGAAGAATCGTGGAAAGTATTGCTTTCTTCTAGCACTGAGCAAGGAGCCCTTCTGCAGTAAAGAGAAGCATTCTTCCTAAAGCAACTTTGTCTTGCTCTGCTCCAGTTTAAAGCTTCTACTGACAATCTTACCAGCTACCCCTCACTTATCTCACCTAGCCTGACTTCTTGCTGCAATTTTAAAGAAACAGTAGACCTTCTCATTGTGCCCATCACCATTGTATCTGGATGGTCATGAAATCTGGTGTATGATAATGTACTGTAATGTCCCTTAGAAAGCCAGGATAGAGGTACACATCCATTCTAGTGGTTAGAATCTGTCAAATACATATGTATGGTACATAATTACATGGTGTGTTAATGGTTCAGTGTGTAGGTAGGTAGGAAGCTATGGAGCCTTTCACGCTTGCATCACCATACCAAACGTGTGGTCTGTGGTGGCTGGCTGGTTGCCTGTGCATAACGAGTTGGTTGTCTTGGTTCAACTCCAGATGAACTGGGACCCAGTAGTGAATACTATCAATTGTCCCCTGAGCGAAATCTTTTGGCAAATAGTAAATTAGCAGAAAAAAAATCACCTTCTCAGGGCAACCCAACTATTTGTGTATTTGGGTTGAATTCGACTAATAGTTTTGGGGAAAAAACCCCAGAAATGTCGAAATACGTTATTTTGACATTTTTGAAACAAATTGTTTCAATATTCCATTTCAAAATGTTGTTTGGTTTTGGTTTTTGATTTTGGCAACCAAACCAGAGTATCAATTATTCATTCAACTCTGCTGGGCCCTCTGCTGCTAGTGAGTGACTGGGCCATGGAGACAGCACTCTCCTCTCAGCTATAGAGGTGATTTCCCCCCCCCCACCCCCCAGCTCAGGGCCAAGTCTGGAAGGCTGCATTATTGTCACATTAATAAATATGAGGTGCTCCGACACTATGGGGATGAGCACCATAGAAATACCTAGAAATAAATACATCTAATGGATGTAACTGATCTTGGTTAGTCTCTGATTGCTAGTAAGGCCATCTGACTATGGGACATGGGTGTGCCACAGGCTTTCATAGCAAAGCAGCACAAATGTTAATAACTCACTCAAAGCTGTTGCCAAGGAGTATCATTCACAACAGTCACTCCAACACTGTGTTTGAGTGGGCCTTCAAGAGCTAACTAACCATAATGCAGTCTGGATGATGCAAGTATTACCTGGGGAGTAGCGACAAGCTTTTGGGCAACTTAATTCTTGCTTTTCTATGGCTTTTTAAAAAATTCCTGTTGGCCTTTAAACTGCAGAGATGTAGGAAGAAAGGACACACCTCTGTATTTGACACTGGTGTGACTATTACTGGAACCCTATGTCCAGATCCAGTGTCAACAGTCCAAGAAGGATGTTGATAATAGGAGAAGGTTCAGAGAAGAGCCATGAGAATGATATAAGGATTAGAAAGCCTGCCGTATAGTGATAACCTAAATAGAGTGAGCTCCTTCAGTCTAACAAAGAGAAGGTTAATGGGTGACTTGATCACAGTCTGTAAGTGTGGATATGAGGAATAAATATTTTTGATAATGGGCTCCTCAGTCTAGCAGAGAAAAGTCTAATGCAGGGGTTGGCAACCTTTCAGAAGTGGTGTGCCGAGTCTTCATTTATTCGCTCTAATTTAAGGTTTCCTGTGGCAGTAATACATTTTAATGTTTTTAGAAGGTTTCTTTCTATAAGTCTATAATGTATAACTAAAGTATTGTTGTATGTAAAGTAAATAAGGGTTTTAAAATGTTTAAGAAGCTTCATTTAAAATTAAATTAAAATGCAGAGCCCCCTGGACCGGTGGCCAGGACCCGGGCAGCGTGAGTGCCACTGAAAATCAGCTCGTGTGCCACCTACCCCTGGTCTAATGCGATTTAGTGGCTGGAAGTTGAAGCTAGACAAATTCAGACTGGAAATAAGGTGCAGATTTTTAACGCGGAGGGTAATTAAGTTGTTCCAGTGGTTACTAAGAGTTGTGGTGGATACTGGCAATTTATAAATCCAGTCTGGATGCGCTTTTAAGATCTGCCCTAATTCAAAAGGAATTATTGTGGGGAAGTTCTATGGCCTGTGTTAAACAGCTCACACTGGATGATCACAGTGGTCCCTTCTGGCCTTACAGTCTATGAATCTCCTCACATGTGTTGGGGCTTTTGTACTGGGTTTCAATCCAGTGTTCAATTGATTTTATGCATTAAGCATAATAAACTCTTGGAAATGGGTCAGCACTGCAGCTAGATCAAGTGTGATATGTGCCATACAGTTCAGCCTGTACGGGGGGGGAATGGCAGAGGACGCTCAAAACACATACCTCATTTAGTGAAACTGGCTTTTGTACATCATGGGATCAGGGCTCGTTCTTCACCTGGCTGCAGATTTGACATTTCTGCACCACAGAGTAGTGTGTGGGGCAGGTGAACCAGGCTGAAATGAACTAAAAAATAGTGGTCACTCTGAATGCATCTCTGGTGCTTCCTGTGTACCTAGTGCATTCCCTTGAAGGGGCAATGGGTGTGGGAGTAACCCAGAAGGGGAAGCCTCGCTGGATGGGTCCCAACAACAGACGCTTATGATATTGCAATTATTTGTCCAAATGATGCCAGTTTACAAGGATTGTGTGTTTAGATGATCAAACAGTGGTGTGTGGGGGGAGGTATTAATAGCTTAACTTGGACCCTCAGAAGTGATCAGGAGTGACCCTTCCCCTACTGCCCCAGTGCTACTATTGCCACTCCCTGTGTTCCATTGCTCGGCTGGGGAGCGTCAGTGCTTGGTGCTTAGTGCAGCCGATCAGCCGCTCCTACCCCCATGCCTCGAAACAAGAGAGCGAGTGAGGGTTCAGCTGCTGGACAGCTGCCAGGGGACTCCCTTTCTCTGGTTCTAGAGGCCTCCTCTATACTGGCATTTTTCTTAGCCTCTCCCGCTGTTGCTGGAGCCCTGGTGCAGCCCCACTGGTGATGGCATATGGTAGGTAGCTGCAGTATTTGTGGCTCATCCTGTTGCAGAGTGGCAGCACACAGGAGAAAGCTGATGCCCTCCTTCTCTCGCATCAGCATTAGGGGGCAAAAGAAAGAATGGGGGTGGGGCTAGCATAGAGGAACGCGGAGTCTAGAAAGGTGTGGTTCTGTATTTAGAAAGGGGTATGAAGGTTAGAGGGATGGGGATGAAAATCATCTGTCCAGAGGAAAAAGTGAACCTGCTTGCTAGGGGCAGGCGAGCAGGACAGTTGCTCCGGGTGCCAGCTTCCAAGGGGAACTGTATTGCTACCCCACTTGAATTTTTGTTCCGCTCTGATTGACCATCTGCTTTTCTACTACTGATTGACTGACTGGCTTTTTTCCCTTCAGCTGTGTGTGCTGGATGCCCACACACATACCCAGGGGTCAGGCGCGATGGCACTTGGGTGGCTAGCTTGAGTCACCACTCGTGTCACTGCAGCCACATTGCTATTTTTAGCATGCTGGTTCGAGCAGAGTTTAGTGCATCTGTCTACCCAGGCTGGGAAGTACCCTCCCAGCTGCAGTGTGGACGTGCCCTTTGGGAATGCTAGAGGCATGAAAAAACGACTCAGAGGAAGGGTGCCTAAATCTGGCCTTGAACGATTCTGAGTGTTTGTGGTGGACACTCCACAGCTTTGTGAGTCTAGAGCACAGTTTCTCAAATGTGGCCACCAGGTGGTTTCCCTGCGGCCACGGCAGTTTCCTGTGCAGCATGTTCTTTGTTCGGCTCGGACTTGAAGATTTTTTGCTTTCCTCTCTACAGCATGGGATGTGGTTCGCCTGCTGGGAGCATTTGGGCATATCTCACCTAATCAATTCCTTGCACTGCAGGGGTCTCTGGCATTATAAGTACCTTGATTTCTCTGTTCTATCCCTGTGGCACACAGTTTAAACTAAAACGTTTCAGTCCTCAGAAGACTAAAGTCTCTGGGCTTAACATAGGGGTATCTAGGTGGAAATTAATGACCTGTGAAATATAGGACAGACTAGATGATCCAATGGTCCCGTCTGTCCTTAAATTCTAAAACTATGAATTTTAAAGTGGCTGCCATTCCTGACTCGGGTGCCCAGTAATATTCTAGATGTTTAAAAAAGTAAATTGAAAAAACAAATTCCATCATGACTCACGTGGTTGGCATATCAGCAGGGTTGGAACCTTTAGCTCCATCAAACAGACCTCTGCCCCTTAAACTAGTGGAGTAATTGAAAGCAACGTTAAATCCTCTATGTGGATTAACATGGGGGGGGGGGGGGGTGAGACACACACTTTGTGGAAGGGTTTCACAGATATTTGCTAACTGCAGAGGAGTGGTGACTCAAGAATCTTGGATTCCATTCCTGGCTCTGGAGGGGGAGTGTGCTTTGTGGTCACAGACTCTTCTGCCCTGTCCACTCCAACTTGTCCCTATCCCAATCCTATCTCTTCCCCACCATTGGCTTCTCATCCCAGTTCCATTCTCCTTGCCTAGCCTATCCCACTCCTCAGGCTTCTCATCCAAGTCCCAGTGTCGTTGGCCAGCCAGCCCTAGTCTCCCCCTCTGGGATCCCCATCTGAGTCCCAGTCTCCCCCTACTCCCAGTATCCTTGTTCAGTTAGTCCCAGTTGCCCCAGGAAAGGCACTGAGATTTAAAGTAACTTTGCTTGGAGGTGACAAATGCATGGAACTCTGTGTCCAGGTTCACAAGACATTTTTGAAAACTGATGCTACCTGGTCACCTGACGTTAGTGAGGATTCAAACAGGACCCCAAGACTTCCCACCACTTTGAGAAATGGGAGCTGTGCACTTTCTGTGGAAGACAGTGACAACATTTTGGCTGGCTCTTCAAAGTGTTTCCTCTTTCCAGTCAGCATTGCTTCAGTCGTGCCTAGGTTCAACATGGGCCAGCTGCTCTTCATAGGAGAGCTAATTTCCTGTCGGAATTCTGACACTTGAGTGTTGGTGGTGATTCCGTCAGTTGAGGTAGGTAGTAGAGTGTCATTGGCATTCTGGGGCAGCTGAGTCCATGGCGTCTCTCTGTGCTCTCCTGTAGCTATTGAAGGGGAGTGGGATAGTATGGATCCTTGTGGAATCCCACCTTTGGGGAGGAGGAGCAGTTACCCATCACCATTCTCTGAGTTCTGGTGGAGAGAAATGGTTGGAACCAATTAATTGTAATTGAAGGCCGTCCCATAATGCAGACATACAGGGGGACCAAATTAAGATTGCATCAGGAACCTTAATTCTGGCATTTCCTAACTTTTGAGTGCTTGATTTAGCAACCTTAATGTCCTTTGAATAGTGTCTGTGTCTGTGTCTGTGTCTGTGTCTGTGTCTGTGTCTGTGTCTGTGTCTGTGTCTGTGTCTGTGTCTGTGCTTGTGCGCGCGAATAAATGTCCTGGAAATGGGGGAGAAGGGGGCAATGAGGAAGCAAAATTTGCAGATAGGACAAGATTATTTAGATTAGTCAATTCCAAAGAGAACTGTGGGGGAATATAGGGGAACCTAACTACCCATGATGTCCATTCCCTTGATAAATGCCAAGTAATGCATATTGGAAGGAAAGCAATAAACTATTTGTACACCTTATTTTATGTAGCTCTATTGACTCAGAAAAAGGATGTGGGTGTCATTTAGGACAGCTCAATGGAGATTTCTGCTCAGTGAGAAGTTGCGGTCAATAAAGCAAACAAGATGTTAGGATGCATAAGGAATAGGCTGCAGAATAATAGCAAAACTATTGCAATGCCCTTCTGTATATCAGTGGTGCAGCACCATCTGGGTATTGAGTGCAGTACTGGTCACTTCATCTTAAAATGGATATTGCAGAATTAGGGGGGTTTAGAGAAGGCAACAAAAATGATTATGGGCCAGGAAAAACTCTAATATGAAGAGAGATTGAAATGACTGTGATTGTTACCTTTTACACATGAGACAAGAGGGGACATGATAAAAGTCGGTAAAATAAGCAATGACCTAGAGAAGGTAGACTGGGAGTTTTTGTTCACCCTGTCTTGTAACACAAGAACAAGGAGACATTCAATGAAATTAAAAGATAGCAAATTCAAAACTGATCAAAGGAAATATGCTTTCACACAGTGCACAGCGGCACTCCATTGCCATAGGCTATCCCTGAGGCCAGAAACTCAGTGAGATTCGAAAAGATCCCAAAGAGATCTCGTCAAACAAAATACTAAACTCATGAGGTGCTACTTTTTTGATCTAGTTAAAACTGTTGGAAGAGTGTAGGCTGGCTTGCTAAAATAGCAGGTTTAGTCATGCTGAGTGACGTATGCATCTGAGTTGAACTTGTTAGTATTAGGAGTTATGTAAGAGAGGAAAACCTTGCAAAGCCTCTATGCACTGGGAACCTTAGGCTGCTAATACTTGTCTTTTGGAGTCTCGCTCCTTTTCCAGCTGCATGATTTAATGTTGAGGTTTCTACAGTAGAACCTCAGAGTTATGAACACCAGAGTTACGAACTGACCAGTCAACCACACCTCTCCTTTGGAACCGGAAGTACACAATCAGGAAGTACACAGCAGAGACAATCTTTCCCCCCAAACAAACAAACCCAGTACAGCACTGTGTTAAAAGTAAACTACTATGCAGAAGAAAAATGATGCCTTTTTTTTAAAGTAAAGTTTCAAAGCTGTATTAAGTCATCTGGTTTCTGTGCGGAGGAAAGAAATTAGGGATTTTCAGCTCTGGAGATGAGCAGTTGTCTAGCTCTCCTATGTGGAGTCTACACTGCATGCTTACAATGCACTTGTAATGATTGATAAAATTGGTTGGGCTCACTGCTGTGGAGGCCTGATCCAAAGCCAAATGGAATAAGTGCAAAGTTTTCTATTGGGCTTTGGATCAGCTCCTACCCAAACCACAGTGTGGCTTCTTCTGATGATTCCCTGCCACTGGAAGTCTTTGCGGCAATCTGCACTTGACTCCCGAGTGACTTGGATGCAGTGTGGTGGGGGAGTAGGGCTTTTTGTGTATATAGCACATACTAATTCGTTACAGACAGAGCTCCCAGCCTGGTGTTTGTACACAGGCTTTATAGAGCTCCGGCATCTCCTTAATTTGTGGATCTGGCTCCTCATCCAGACAGAGAAAGCGGGGTTGGTGTTAGTCCCAAAGCCTCTTGGCTCCAGTTCCCTCTTTTCCCAGCAAATACAGGACCTGCATATGCTTTGCCTGGGTCAGGTTTTTCTCGGTCTCTCTTGTATTGAGAGATCCTTGATTGACAGGCCTGAGAGATCCTAACTCCTGTTGCTCACCACATCATGGGCCCGCAGTTTCCTCTCTGAACTCTTCAGCCCTCTCTACCGTCCACTCTTTCCTCTAAAATAGCTGAATTCTAGATTGAGCAGGGGCAGCAAGTTCCATGAAAGGGCACTGTGCGTCCCCCATTAGGAGCTGCCTTGCGTTCTCCTCGGCCCCCTCCCCCAAAGGGTCTTTACTTTCTCTTTGCAGGATTTTCTTGAACTGTGTTTTATGTCTAAGTCAGTTCTCTCTTAAGCAGAAGTGAAACCAGCTTGAGGCAAGAACAGAAGCTGCTCAGTTCAGAAGATTAATTCTCTGGGGGAAGGAAACCAAAAGCTACAATGGCATACAGTAGTTCCCTGGCTAGGCTGAGCTCTGAGGCACTCATGTACAAGTCACTAGTGTCACATCTGTAGCTGAACTTACACAGTCCTCTGCTGTATGTTCTTAATCGTTCATACAGACTCGTCAATTCTATGTACTGCAGCACTGATCCGCCTCGGTGTCTGATCAGCGCTAAGAAGCACAGCCTGGTGACTGGCTGCTATGTGGCACTGCTTTGGCAGCTCTAATGCTTATTCCTGATTTCTTGCTCCCTTTCCTCTCCCTGGCTCTTCTTAAACAGAAATGAGAGGACGACATGGCTTTTAACTGTCTCATGCTGCCTAAAAAGGTCCCCATGAGATGAAATTTCCTGTTCAGTACAGAGCACAAGTTCCTTGCCACGCTCTGGCCCAGCACAGCTCCTGAAAGTTATGAGGACGTGATGCTGTTTGTTCAGAACTCACCTGCCTAGGGAGTCCCTTATCCATTACTAATAGCCCACTGAGTTGACCTACTTAGTGTGCCTTGTGAAATCTGCTAGATGGGTTTACATGTCTCGTCATCTTGACACTTTGGGACCAAAGGGAGCTGCAGACTGAACAGCTGTCAGCTTGTATCTTGAAGAGTAGATGTCCCTGGATGTGTCCATTTCCCCCTCTCTCCGCACACCTGTGGTGCTGCCCTCAGTTTGGGATAAAAGTACCTGGGACTGGTAAATTGCTGAACAGGTTCTTGGGGTGTGGGGGCTCGGCCCCCCCCCCCCCCCCCAAGTCAGTGTGATTGTTTTCACTGATATCTCTATGCTAATGAGGGAATAGATAATCCCTGCCTGAGACACTGACCCTTGAGGAGCCTCTCGGACCCAGCATCTTCTCTCCCTTCTTCCCACAATACAATCGTCTTCAAGCCAATTTTGTCTCTAGCCATTCTGTGCGGGGCAGCTGTTCCAGAGGCAGCGCTGTGGGACATAAATGCTGAATCAGATGCTAAGAGGATGTTGGGGGTGGGGAGCTAGGGCGAGAGTCCTCAGCTGTTTAACGCTGAAGTTGTGTCTGTGAGTGGCTAGAGCAGGGCCTTAGTTTCCTATCTCTTCCCACCTCCGTTGCCCCCACATAAAGGCCTTATCTTCATCTATGCTAAGCACCCACAAATCCCACCAAAGCCAATGGGAGCTGCTGGTGCTCAGTACCTATGAAAACTGGGTCATCAGTACTTACCTGCCTGCACCACAGAGCAGTATCTGCATAAGTGGGGTATCAAGGGAAATATACTGAGAACTGTTGGCAAATGTTCATTTTTTATGGGGACTGTTACCCTTACCAGACTCACAGGTGGGCCAAGACTCCATTAAGTAAGGATCTTACACCAGCATCACCCCTAAAGCAGCCTAAGACCACCTTGTCTTCTAGCACGTCTGAGCTTTTTCACTCTCCGATGCATTCAGGGTTGTGAAAAAACAGACTTTTCCTAGGAGACAAAATGCCAGCGTGGTGGATTTTGCTCGTTCTGTTGGATCTTTGTTTTATTTTTTCACTTTTTGAATTTCTTGTGTCACTTTGAATGATTTTATAGGCATATAACATACCTGAAAGTGTCTTTGGATGCTAGAAACATTCTCACTTCAATGTGTGAATGGAAACTTTATTCGGAAGTTACAAGGGAAGTGATGAGAGTTGCCAGGCTCTTATGCCCATCAGGAATGTGTAAAGCTGGCTAAGTCATTACATTTTTTGTCTTCAGATTGTTTAATGCACTAATGGTGGCGTCTTCTTCCTGTAGTAAATGTGAAAGCTCTGGTCAGTACTGGTCACCAGTAATCACAGATATCTCAGTCTGAATTGCTGACTCTCCAGGCCTGAAGTGGAAGGCACAGTGACCAGCATTTGAATAGACCAAAGTAACCAAACCAAAGAATTCTTTTGAACGAAGATAAAGCTCTTCTCAAGGTTGAGTGGGCGGATGGGAAGGACTCATGCTAATATCCGAGCAGAGATGACGTGTAATTGAATGAGATCTTGTCTAGTGAAGTGGAAAAGCAGAAAATGGAGTTAGGCGATTTTGCAGATGAGGTATTTTCCATGCCATTGTTTTTGGGATGAAGCTACAATGACAACTTATGTCACTGATCTAGACCTCCCTGCACTCCTCCCTTCCACCCCCATTTTTTCGTTCAGGTTAGGGAAATTCCCTTCTTTTGTGTGCAGAATTGTGGTCTGGGCATGGGCTGGCCTGCCTGAGTGTGATCCCTATGGACTAGGGTGCTGATTCTTGATCATCCTTCCTGCATCATGCTTAAGTGCTTGGTCCTGGGAGAGAGAAATATTCTCTGAATCTTTCCTTCCCTGTCCTGCCTGTTTCTCTGCGTACAGTGCATGCAGCAGGGCTTGAGTGGGAACTTGGTCACAGGGAGGCAGTAATTCCACTGCTTCTCCCATGTGACACTGGAAACATATTAGTCATTCTGTGATTCAGTTGCTTGTCTGAGGGAAATATTGAAATGGAAATATTCTCATTTCAATGGAATCTGCTCCAGATAAACAGCTGACACATGAACCACCATCAAAGCCTAGGATTCTCTTGCAGATTTCTGCTGCCTTTACACATATATCTTTCAGTAGCTCCCTAAATTTCTAAACTGTGCTTCCTGATCGATCATAGGTTTTTTTTTTTTTTTTTTTTTTTTTTAAAGGCCAGAAGTGATCAGTATTGAACATCTAGTCTGACCTTCATAACACAGGCCACCAAACTTCCCTGAATTAATTCCTGTTAGGAGTCCCAATAGTTGTCGCTGAACAAAGCACATCTTTTAGAAAAATAGTCCAACTTTTTTTTTTTTTTTAAAAACTGCTAGTGGTGGAGAATCCACCACAGCCCTTGGTAGGTGGTTCCAGCCGTTAATTACTCTCCCTGTTTAAAAAAAATAAATACAAACTTTAACAATTGCTTCTTATTCCTATGGTCTGCATTTGCCCAGCTTCCACTTCCAGACATTGGATTATGTTAAGTTATACCATCCTCTGCTAGACTGAAGAACCCTCTATCTAATTTGTAACATCTTCTAGAAAGATGAATTAGCTGCTAGGCCCTCCCCTCAAAAATCTTGAGCTGCTTTATTTAGGCATTTATTGGAACCATTAAAAGCTTATAGAAAAGGCTGAGAGTACCTCTTAAAAACTACCTTTTAAGCTAATTTTTCTTCTCATGAACTAAGAACATAGGAGGAATTTTCCTGTTGATCAGTGTTGTGGTCCTTCATTGAAAGCTTCTTCTAATGTACAAAGTAATCTGTTGTCAAAATGCGGTAGGTACGGTAGGGAGTGATCCTGCACATGTGGGAGATGGACAGGTTGAGCTAATGGTGCTTTTCCGTCTCTGATTTCTGTGACTGCCCTTCAGTGATCAGTCCAGAGTAATGGAATGACTAGGAACTGCTCTGTTCTCTCAAATTTTAAACAAACGTGTCCCGTGCTGTGAGGTGCTCTGTTCCATCCAATCCTACATAAAGAGGGTAGAAGGCACTTAGTATCTCACGTGATTGGCCCCACTGTTTGCAGCATTTTCTCTTACTGAATATGGCCATATGCTGAGAGCTGCTCCTCCTTGTACATTGGCTCCTATTAAACTGCAACTTATCTATGCCTTTTCATGTACACTTCTATAGTGAAACATGTGTGGACATTAAGGCTTGTGGGAAAAAGTTAAGGCTAGCGAAACAAGTGACTGTTGCCAGAAGGGCAGGAGCACAGTGAGGGGAGAACGTTGGCCTATCTAACACCTGAGAAGGGGGTGGGAGTGAAACTCATGACTCCAAAATGACAGGCTGAACTTTTCCCCGTCTCTATTGTTGAGATCTTTGGATATATAAATAATCTTTTGGTAAAGAAGGAAGCTCCTGCCAAAATAACTTGTTTCCTAAACAGCTGCTCTTAAGCTTGGTCATAGAGGCCATACAGGTCATCAGATGACCTGAATTGCATGAGTCTTCGTGTGCAAGGGAACTAACTAATGAACTCACTGAATCAGTGATAATTATAGTTTGTAAAAAATCACATGGAAAACTAGGGAGGTATTAGAAGTGTGGAGGACAGCAAACTCTGTACCGCCTTTCCAGAAAGGAAAGAGCTGTCAGGATCACTTAACGTTCAGTATCCTCTAAGTCCTAACGCCTGTCCACAGTAGTGCATTTTTTTCTTAAAGAGGCTAATGGAGCCATGAACGAGAGGCATTGGGAATTTGGAAAGTACAACTCTTTCTGGAAGCACTTGATTGCTTTTTTTGGTTGCTAGAACTTGGTGAATGAGTGGGAATCCAATAGGTGAACTGCCTCTTCATCATTCACTATGAAGCCTAAAGATGGGTTTTAAAGTCAGCTTTTGACTAAGTGATTTTTTTAGAAAGAAATCCATACCTACTCTGGGGTTATGAATGGCATTTGAGTAGAACTTGTCCACTTCCCTGCATTCTGACCCCGGGGGGAGTTCTGTAGTGTGGTAAATGTGGTGTGGGTCCAAGTGTCAGGAAAATCCCCCTGACTGCCGGATGTATTGTGCTGTAGAATAGTCTCCTCAGGGAAGTGGTGAATGTCTTCTTGCTTGGGACTTGTAAAACTAGACTGAGGACAGTGCGAGTACACATGCCATAGGGAATATTTCTGCGCTGGGAGAGGGACTAGATGATCCAGCAGATTTTCATCTCTAACTCTTGAGTGTCTGAATCACCTAATAAACAGCTGCTGGAGGAACCAGAATTCCAGCTGCTGTACTAGAACTGGGACTGCTTAATTTCCAAACTGGGCCAGGTGCAGAGAAGGGCTGCTAGGATGCTCATGGGAATGGCTAGGGTATATTAAGAGCTTGGTTTGTTTAACCTAGCAAACCATAGGCTGAGAAGGGCCATGGTTGTGCTTGATAAATACATCAGGGGCTACACTAAGGAGGAAGAAGAGCTATTGAAGAATTTGGTACAAGAACAAATGGGAATAAACTGGCCAGAAATAAATTGAAGCTGGAAATGAGAAGCAGGTTTCTAGCCAGTTCTGGAGGAGTGCAGTTCTGGAACAGCCTCCCACTAGGAGCAGTGGGGACAAGAAACCTGACTGATTTTAAGATGGAACTTGATCAGTTTATGAACAAGATTACATGTCAGGTTTGCCTGCCATAACAGGGACTTGACCTGGTGGCCCAGGAAGTCCCTTTAGTCCCACATTATGTTCTAAAAATAATATTGCACTAAGGCATCAGCCACTGAACCTGATCATGTTGGCTTTAAATTTTAAATTAATGGAGATATCCCATCTCCTAGAACTGGAAGGGACCTTGAAAGGTCATCGAGTCCAGCCCCCTGCCTTCACTAGCAGGACCAAGTACTGATTCTGCCCCAGATCCCTAAGTGGCCCCCTCAAGGATTGAACTCACAACCCTGGGTTTAGCAGGCCAATGCTCAAACCACTGAGGTATCCCTCCCCTTTAAATGGCACCAGTTGGTCTGTCATTCATGTGTGATAAATACAGCCCGTGTTCCCTCTGGTCTTCTAGTCTCTACCCTAGACCCGAAGAAGAGCTCTGTCTAAGCTCAAAAGCTTGTCTCTCTCGCCAACAGAAGTTGGTCCAATAAAAGATATTGCCCTCACCCACCTTGTCTCTTTAATATCCTGGGACCAATATGGCTACAACACCACTGCAAACAATCTCTACCCAAAACAGGGCAAGAGATGGCATTTTCAAGAAAATAGAATCATAGAATATCAGGGTTGGAAGGGACCTCAGGAGGTCATCTAGTCCAACCCCCTGCTCAAAGCAGGACCAATTCCCAACTAAATCATCCCAGCCAGGGCTTTGTCAAGCCAGACCTTAAAAACCTCCACCACCTTCCTAGATAACCCATTCTAGTGCTTCACCACCCTCCTAGTGAAATAGTGTTTCCTAATATCCAACCTAGACCTCCCCCACTGCAACTTGAGACCATTGCTTCTTGTTCTGTCATCTGCCACCACTGAGAACAGCCTAGCTCCATCCTCTTTGGAACCCCCCTTCAGGTAGTTGAAGGCTGCTATCAAATCCCCCCTCACTCTTCTCTTCTGCAGACTAAATAACCCCAGTTCTCTCAGGCTCTCCTCATAAGTCATGTGTCCTAGCCCCCTAATCATTTTCGTTGCCCTCCGCTAGACTCTCTCCAATTTGTCCACGTCCCTTCTATAGTGGGGGTGTCCAAAACTGGACGCAGTACTCCAGGTGTGGCCTCACCAGTGCCAAATAGAGGGGAATAATCACTTCTCTCAATCTGCTGGCAATGCTCCTACTAATACAGCCCAATATGCCATTGGCCTTCTTGGCAACAAGCGCATACTGCTGATTCATATCCAGCTTCTCATCCACTGTAATCCCCAGGTCCTTTTCTGCAGAACTGCTGCTTAGTCAGTCGGTCCCCAGCCTGTAGCGGTGCATGGGATTCTTCCGTCCTAAGGGCAGGACTCTGCACTTGTCCTTGTTGAACCTCATCAGATTTATTTTGGCCCAATCCTCCAATTTGTCTAGGTCACTCTGGACCCTATCCCTACCCTCCAGCATATCTACCTCTCCCCCCAGCTTAGTGTCATAAGAACGGTCGTACTGGGTCAGACCAAAGGTCCATCAAGCCCAGTATCCTGTCCTCTGACAGTGGCCAACGGCAGGTGCCCCAAAGGAAATGAACAGACAGGTTATCATCAAGTGATCCATGCCCTGTCACCCAATCCCAGCTTCTGGCAAACAGAGGTTAGGGACACCATTCCTACCCATCCTGGCTAATAGCCATTTACAGACCTATCTTCCATGAATCCATCTAGCTCCCTTTTGAACCCCGTTATAGTATTGGCCTTCACAACACCCTCTGGCAAGGAGTTCCAGAGGTTGACAGTGCATTGCATGAAAAAATACCTTCTTGTGTTTGTTTTAAACCTGCTACCTATTAATTTCATTTGGTGGCCCCTTGTTCTTGTATTATGAGAAGGAGTAAATAACACTTCCTTATTTGTTTTCTCTATACCACTCATGATTTTATAGACCTCTATCATATCCCCCCTTAGTCACCTCTTTTCCAAGCTGAAAAGTCCTCTCCTCATACGGAAGCCGTTCTATACCCCTAATTATTTTTGTTGCCCTTTTCTGAACCTTTTCCAATTCCAATATATATATTTTTTGAGATGGGGCAACCACATCTGCACGCAGTATTCAAGGTGTGGGCATACCATGGATTTATATAGAGGCCATATGATATTTTCTGTCTTATCTATCCCTTTCTTGATGATTCCCAACATTCTGTTCGCTTTTTTGACTGCCGCTGCACATTGAGTGGATGATTTCAGAGAACTATCCAATGACTCCAAGATCTCTTTCTTGAGTGGTTACCGCTAATTTAGACCCCATCATTGTATATGTATAGTTAGGATTATGTTTTCCAATGTGCATTACTTTGCATTTATCAACATTGAATTTCATCTGCCATTTTGTTGCCCAGTCACCCAGTTTTGTGAGATCCTTTTGTAGCTCTTCGCAGTCTGCTTGGGACTTAACTATCTTGAGTGGTTTTGTATCATCTTCAAATTTTGCCACCTCACTGTTTATTTCTTTTTCCAGATCATTTATGAATATGTTGAATAGGACTAGGCCCAATACAGACCCCTGAGAGACACCACTATTTACCTCTCTCCATTCTGAAAACTGACCATTTATTCCTACCCTTTGTTTCCTATCTTTTAACCAGTTACCAATCCAGGAGAGAACCTTGCCTCTTATCCCATGACTGCTTATTTAGCTTAAGACCCTTTGGTGAGGGACCTTGTCAAAGGCTTTCTGACAATCTAAATACACTATATCCACTGGATCTCCTTTGTCCAAATGCTTGTTGACCCCCTCAAAGAATTCTAGTAGATTGGTGAGACATGATTTCCCTTTACAAAAACCATGTTGACTATTTCCCAACAAATTATGTTAATCTATGAGTCTGACAGTTTTGTTCTTTACTATAGTTTCAACCAATTTGCCTGGTACTGAAGTGAGGTTTACTGGCCTGTAGTTGCCAGGGTCACCTCTGGACCCTTTTTAAAAAATTGGCGTCACATTAGCTATCCTCCAGTCATTTGGTACAGAAGCTGATTTAAATGATAGGTTACAGATGACAGTTAGTAGTCCTGCAATTTCACATTTGAGTTCCTTCAGAACTCTTGGATGAATACCATCAGGTTCTGGAGACTTATTACTGTTTAGTTTATCAATTTGTTCCAAAACTTCCTCTAATGACACCTCCATTTGGGACAGTTCCTCAGATCTGTCACCCAAAAAGAATGGCTCAGGTTTGGGAATCTCCCTCACATCCTCAACAGTGAAGACTGATGCAAAGAATTCATTTAGTTTCTCCGCAATGGCCTTATCATCTTTGAGTGCTCCTTTAGTATCTCGATCGTCCAGTGGCCCCACTGGTTGTTTAGCAGGCTTTCTGCTTTTGATGTATTTAAATTTTTTTTTTTTTTGCTCATCTGTGAACTTGCTGAGGGTGCAATTCATCCCATCCTCCAGATCATTAATAAAGATGTTGAACAAAACCGGCCCCAGGACCGACCCCTGGGGCACTCTGCTTGATACCGGCTGCCAACTAGACGTCGAGCTGTTGATCACTACCTGTTGAGCCCGATAGCTTTCTGTCTACCTTGTAGTCCATTCATCCAATCCATAATTCTTTAACTTGCTGGCAAGAATACTGTGGGAGACCATATCAAAAGTCGCCCTCTTCCCAAGTGGTTGGGTCTCTATCTGTATATGTAGGGAGTGGGTGCTTCTGTACCATGTCCCCCTGCCCATTAACTTGCCCTGGTGGGACCAATATTCCACGTGTGTCACACCGTGTCTTAGTAAGTGTGTCATCCAGTGATCCCATCTTTGTCCATCAGGCTCCGTGCTAAATGCATTCAATCTACAAATTCAAAGCAGGCTCTTCTAACTGCCAGCCCTGCAAATTCAACCTGGCATCCGGGAGTCAAAGTGGGTACTGATTGCTTTGTGCATTAGCTGCAATAAAGTTTCCGTAGGCTGAGTTCTGCACTCAGAGACTCCTGGGCAACCTTCTGGAGCTTGCGTAGGTGTGACGCTGGAACTCCACAAACAATTGTGTTGATGCGCAAGAAGGAGTAGATTTCCCCCCCCCCCCCTATTGCTCTGTGGAGCAATAAGAAGTAAAAAGCAATAAATTATTTTATTTTGTCACTCAAATCGGATTTGATTCTGTTGCACCCAGGGAGCAGATATCTGAGGATAGAGAGTGCCATTTTACATTAGGCCTTTCTGTGAACTGCATCCACACCTGGGAAAACATGCCTTGAGGTCAGGGCAAAGCTCCGGCTTGAGGTGCCAAAGTTCCGTTAGTATGGACAGTCTGATTCCATTCCATGGGCTCCCCAGATTCCCCTGTGTTAGGAATACTTTCTTATCTGGTAAGTATTGCGAGATGCTTGGGTACTCAGACCAGAGCCAGACCCTCACATCCTCAGCCATGAAGACAGATGCAAATAATTCGTTTAGTTTATCCACAATGGCCTTATCGTCCTTGAGTGCTCCTTTAGCAACTTGATCGTCCATTGGCCCCACTGGTTGTTTAGCAGGCTTCTGATATACTTAATTTTTTTTTTTGCTATTACTTTTTGAGTCTTTGGCAAGCTGTTTTTCAAATTCTTTTTTGGCCTAATTATATTTTTACACTTCGTTGGCCAGAGTTTATGCTCCATTCTATTTTCCTCACTAGGATTTAACTTCTACTTTTTAAAGGATGCCTTTTTGCCTCTCTGCTCTTCATTGTTTGGCCACGGTGGCACTTTTTTGGTTCTCTTACTATGTGCACTTCCTTATAGGACATCTCTGAAATCCAGCCTTTCCTCTCTGCCCACATAGCCAGATGCCTGTCGAGGCCTCCGTGTGTCCCGCTGTGGCTGCTCCACTCCTGCTCCCCTTATGTCTGTATGTGCTGTTGGTGCTGAAATCACCACCTTGGCTTGTTGCTTGGACCCTGTCAGCCCCCTCTGCATCCCTCCGCTGCCGCCCATTTACCTATACAAGCTTCTTGCCTTCACCTTTCTTAAGGCCCTTCATCACTTAATCCCATCCTGCTTAGCTGGTCCAATAACTTAACATATCATGGATCCCCACCTTCCTTCTGGCAGTGCTCCCAGGCTTCACTGCCCACCAGTCAGCTTCTCTCCTACCCACCTCTGGGCTGTTTCCCATTGTCCCGTGTGGTTGGAAGGGTGGGGGGAATCTCCTAGGTAAAATCCAAGCAGCCTCTATCAAAACCTTCTCAGGTTGCTCCAGACTAACCCTTGCCCTGATGGCGATCAAAGCTAGGCAGGTGACAAGCTGTGACTACTCCTCTCCCCTTCCTTTCTGTACTCCCCTTCCTCCCTAGCTTTATCCTCCCCTGAAATACCACCCATCTGATGGGATGACTTGGTCACCAGGTTCTTTTGCTTGCTCGCATCCTCAATTCTGCCCCCTCCCCTCCCCTTCCCTTCTCTTGTTGTGCCTTTATGGTGTGAGCCTTCAGGGCCGAGATTGTCTTTCTTTGTTTGGACAGCACAATGGGGCCCCGATCCTGATCACCTTTGTTTGCTACTAAAATATAGATATTTATTTTACAGGCAAAAACCAAAGACAAACAGACAAAACCTGTTCAAAGCTATTTAGGTTACTACATCAAGCACTCAAAAGTTAGGAGACACCTGATTTACAGTTGTCCACATAACCTTAACTTCATTCTCTTGTGCCTCTGTCCTCACTGAATGAGGCAGGGTCCTGTGGAAAAAAACTAGCATGTAATCGTGGAACTAAAGACTGTATCCTAGTGCGTATGCACAAGGGCACCAAACTAAGGTTGCTTGGGCAGCAATAAATCTTGCATTTCCTAATTTTTGGGCGCTTTTACTCTGTAACCGAAATGTTCTTTAAATGCAGTTTTTTATTTAACGTGTGTGTGTGTGTGTGTGTGTGTGTGTGTGTGTGTGTGTGCAGTTTTTTGTTTTAAAGTTGGAGAGGAAAAAATAAAAGCAAATGATATAGCTATGACTAGAACAGTCTCTCATGATGAATCATGAGTGGGCTTTGAACCTTGGGCCTTCTGCAGTGCAGACTTCTATCACCTGAATTAGTGGACTAGCTATACTAGCTGGCAGCAGGAGAAGGCTGTTTTCTCTCAGAGGTGTGGACTGCTGGCTCTGAGGAGGTGTAGGAGGATGGGGTACTCCTCTCTCCCCACCCCTGGAAGTTAGGGGCGCACCGGCTGAATGTGGTGTCCCCAAGGGAGGGAGAAATGGGTCCCTGGGGCCAGATGCTGAATCCAGGCAGCTCTGCTCTCTTTTCCCTCCCCTCCACACGCATGTTCCCCACCCCCACATCACCAACCGTCAATTTTACAGCTGCTCTTGCAGCTCCAGGCCCTCTCAGCATGTCTGCTGCCACCGTGGCATTGTGAGTCGGGTGTTGGCAGCCTTCCTAGATGATAACTGATGACAACACTTCCCTGAGGAGTGTGGGAAGGGGAATGGAGACTGAACGGTTTATAGCTCATGAAATGCTGAACTGAAATTTATGGGAGAAGGAAAAAAGGCATTTGTGTCATGGAAGGAATTTCTACTGCTAAATATCAAAGGCTTTCTGCAAATGGGTGTGAGAACGTCTCAAACAGAGTCAGAAGAATCTCTTAGAATGGGACCAGTTACGGAATTTAAATATAGAGATTGCTGGAACTAACTTGTTCCACCTAGCATCATAGGTGGGTGGATTGACTAGAAGCCCATCTGTGTCTCTTTCACCTATGTAACTTCTATGGCCCAATCCCACCAGTAACCTGCCTCTGCAGTCCCAGGGGTGTGATGAAAGAAGTGGTGCGCCAGTCAGCTGAGGGTTTCTGGAATGGGGTGGAAGCTTGTTTCAGACCCACTTAAGGTGGAGCCAGTGCCATGTTCAGGCCACGCTCCCCTGGACCTCTACATATGGGAAGTGGAGTTCTTCCAGCTTGTGGGTCAGGGTTGTGGGTAGGATCCTGCCCATGTGTCCACAGAGTCTCCTTGCTCCATGATGGTGGGGAAAGGGGTCAGGCTTGTCCCCAGCTCTTACATGGCAGAGCAGTGACTAGCAGCGCAGTCACAGTCTGTATCCCTGACCCTGGTGCTAATGATATGGCTCCTCTCCATTTTAATGCCTTGTCTCGCTCACTTGGGCTGTTTTCCTGTTCTTCCCCCACTCAGGTATCGGGGGCTAACGCTTGTGCTGACATTCCTGTTTTATGCCAGTTTCCATCTCTCTCGCAAACCCATTAGCATTGTGAAGGTAAGTGCTGTACCTGGAGCGTAACACGTAGTGTGGCCCTATGCTCATGAGATGAGATGAGATTTCTGCTTCTGTAATCAGTCCTGTTCTGGCCAGCTCCCCAACCCACTGTTAATGCATGAGTCTGATGGCATTGCAGCCCCCGGCCCACCCCACGCGCCAGTACCTGCACCCTGCCAATGGCCTGGTCTCACCATTACCTCCACAGCCAGCAGTGAGCTGCTTGCAGCCATTGGCCTGGCGCACTAGTGTCTCATCCTAGTGCGCTTTATTAAGAGATGTTTGGGCGAGGGTCAGGAAGAAGAGTTCTCCAGATTCTCTCTTCGGGCGGCTTCTCAGATCCTCAGTCACTCTGGCAAGGCTTTTCCCTTGAGGAGGGTCTGTGTCATGTAGGTTCAAACCTTCACACAGGGGTATTCAATACCATTCCTGGTGCCTGAAACATGGACAAGCAGCATCAGGGAGACTTCAGTCAAGATATCCTAGGTACCAAGGGTGCTTAAAAGGCACTAGCTGGTGGGGGCGGGGTAGCCAGAGGGCATGGAGAAGCAGAGAGCACATGGGGGCGGGGGGGGGATGTCTGGGAGGTGCTGGGTTGGGGACAGGCTGTGGGGTGGGCAGTGTGAGTGTGTGCAGGAGGGAAACAAGAAGCGGGAGCTGCCTCTTGTTCTTGTGTGAAGATGCCTTTTGAAGGAGACCTGGACTCTTCAGCCTTTTCTTTCCTTGTTCGGTCCACAGAGCGAGCTGCACACCAACTGCTCTTCTCCGGGAAGGATTCCCCCCAATGGCACCAACAGCACCACGTGGTGTGACTGGGCTCCCTTTGGTAAGAGCTTCCTGACTGAGTGCCGTGGGCCTCCCACCCAGCTCCTCTGGACGGCTGCGCTCTGAGCTGCAAAGAGCGCAGGCGAGCACAGCTCCCTTCCCTCACGTGCCGGGGACAGCCAGGAGAGCTTCACCTCTGAGCTCAGTGCCCAGATAGCTGCAAGTCACTTGGTCCAAGGTCTCCAGGAAGGTGTTTGGGTGGGAGGCTCTAATGGTTGGGCAGAAATTACAGAGACTGCTCAGTCTGCCTGGCTGGGAGCCCTCATTATCTGCCCCTAGCCTGTCCATGTCCCTCTGCCACACTCCCCATGCTGCTGCTGCGACCCTGGCTTTGTAGGAGTGCTGCTTGGGTAGCCCTCGGGGCCAGCAATTTCCAGTGCCTCTGCATTGCCTGTTGGGGCCCCAGCCCCTTCTCCAAGAGCAAGCCATGACTGAGCCTGTGTGCCTCCGCCCTAGACTGTGACCCCAGGAAGTCCGATCAAATATTAAGAATTGGCAGTGCTCTGGCAAATAGATTCGTAACGTGATTAATGACCTTACTCAGGAGCCTTAATGTGTTTACAACGTACTTATGAGTCTCATTAGCACGTTAGCTGAGGGTCGGGTTCCCGGAGCACCTGGGTTTGGCAGTTGCTAATCAGAGCCAATTGGAGGCCATTAACCAGCTGAGCAGTGCCCAGTGCGCTTTTGCCTCCTGTCCCCGGTACAAAGGGCAGGTGCCTAGTGGAAAACAGGCATGTAACAGAAGCCGCCAGAGCTGGCACCATATTGGGGTGTCCTGGCATTCAGAGAAGGCGTCGTTTCTGAAAGCAGTGCGGCTTAGCACGGCCTAGAACCATGCTCCTCGTCCTTTTCAGGCGGGCACCCCTTACTCAAAGTAACGTTTTTGAAACTCTCTTACATTTACTGTAAAAGAGTGTGAAAAGCATCGCCATGCGTACAGCGCCAAGCCAATGGAGTGGTCGGTGCATGCTGAGAGGTTGACCGAGAACACTTCCCCTTGAAGGGTCAGGAGGTGTGGGAGTGAGAGCCTCTGTGCTGTAGACTGTAAGAACGTAGTCAATGCCTCATTCCTTTCCTGTCGCATTGGTTGAGAATCACTGGCCTGGAGGAATGAGCTCAGGAGGCAAAGTCCCGTGTTTGAATCCCAGTTCTGCTGCATTGTCCCATCCCCTCTTTGTACCTTCAGTCCTCTTTGGTAGATGAGGATAATTATACTTTGTTTTTGGGGGTGTGGGGTGAAGAGCAGTGAGGTAATGTTTAAATACACAAGCTTCTGCTCTACTCTTAAAAATCTGATCCCTGAAGCAGTGAGTGAGGCACTCGGCAATTCAGCTCTGAGGGTCTCTGAGCCTTGCTGGGAGCACAAAGCGGTAACCTGCATTGGGGCGGGAGTGGGAGAGAGCAATATCCCCTGTGGATGTGAATGAGATGCTGGGCTTCTCTAAAATATAGGCTTAAACCCTGAAAATATAGCTAGCAGCAAGCCCACCTTCCAGGTCTTGAAGCATCCCTGCGGTGCTGAGGTGGGGAGAGTGGGCAGAGACTGCAGTTGGGAGTCCTGCTATTCCAGCCTGTTGCTCTTTAACATGCTGGTTTCTGGGTGGAGGGATAGCTCAGTGGTTTGAGCATTGGCCTGCTAAACCCAGGGTTGTGAGTTCAGTCCTTGAGAGGGCCACTTAGGGATCTGGAGCAAAATCAGTACTTGGTCCTGCTAGTGAAGGCAGGGGGCTGGACTCTATGACCTTTCAAGGTCCCTTCCAGTTCTAGGAGATAGGACATCTCCTTTAATTTATTGTCACCTGTTTTCCAGATCAGGCTAACTACAAAGAGCTCTTTGGTGGCCTGGACAATGCCTTCTTGGTTGCCTATGCCATTGGAATGTTTATCAGGTATGGACTTCCGAGCACCACCAGCATGTGGGGAGGAGACGGTTACATCTCAAATCCTCCCCCAGATGCCTCACTGTGATCACCTCCATTCCACAGACCCCATGAGAGCTTTCCAACTGCATAGCTGCCAACAGGTGTACTGGCTCTTGCGTCGGGGTGGTATCTTTCCCTGGCTCAATGATGGTGTCTTGGACAAAAGCTGGGCCAGACAGTCTGATTCTGGCTTCCTACATGTCCCTGGTAGCCTCAAAAGCACAGGACATGTAGCATAGCCGATGTTGCTACCTTGCACCCCAGAAGTGGCTGCATTTCAGTGATGCATGAAGCTGATGTAAACCATTCTGGAATGTGTTGGGTGAATGGTGCTGCATAATGCCAATGACTGATTGTTAAGAAGTGGAACGTCCCTTAGGGAGCTAGACCCTGGCAGAAAGCTGCAGCACCAGTGCTCTTTGGTCATGTCTCTTGTCAAGCAAGATGAAGGGAAGACAAACTTCGAACTGGCCTCCCGGCACTGAGAATAAATTGATCCCCATTTCTCTTGCCTGCTTCAGCCCAGTGATTCCAAGCGCCCTAGCTGACTGGTCTGTACAGACCCTTCCCTTTCCCTTAGACTCTGGCTATCGCTGCCAGTGGAATCGGTGTAGCCCTAGCTTGGAATTTCAGCCACCTTGTTCTGTTCCTAGAATGCTGACTTTTCCCTCTATTGGAGCTTGCTGTTGGGTCATGATGATGATTTTGGGTGGCGTTTGCCCTTCCCTTACCCCGGAAAATAACCCTGTGGGCATAAGAAATGACTTGCGCTCCAGCTTGGTAAATAACATCCATCACAGGTGCTACAGGCTGTGGACACTTTAGCAGGTTTCTTATCAGTTTGCTGTTTGTGACGGCAGCTTCAGGGGTTTGTATCTGAAATGTGTCCAGCCTGTTTGAGAGGTCAGGTTGGTTTCTGTGTTGATCTGGGCTGAGTGGGATGGCGGGCTGGTCTCCGGTCTGGGTGCAGCTGGGAGGAGACCACATACTAGGTCTGTCCTGGGGACGCTGCATTGGGTTGGTGACTTATGGCACCTGGCCTCAGCCAGCACAGCACATAAATGATAACTTGGCCCAATGCCTGTAAGATATGACTTCAGCACTGGCCAGCACTCCACACCGAGACAACCAGAGCCATTGAGAGGGGAGGGGGACTCGAAGAGTTGAACATTAGGAAGATGCCATGGTGAAGAGATAGAAGGCCGCATCTAAGGCTCATTCTGCTCAGGGGTGAGAGGATCAGGATGGCATTTTGGGTTTGGTTCTGGGTTTTGTTCCTGCTTGGGAGGAAAGTAGCTCTGTGTCTCTGGAGTTCAGACAGCCCCCTCAGCCTTGCTGCATGCAGAGATGGGCCTCGCATTTCACAGAGCTGAGAAGGCTGTAGCCTTCCATAAGCACGTCCCAGCCCTTGTGTAAAGCATTGCTGAGCTGGCAGGGTGCATGTGGGTGGCTGTTAATGCTCTTTCCCCTCCTCCCCCTCCTCTGTGCAGCGGCATCTTTGGTGAGCGCCTCCCACTGCGCTATTACCTGTCAGGAGGGATGGTGCTGAGTGGAATGTTCACTGCCTTGTTTGGCCTGGCCTACTTCTGGGAAATCCACGTTCTCTGGTACTACATCATCATCCAGGTAAGGAGTCCCTGGCCTTCACCTACCATCTGTTCTGAAATGCTTAACTGACCACAACGTTGGGTGCAATCTATTGGCTGGATTTTCACTCTGTGGAAATTCCTTGTGCAGAGCAGGGAGTTCAATACCTCTGAAGAGTCTGCATGCAATCAGCAAGCCAAGAGTTTCTTTGGAACGCCTCTGCAGGTACATGGTGCTTCTCAGCCACTTGGAATCTTTAAACCATATCGGACTTCCTGCTAAAAGCTATGCGCTAGCTCAGCCACGAGTGATGGGGCTCAGTGCAGGAATTACTGGAGGGAAGCTCTGGCCTGCCTTGTGTAAGGGGGCAGAATAGTTTATCATAATGGCCTTAAATCTGTGCATCGGCAAAGCTGTAATTAAATGTCCTGGTTTGATGGGAGCAGCCTAATGTGTGATCATTAAAAAAGGCTGAGTTTCCCGAGGGGAATCCTCAGCATCCTTTGGAGTAAAGGCTGTTGTGTGAGTTTCTCAGTAACTTCGGGAGTTTCTCTTTGTCCTGCCTGATGGGTTCTTTTCAGTATTTGCTTCTGCAGCCTTTGATGTGATCATAGAATCATAGGAGTGGTAGGGACCTCGAGAGGTCATCTAGTCCAGTCCCCTGCACTCGTGGCAGGACGAAGTATAATCTAAACCATTCCTGACAGGTGTTTGTCTAACCTGCTCTTAAACCAGCTTGGGGTTCAGTTCCTCTGACCAGCCCAGAGAGCCAGGAATGCAAAGCCAAACCACAAACCTGTTCTGTTTCTCTTCCCTCCCTCCCACCCAGTATGAAAGAACAAGCAAGGTAACAGATACTCTTGGCATGGCCAGGCATCCGCCTAAGTGTGCAGAAACTTTCCATGGTGTCCTGAGTCAGTGTGACGTCTGCAGTGGATTCTCCAGGAGCTCTCTCTCATGTGATTGTTCCAAAGTGCGAGCAAGAACAGGGCACTTCCTAGGACATGTTAAGAAATGGGAGGCTTGAAATGCTCCCAAACTTACAGCAGCCAGGCTGGAGCAGAATGACCAGTGTGGAAAAAACTAGCAAGTGACTAGAGCTGGCAGACTGTGTTACCTGAGGGAGACCCAGGCTACAGAGCAGTGCAAGGCTGCGTCTCCTTCAGGATCAGAGAGATGTTCATCTCCTCCACTCTGATTTCATCCAGAGTAGGCTGCACAGATATTCTCTGCAAGCTGATAGGGCCTGGAGGAAAAAAGTGTTGTCCCTATTCTTCAGATTCCCTCCTCACACCCTCTTGCTATGAACCACTGGAAGAAACCAAAAGCTAAATAACTCTGTTCAGAAGAACGTTGCTATCTCAGGCACTTCATCTGGGGTCCAGATGGTGCACCCCAGACCCCTCTGTGCCAAGTACTCTCATTCCTGCTCAGGTAGGAACAGGAAACGGAGGGGCCTATTAACAGAAAACAACCTGTAAAAGTTCCCTAGATGTGCTACGTTACAGGAGTGTCGGGAAATCTCCCTGACCCTCTAGCCCTGTCTATTGCCAATGGAGAGCAAGTAGCAGGAAATATGGGTATTTCTGAACATTGATGTCCCAGATGCAGCCCTGCAAATCTCTGCTTCACCAGACAGCCTGTACCAGAGGCAATTGGCACAAGTGCTGATGAAATGTAACCTACTGGCAACAGCCACGTTTCCTGAACCTGTAATTGCAGGCTCCTGTTCCAGTTTCCTGCTCCAGTTTCTCTGATAAGAAACATGCCGTCAAACCTGCCACTTTGACGTGGGGTGCAGCAAAACTTGACTCCCAAAACTATCCCGGCTGCAGACTGAGGCGCCGTCCCTCACAATGGAAAAACCTTGACTTCCAGGGCTGCGGTGAAGCGGCTCAGATTTCCGCAAAGCTGCTGCTGCTGGCAGGGATTCTGTTCTCTCAAGCAACGCCAGGGAAGCATTTCACAACGAGCTGGCTATTGGTGGGGCCCTGGGTGGGGTCCTGGCTGTTACTGCCTATTAAAGGATGAATTCCCAACCAGCAGTGCAGACCTTAATTGCAGCTTTGGAATGCAGAGGGCAGCTGCCTGGGCTAAAGGCCTCATTTGTGTACTGCTCACGTTTTGTGTTTGGACATGCCAATGCTTCCTAAGTGGATGTTTGGGCTGGGTCATGGGTCAGGATTTTGCGCTTCAAACATAGGCCTCCTTCTAAGTGCAGAGACCCCCCCCCCCCCAACCATCTCCTACTCCCAGTGCTTTCAGACACCTGTTTTCATGTCTCAGGGTGGTTCTGGATTTATTTACAGGAGTGACTGGGATGCTGAGCCTGACTTGATGCACCTTCTACACTTTAACGAGTTTAGCCTCACAGCCTCCCTGTGAAGTGGGTCAGGTTTATTAACCCCATTTTACCAATGGAAAACTAGGGAGCAGAGAGAAGTGGCTTGTCCAAGGTTACACAGCGAGTTAGTGGCAGACTGAGAACCTTCTCAATAATCTTGTGCCTTAGATCCAAGGCTCTCCTCACTCCCTAGGTGGTGAGGGCAGTTGGAAAACGCTGTGGTATTGAAATAGGGCAACTTAAATGGAAAGTTCTGCTGCTGGAATGACTTTCAGACAGAAATATCACCGAACGCCTGAGAAAGCATTGCTAGGCACTGCAGGGATTCCCAGCCTTCAGGTGGGGTACAGCAATAGATTACGTTCCTGATGCATGTAAAATGGTCCAGCAGGGAAATCTTACCGGCTACTCACTGAAAAGCCTGGGTGCTTTCAGCATCCCAGACATGCTGGAGCAGTCAGCCCTGGGCACAAGGGAGGCAATATTGGGTTGATCTTGGAGCCAGGGATTAGGAGTTCTAATCCCAGCTCTCTCTTTGACTCGCTGCATGACCTTGGGCAAGTGACAAGCTCCCTGCTTCTGCACACCTCCAGCCTACTGCATGGGGCGAGGGGTTCTGAGGATTAAGGCCACACTTTTCAAAAGCAGGAACCTAAAGTTAATCTGCCAAATCTGTATTTGGGTTCTGGAATAAATGTCTTGGCTTGTCAGAAGTGCTGAATTACCAGGGGGCTGTTGGGTGCTCAGCATGTTTGAAAATCAGCCACTTTGTTTAGGAGTCAAAATATGCACTTGGGATCTGAACTTCAGGCTTCTGGTTTTGGCCTGACCGTTTTGGAATCAGGGACTGGTGTTTTCCAAAGAGCACTGCAGTGTTTCCCTTTAGTGAAGGAAACAGCCTCTTCCACTACAAGCAGAGCTCCATGGAGACAACAGGAGCTAGTGGATGTCATGTCCCTCTGCAGTGAATGCCTGCAGCTCCATCCAGATGGAGGCCTACTTCCTATGGTAGCTCCATGAATGTCCTTGTAGCGCTTCTGAAACCTGCCCTGCATAGTTCCCTTTACTGGATGGGTGAAAGTGTACCTGCACCACTCATTGGCCTTCCCTGCCACTGCATGGAGAGAGTGGGACTGGCATGCCTTTAACTTGGGCACCACAGACAGACTTTCTCCTTCTCCTTTGGGGAAGCTGGCTGGTGTGAATGGCCTGAGCATGGTCAGGGTGTCAGGCACTACTTTCTTTCTGATTCGGGTGGTGGATATGTGTGGTGGGCTAATGAGAATACCTCTGTCCTAGAGGAGGACTGACCTTTCCAGGGACGGGGGCAGGGGATAGCACAGTCTGACACTGTGACTCTATTGCATGGCTTCTTGACACACCTGCTCTCTCCCCACTAGATCTGCAATGGTTTGGTGCAGACGACTGGCTGGCCATCCGTGGTGACGTGCGTTGGGAACTGGTTCGGAAAGGGGAAGTGAGTCTGTTTCTTCATCTCTTAAGCTTTTTGTTGTGGCTTCGCTCAAGTGTTTGTTGCTTAATCCCGTCCCCTGAGGAAGTGCCTGATTCACACCCTGCCGGGGGCAGGAAACGACACCCAGCACAGAAACCTGTGCACTAACTTTGGTTTATGGTCATGGTGGCGCTGTCGAGGCCTGGCCTGAAACTCACACAAGGTCCTACAATACAGCTTTTTTGTGTGGCAGGGGAGACCCTAAAATGCTGAGGCTTCCCAGCGAGGATGGTAGCACCATTAAAGAGGCAGCTACCCTGAGCCGTTTGCCAATGTAAGCTCTGTGCACACTGCATATCTCCCTATGTTCCTTCCACTCCGCATAGCTGCCCGTCAGTGCTTTGGGGCAGAGATTCCTGAGGTGTTCCAGCACTCAGGGCCTGTCTTGGTAAGTCATCGGTGCTGAGAAGAATGTTTGTTTACCCAGCAATGGCTTGATAAGCCATTGCCACCTTGTTTTATATGTCAGCAACTAGTGATCATATGTGTTGCACCTGCTGGGCCCTCTGTCATGATCAGATGGGGTGATGAGCACACACAGGGATAGGTCAGTGGTTTAAGCATTGGCCTGCTAAACCCAGGGTTGTGAGTTCAATCCTTGAGGGGGCCACTTAGGGATCTGGGGCAAAATCAGTACTTGGTCCTGCTAGTGAAGGCAGGGGGCTGGACTTGATGACCTTTCAAGGTCCCTTCCAGTTCTAGGAGACAGGATATCTCCATTAATTTTAATTTTTTTTTTAATTTTTTTCACAAACTGGTCACGCAAGAGCCCATCTCTGCCATTGCTCCCCATGGTGCCAGCCCCCCACTTGTCCTCACTGGCCATAACTTTGGATTTGGAGAATTTTCTTCCTTCCCTGTTTCTGTGGCTGTAAATCGGCATATTCCGCCCTCCCCCCTGCTTGTGTTCGCTGCTGCCAGGAGCCCCTCTGCTGCAGTCCTCATCCAGGCCTTCATTTTCTCTCCATTGACTGCTGCAGCTCCCTTCCTTAGCATGCCAGTTTCCAGCCTCTGCAGAATGCAACATCCCCTTCTGCGCATACGGAGCAGGAGCCCATCCTTAAACACTTACTCATTCGTGTGGGAGCCAGTTCTGTGGTATCCCTCCTTGTTTTTAAAACTCCATGGACTCAAAGCAGCCCAGCTCTCCTCTGATCATGGGCCTCTTACGTTGCTTCACAGTCACACCATTGTTCATGCTTCTCCTTTGCTGATACTGCCACCTGTAGCAGCCTTCCTGGATCTTTGCCTCTCTCTGATTTTACAGCTGAAAGTCCGTAGCTGTGACCGTCTCTTCTGGCTTGCGCATGTCCCCTAGTTTTGGCTTTTCCTGGATTACTGCTTTAACTGTATCTCTGTTGCTAAGCTGTGATGTGTTTGGGCCCTCGCGGTATATAGGAATGGTGCTACCCAGAGTGAAATTGCTGGTTACGAACTATTGGCCCATTATTGTCCATTTCAAGCAATAGTGGGAGCTGCACACAGTCACATCACTAATGCATGCCCTTACTTTGGAAAAACATGAGCAAGGCTCAGTCCCCAAATTTGTGGGCCCTTCCTCCTAGGGAGGAGGATATACAGCAACGGCTTTCTCATGTTCCCTCTTGGGTTAGGTTGGCCCAGTCTTTGGTGCAGGGTACTTCTTACTGGACTCTGCCATGTTCATGCCCACTGGCCAAATCCCCTCTGCTTCTCCCCCGCCCCCCAAATTGGCATTGCTGATTGGAACAGGAGAGAATGTGCCCTGGTCCCTGCACGCCCATTTGCCCACATCAGCTGAGCTGGGAATCCTGTTGAGCCTTTCTTAGCTGCTGCGGTATAAGGCCTGGGTGTGGAGGAAATGGCAGGACATTGAGGGCCTGCAGGGAAGCGTCTCATATCCACTAGAGTCTATCCCAATAAATGGTCATAACTGGCAAGCACTGCAGAAATGCTGTACTAATGGTTTCTCTCTTATCCTTCACCAGGAGAGGTCTGATCATGGGCATCTGGAATTCCCATACCTCGGTAGGAAACATCCTGGGGTCCCTGATCGCTGGAGTGTGGGTTTCGTCAGCCTGGGGCCTGTCTTTCATCGTGCCTGGGATCATCATTGCAATCATGGGAATCGTCTGCTTCTTGTTCCTCGTTGAATGTGAGTGTGAGCTGGGCCTAGATGCTTCATCACAACCTCCTGCTGGAAGACTAGCTGTGCTGCAGCATTCTGCTGGCCTGGGGGCGGGGAAGGTGGATACAGAATGTGGCAAAGAGGGAGACAGCTTCCCAGTAGCCTCTGCAGGGAGAACAGTACCAGGTGCAGCATTGCTGACCCCATGCCAGCCCTCCATAGTGACGAGGAGAGAACTGGCTGTATTCAATATTTAGGGCTGGCATCTAAAGCCCTTCAGCTCTAGGACACTGGCGTAGCTGGTGAATGGCGCTGAAACCTCCCTTCAGGATTGGCTTGACCTCTGGCAGGGCGCTGTCCCCTTTGTGCTGGTGTCTGAGAACCCTCCAGCGAGCAGGTTCCCTGGCAGGAGCATTGGTGGAAATGGCAGATGGAACCAGTTGGTGCTGGAGCATATCCATGGGCTGTGGATTCAGGCTGTCAGAGTACTCTCCCCAGGAATTGGGTTTTACAAATGATGCTAGTCTCATGGGTGTGTTTGAGATCAGTGTTAATCAGAGCTAGCTGGCAGAGCTCTAACTGTGAAGAGAAGACTCTTGATGGACCAAAAACTGATTATTCTACAATATCTCGTTGAGCTGATGAATTCTGAGTGAGGATAACCTGGGCACAGGCAATCTATGGAAAGAGCCAAGATTTGTTACTGAGCTAAAGACCCTGGTTCCAAAGTCCTGTACAGCGGCCTGTGTGGAAACAGTAGGTGGTGTCGGGGCGGTTCTCATGCACAGAAGTCAGTGTTATCTCTTGACTTTAGAGCTTGAAAGGCTTGTCTACCTTTGGGGGTCCATATGGGACTGTCCTCTATAGTACAGGGCTGCGTGGCCATGTGGAGACTCTCTGGGGAAACACTAGAAAATGATGGGCCGATAATACGAATGAAAACCTTGGAAAGGGGTTTGGCTGTCCAGGGAACATGAGGTCCTAGAAGAGCCATGCCCGAGGGGAGTGACTGCAAAGTCTCTTATCCCTCTTAGCATGTGCACCTCGGGCCCTGGCAGCCTCTCTCCATGGTGGCACACGCTGGTGAGCTGCTGAGCGTCTTTCCAGCTGGCACCCAGAGCAGTAAATCAGCAGCATGGGAGCTAGCCATAGGGAAAGCTGCGCTAAGCTGGGGCCCACTTCCAAGCTTAGCATGTCGCAGCTGCTGTGTGGGGCTTTTGCAGCCATGTGAATCCAGGAAGCTGTCTGCTGTAGGGCTGAACTCTTACAATGGAGCCTCTTGACATCCAGAGAAGTGAAGCAGGGACAGCAGTGAGGAGAGGGCAGTTCCTGGGAGCTCATATGCCCCGTTGCAGCCACAAAGATCTCTGCTGGAGGCATGGTATCTTACAGTGTGGACAGCTTTCAAAGCTCTTTGGGGTACATGGGGTCACCTAAGGGAAAAGCCTCCCAGTCAGATTCCATGAGAATCCTCACGCGGTGCGCTGCTGTGATTGCTACCCACTGATGTATGGGGACCCCAAAGCTAAAGGGAACGTTGGGCCAGGCCCTGACTTACAAAGGGATTGAGGCACCTAAAGATGCAGAGAGGTGCCTAGTGGGATGTACAAAAGTGTCCAAGTTAGGCACCTGTGGAACTCAGGGGATGATGTGAAGGCCAAAAGTATCACTGGGTTCAAAGAAGAATTAACTAAGTTCATGGAGGATAGGTCCATCAACAGCTGTTAGCCAAGATGGGCAGGGAGGCAACCCCATGCTCTGGGTGTCCCTAGCATGTGACTGCCAGAAGCTGGGACTATATGACCGGGATGGGTCACTCGATAAATTGCCCTGTTCTGTTCACTCCCTCTGAAGCACCTGGCGTTGGCCACTGTTGGAAGACAGGACACTGGGCTAGATGGACCTTTTGTCTGACCCAGTCTGGCCGTTCTTATGTTCTTAGGTATCTCTCTGCATCTTTAGGTGCCTAGATACCTTGTCAATCTGACCCTGTGTGTCTCTTGCCCCACGGGGCTCAGACAGCTCAGAGCACCTTTAAACTTCAGACTAGGAGCTCTTTGAATGGAAACAACAAATAGCGATTGCCATCTAGTGGCACGTGATGATACAACTGCTTCCCTATCCTGGCCACGCTATTGCTCTGCATGGCTGACCTGAACTGTGTCCGCTAAGTTTTTACCGCCAGTGCTCTGGTCTCTGAGCTCCCCTAGAGGTGTATAGATCTGCTGCCCACCAGGCATGCTCCCCATAAAAGCCAAGGTCCTCTCCCACCCATCTGTGCAGCTGGAAAATGGAGGGGAAATGAGCCCCTTGGGAACACTTGGGGTCTTCCAGTTCACTTCACTTTAGGAAATAGTCACTGGTCTCTAAAGTCGTCACCTTTACTGTGAGCTGCAGCCGAGCCTTGGCTTTGCCGTCACTGCTGAATCTTGGACCTGCTTTTCAGATTGCCATAACTGGGGCCTTTTATTCTTCAGGTCTTGTAGCATGAGCTGTTGGGGCCCACCGCACAAGGGTTTGCACTCTCCTTTTCCTAGTTGGGGGACTCCTGAGTTAGTGCACAGGAAAACTCTTGTCCTGTGGGGTGTCCTGCACACATGCTACAGACTAGGGACTGCTGGATTCGCTTCCCACACTGGCTGTTGTACGTGTGCTGAGGTAACGGGAGGATGCAATGGGGTTGTTGTGTGTGGCAGTCACGTGGAATCTCTCTCTCTTTCAGATCCTGAAGACGTTGATTGTAACCCACCTCTACACCATGTAAGTTAACTTCCTTTCCAAGCTCTCTGAGGAATCCGGGGCTAGGCGGTGTTTCCTCTTCCCTCTCAGCAAGGGCAGTGCCATTTCCAGGGAACACGGTTCCAGACCCCAGCTTCCAGAAGGTTTCCCATTTCCCTGGTGTGGGGCTAGCAATTCACTCTGCTGTGGTACAGCAAAAGCTCTGATGTGCAGCCATGGGAATGGCACAAGTTAACCAGAGATGCAGAATTGCTCAAGGAGGGTGTTCCTGATGCTTTGGCTGTTGAAATCTGGCTCCTGTGCTGTTGTGTAGCTCACTGGTTGGAATCTATAAATAACCTGTAACAACATATTTCCCCAGGACACCTGTGTGGAGATGCATTGTAAAGTTCTTGGCATGTCCCCTGTTCAGATGCCTCGACGGAGGCACATTGATCCCATGACACAAGTGGGGCTCTGAGCTTTCCTACTTTCATTAGCCATGTGGCCTCCCTCGCTAAGAGCACTTTGCAGGGCTAGAGACACATCACTTAGCGAGGGTGCCAAGCTGCTCTGCGTGAGTGCACTGACCAGGCAGTTCTTCGGCAGAACCTAAGAAGGGCTGCTGACAGCTGCTTGACATTATTATTATTATTATTATTATTTATTTTTTATGAACTTTTTTCTAAAATGAAACTTCATGGAAAAGTGGTTGGTTGGTTGGTTGGTTAAATCCACCATCTCCCTCCTCCCAGCCTCATGCAGCCTTGATAGAAACTGAATCTTTCCGTTTTCCCCCCTTTTCTCTTCCTCTCTTCCCCCCTCCCCCACCCCCCGGAACAAATAGAAAAGCTGGGGTGGGGGGAGGGAAGGAGAGGAAAAATGGAGTTTGTACTGTTGGCAAGTTTTCCTCTTGAAACTCGGACGCAGCCTGATGTGTGTCCAGCACTCAGGCAGTGGGATTAGCAGCACCGGCCGCAGGCAGGTGTAACTGTCAATGCACAGTCTCGTTCCTGACTTGAATACCCCCACGTTTGCAGTGGTGGACTCCAGTGCACCTTGGTACATGTTTTAGCCATGGCCTCCCACACTCCTGCTCTATTAGGGCTGGTCTACCCAGAGAAATGTACTGGTGTAATGACACTGCTTTATTCAGTACAACTTCCTGTGTGGACATTCTTATTGCACTGTGGCAATAGAACTATACCAGTATAGTTCTGCTGGTAAACGTCCCCATGGAGACAAGCCCTTAGTCCTGTCAATCTCTTAAACCCAGAGCCAGGTTACATAAGAACGGCCGTACTGGGTCAGACCAAAGGTCCATCCAGCCCAGTATCCTGTCTACTGACAGTGGCCAATGACAGGTGCCCCAGAGGGAGTGAACCTAACAGGCAATGATCAAGTGACCTCTCTCCTGCCATCCATCTCCACCCTCTGACAAACAGAGGCTAGGGACACCATTCCTTACCCATCCTGGCTAATAGCCATTAATGGACTTAACCTCCATGAATTTAAGGCAGCATGGAGTCCTTGGCACAGCCTCAGCCTGGCATTGGGACCTTGCCCTGCCTGGGGCAGTGTTGGCAGGGGCTGCCCATGTGAGCTGGTTGGAGTCAGGCAGGGCTACCACCCTCCTTTCTGGGAAAACTGAAAATCACTGTTCCGTCTTCTGGGGACCTTGGGCTGCCTGAGCAGCGAGGACTCTGCCTCCACGACCCTGAGCAGAGAACTTCGGGGGATGGGCTCTGCTGACATCACCCCACGAGAACTGATGGTGGGGTGGCAGCAGTGAGAGCCCCTGTTCTGGTGGTGATGGCAGGGCCCCCCCACCCCGCCCAGCAGTGGCTTTCACTGTTAACAAATCCATTGAGATGAATGGCAAAGCTCGTTTGTCAGCTATTGTTTCAGGCTGTCTGCAAAGTCAGGCAGGTGTCACTGCCTTGGTTCAGCTTGGAAACATGACCCAAGTGTCTGCAGCCATAAGGGCTAGAAGCAGTTTTTGGTGTGTGTTTGTGTTTTTTGTTTCTTTTTAAATGACAACTGAGGTTTGTGATCCCAGGAGCAAGGGCCCTACACGGGGGCCTATAATGCCTGTCCCTGAAACAGCAGGCTTGTTACGCAGTTGTGTGGCTATGCAATACTTCATCCCATTATACTGATGGGCCTGAGCATGAGAATAAGTTGTACCTGCAACCAAGGGGAGGGCTGGGCTCGACAGGTGTGCCAGGCCAGGGTATGGACACACTCTGCTCCAGCTGCCTGAGTGTAAACTGCTGGGCTAATCTGGTTTCAGACGGAATCAGAAGAATCGGAGGAGAAAGATCCTGAAGTGACGCGCTCCACTGATGATGGGAGCTGTAGTCGAGAAAACACTATCGATTCTTCAGAATATCCCAGAGAACCAGTTGAGCAGCCAGAAGCCATCAGCTTCTTAGGAGCCCTCCGGATACCTGTGAGTAGAAGAACCAGGCAGCTAGTGGGTCCAGAGTATTCTGAGCAGGGGGCTAATGTCCTGTGGGATTTGGAATGCCACTTACTGTACACCGGCACCGACTTGGGTGAAGTCCAAGGTGTGTAGCTGAACATGAGAATGGCCGTAGCGGGGGAGGGATAGCTCAGTGGTATGAGCATTGGCCTGCTAAACCCAGGGTTGTGAGTTCAATCCTTGAGGGGGCCACTTAGGGATCTGGGGCAAAAATCAGTACTTGGTCCTGCTAGTGAAGGCAGGGGGCTGGACTCGATGACCTTTCAGGGTCCCTTCCAGTTCTGTGAGATAGGTATATCTCCATATATTAAATCTAGCCCAGTATCCTGACTTCCCACAGTGGCAAGTGTCAGCAGGGAATGAACAGAACAAGGCAATTTTATCTAGTGATCCATCCCCTGTCATTCAGTCCCAGCTTTTAGCAGTCAGAGGTTTAGATCACCCAGAGCATGGTTAATGGCCATTGATGGACCTGTCCTCCATGAATTTATCTAGTCCTTTTTTGAACCCCATTATAGTTTTGGCCTTCACAACATCCCCTGGCAACGAGTTCCACAGGGTGACTGTGCGTTGTGTGGAAAAAATACTTCCTTTAGTTTGTTTTAAACCTGCTGCCTATTAATTTCATTGGGTGACCCTGGTTCTAGTGTTTATGTGAAGGGGTAAATAACACTTTTTTTTTCTCCACACCAGTCAAGAATTTGTAGACCTGTTTCATATCCCCCCTTAGTCGTCTCTTTTCCAAACTGAACAGTCCCAGTCTTTTTAATCTCTCCCCATATGGAAGCTGTTCCATACCCCCAATTGTTTTTGTTGCCCTGCTCTGTACCTTTTCCAATTCTAATATATCCTTTTTGAGATGGGATGACCAGAACTGCACGCAGTATTCAAGGTATGGACATACTGTAGATTTATATAGTGGCATTATGATATTTTCAGTTTTATTATCTATCCCTGTCCTAATGGTTCCTAACACTAGCTTTTTTTGACTGCCGCTGCACATTGAGCAGATGTTTTCAGAGAACTATCCACAACTCCAAGATCTCTTTCTTGAGTGGTAATAGCTAATTTAGACCCCATCATTTTGTATGGATAGTTGGGATTATGTCTTCCATTGTGTGTTACTCTGCATTTCTCAACATACAATTTTATCTGCCATTTTTTTGCTTAGTCACCCAGTTTTGTGAGCTCCCTTTGTAGCTCTTCCCAGTCTGATTTGGACTTAACTAGTTTGAGTAATTTTGTATCATCTGCAAATTTTGCCACCTCACTCTTTACCCCATTTCCCAGATCATTTATGAATATGTTGAACAGCTCTGGTCCCAGTACAGATCCCTGTGGGGGCCTGCTATTGCCTCTCTCCACTGTGAAAACTGACCATTTATTCCTACCCTTTCTTTCCTGTCTTTCTAACAGTTACTGATCCATGAGAGGGACCTTCCCTCTTATCCCATGACAGCTTACTTTGCTTATGAGCCTTTGGTGAGGGACCTTGTCGAAGGCTTTCTGAATGTCCAAGTACACTATATCCCCTGGATCACTCTTGTCCATGTGTGCGTTTGACCCCCTCAAAGAATTCTAATAGATTGGTGAGGCATGAATTCACTTTACAAAAGCCATGTTGACTCTTTCCCAACAAAGCGTGTTCATCTGTGTCTCTGATCATTCTATTCTTTAGTGTAGTTTAAACCAATTTGCCTGGTGCTGAAGTTAGGCTTACTGGCCTGTAATTGCCAGAATCACCTCTAGAGCCTTTTTAAAAAATTGGTGTCACATTAGCTATCCTCTAGTCATCTGGTACAGAGGCTGATTTTAAGCAATAGGTTACATATCACAGTTAGTAGTTCTGCAATTTCATATACGAGTTCCTTTAGAACTCTGGGATGAATACCATCTGGTCCTGGTGACTTATTACTGTTTAATTTAACAATTTGTTCCAAAACCTCCTCCCCTGACCCTTCAGTCAGAGACAGCTCCTCAGATTTGTCACCTTAAAGGTATGGCTCAGGTCTGGGAATCTCCCTCATCTGCAGTGAAGACCAGTGCAAAGAATTCATTTAGCTTCTCTCCAACAGACATGCTGTGTTAAGGCCTTTAGCATCTCGATCGTCCAGTGACCCCCACTGATTTTTGGCAGGCTTCCTGCTTCTAATGTTGTTAAATTTTTTTTTTTTTTTTTTGCTGTTCGTTGTTGTGTCTTTTGCTAGTTGTTCTTCAGGTTCTTTTGTGGCCCGCCTACTTGTACGTTTATACTTGACTTGCCTGAGAGCAAGTCTACACTGCAAAATTAAGTCAACCTAAGGTATGTCATTGTACAGCCACCCAAGTAACTAAATTGCTTTTGCACGTCCATGCTACTCTACTTGTGTCGGCGGTGTGCGCTCTCACCAGGAGTATTTGCACCGATTTAACTGTTAGTGTGGGGCATTGTGGGATGGCATCTGAAAGGCTGCACCAGTCAATGTAAACAACACAGTGTCTATACTGGCACTGCATCAACCTAACTACATTGACCTCAGCACTACGCCTCTCACCAAGGTGGAATTATTAAATTGGTGTAGTGGACGAGTTACACTGGTGGGAGCTACATTTTAGTGTAGACGCTTACAGAGTTCGATCAATGTAAGCTGCCTTACATAGAACTCTGTAGTGTAGACCAGGCCTGAGTTTATGCTCCTTTCTATTTTCCCGAGTAGGGTTTGACTTCCAATTTTTAAAGGGTGTCTTTTTGCCTCCAACCACCTCTTTTACTATTTTTTTTTAATTTGGGGTATGCATTTAATTTGTGCCTCTATTATGGTGTTTATAAAAGTTTCCATGCAGCTTGCAGATATTTCACTCTTGTCACTGTTCCTTTTAATTTCTGTTTAATTAGCTTCCTCATTTTTCTGTAGTTCCCCATTTTGAAGTTAAGTGCTACTGCAGTGGGATGTCTGTTCAAACCATGTGGTCCTCTGAACCTGTCGGCTTTGGCCCAGCTCTTAGTTTAAAAAAAATCCTCTACAAACTTTTTAATGTTACATGCCAGCAATCTGGTTCCCATTTGGTTTAGATGGCGCTCATTCTTTCTGTATAGGCTCCTCCTTTCCCACAAGCTTCCCCAGTTCCTAATAAACCTAAATCCCTCCTCCGAACACCATCATCTCATCCATACTCTGAGACCCTGCAGTTCTGCCTGTCTAACTGGCCCTGTGTGTGGAACTATGCTACCATGGAGGTCCTGGACTTTAATCTCTTATCTAGTTTGGTTTCCAGGACACCTCTCCTACCTTTCCCTATGTCACTGGTACCCACATGTACCACAACCACCGTCTCCTTCCCAGCCCTGTACATACATCTGTCTAGATGTCTCGAGAGGTCTGCAACCTTCACACCCAGCAGGCAATTCACCATGCGGTTCTCCTGGTCATCACAAACTCAGCTAGCAATATTTCTAATGATCAAATCCCCCAGTATTATTACCTGGCTTATCCAGGTAATTGGTGTCCCCTCCCCTGGAGGGGTCTCCTGTGCGAAAGGATACCATGACATCATCTGGAAGGAATGAGGAGATGCTTACTAGCAAAAGGCAAGGACTAGCTTTGTCTTTCAGCTAATGACAAGAGCAGACACAGGCAAAACACTGGCCTGTCAGACTCTGACAAGACGGGAGCCCCTGCCTCCTAGAGGGGGAGGAGTTAACCTTGGGGACCCAGTGACTGACCGGATTACAGAGCAGGATGCCCAGCACCCTCTGCACAATGGGCCTGAGTCTCTGGTCCTTAAGAGCAGCCCTGGCTGTCCACAGCCCCAGTGGGAGGGGCTAGCCCCGAGGGTGTGCACCACTCCCTCCCATCCCTTCAAACCAGGGTTCTCCTAGCTGCCTGGTGGGCCCCGCCACCGCTTGCTACCAGGCCTCCCCGGAGGGGCCTTGGTGCCTTCCCCGACCCATCTGTGTTCCATGTGGCCTCCATTACTGCAGTAACTGAGCGCCTCACAATCTCCAGTGTATCTTCTCAACCCCCTGTGAGGCAGGGTAGTGCCACTGTCCCCATTGTACAGAGGGGAAAGGGAGGCATGGAGACACCGCTAGGGTTGCCAGCTTCAGTTGGATGTATTCCTGGAGGCTTCATCACATGACATAATCTTTAATTAATGATTAATCTCTGAACCCTGGAGACTCCAGGACAATCCTGGAGGGTTGGCAACCGTAGACACAGCACAGCAGCAGAGAAAAATCAATTATCGTTGTGCTTTTAAAAAATAAATAAATAAATATATAATATATGTATGTATGTATTTCAATTCAATACATTTATATTTTTTAAAATAAACCTATTGAAAATTAAATTTTGAAATTGGCATCCTATACTAAGGCCTAAAAATGGTACAATCTGTTAAAATTTCAATTTCAATAAAATTCAAGCAGGCCATGTTCATTGCTGAACTTCTAAAGGAAGTCAAAGCACTGACTTGGGGGAAGTCCCTGGTGAAGCACCTGGAAGCAGAGTTTGTTGAAGTGCTAAACCAAATTTTGACAGCATTGTCCTCCACGTGCAGAGAGAATACTTTACTTTCTTCACTTCAGTGTATTCAACAAGCTCAGTTCCATGAGTTTTTCCTTCAAAGTTGAGAAACCAGTTTGGGAGTTGAAAAAGCAGGAAAGCTTGTTCTCCTCCTCCAGTCTATGAATAAAAGTGAGGTGTGAGTGGAGGAGGCCTACTGTTTGAAAATTCAGAAGGACAATGCTCAGCTGCTCTTCCTGATGTTTGTTTTAAGGAAGGTGACTAGTGTGCAGTGGGTGTGCCTGGTGCGTCAGAGAAATCCAAATGGTGGGCCGTTTCCCTGGGAGCTTGTAACTCCTTGTCTGATGGTGCTTCGGATAACATTCCCTCAGTGTCTGCAGTGTTCCCTATCAGCCATATGCTTCCCGAACACCTAGAACTCTGCAGATACTGTGGTGAACCTGTTTAATTGTCCAAGGTAATGAGTGAGTTTAAGATGATCATTTAGCACCTCTGATGCACCCGACATATGGGATTGGGATGAAAGCAGACCGGGAGAGAGAAGAGGATGGAAGCGGGAGGATAGGGGTCCCCTCTGTGCCTTGGGGTTTTCTGACACTGACCCTTCTCCCCTCCATCTCCTCCCCAGGGTGTGGTGGAGTTCTCCTTATGCCTGCTGTTTGCAAAGCTGGTCAGTTACACTTTCCTCTACTGGCTGCCTCTCTACATTGTGAATGTTGGTGAGTCACAGGAAGCTACTAATGCCCATTTAACCACTTCACCGGGTGTGCCCTGGATGGAGGGTTCTCATTCTCCTGCCAGGAGTGCACAGGCGTCCCGCAGAGAAGCTTGCTCATTTGCTCCTAGGAGCAAGAAAGTGTTCTCTGCTTCCTCGTAAGTGTTCAGTCTCCTGGGAAAACCTGTGTGTGGGGACCTCAGCTGAGGGACACAGATGTACACCACAATGGCAGCTCAGCTCTTGCGGCCAGCTGTTCTCAGTGACGCCCATCATGGTGCTGGGCAGGTCCATGGGGTTTAGATGCAAATGTTGCTCCAAATTGAGCAAGTGACAGTGCGTCCTGTGCCTGCAGTCTAGGGTGCAAGTGCCTGCCAATGGGCTCCTAGTGAACAAGGTGTCTTCCTGGGCCACAAGAGCTGCTTCTGGCTCCCAGGAGATCCATATCCAGCACCAGTGATTGCCTGTCTCTCAGCCCCAAGAGCTCTGGCTCCTGATGCCAGGAGAATAACCACACAGCCAGAGCTCAGGCTTGCTCTGAACTTCTGACAAGTGAATGTCTCTGTTGATGTATCTCATTTCATTGCAGCTCACTTCGGCGCTAAGGAGGCTGGGGACCTGTCCACGCTCTTTGATGTTGGCGGCATCCTAGGTCTGGCATTCTTCATTCTTGCTTGCTGTGTTGCCGTTGTGGACAGGGAGGGATGATGGCTTGTGGCTAAAGGAGAGAGGAGTTGTGTTCCTGGCGGGACCTTGGCCAGTTCAGTTATACCTACACTGTCAAATGTGTGTCCTAATTTGGATGCCTATCTTGAGATGAGGCGTGACTCCCAGAGGTGTTCAGCACCCACCACTCCCATTGCTAGCTGGAGTCGAGGGTGCTCAGTGCCTCTGACCACGAGTGTCCCAAGTTGGCCGTATGCAATGCGCAGGGCTCCCTGTCCTCTGCCTGGGCTTTATCTGAAAAATGGGAGTAACGTTGCCCTTCTCACCGGGGCAGGGGGCTGTAAGGATTGACTCCTGTTTGTAAAGCATGTTAAGAGCCGTGGATGGCGAGTGCTAATAGAAGTACCAATTATTATCACATATTTTTATTATTCTGCTCACTGATTGACTTGTCGTGACAGCTCTTTAGAATCCAGGCCCTTGCTGCATATGTCTATTTTCCAGCTCACTGAGTGAGTCTCCTGGAATTCTCTCCTCTGCCTGGGGTCTAACCGGTGACCAGACAGTAACATCTGTCTGCAGGGCCCCAAGCACCTTCCTGAAATCGTGTGGGAAGGCAGCAGTGGGACAAACCCCTGCTCTGACAGAATACAAAGTATGTGACTTTCTCATGCAGGAGGCATTCTGGCTGGTCTCGTATCGGACTACACTGGCGGCAGGGCCACCACATGCTGTGTGATGCTGATAGTGGCTGCTCCTATGGTGCGTATTGTGATGGAAAATGTTCGCTTGTCCTTGGTCATGAGGGTTTGACGTGAGCCTCTTCCCTCTGCTCCTCCCCACGTATGCCCCTTTGAGTCATATGCACTTTCCTGCAGTGAGTGGCCAGATGGAACCTTATGCAGGGAAGTCTGGAACCTGGGGTGGGATCAGCATGAGGCACAGCTTTCATGTCTAGCTCTTGTTCCTGGAGGAGGATATTCACCCTGGAGCTTTTCCTAGACTGTAAGGGACTCCAGCATCCTCCACAGCTGGGCACAGGAGGCCACGTGAGAGGCTTTCCTCCACCCCCTGCACACTGCTCACTGCCCCTTCCTGGACCTCTGCAGTGAGGGTGCCACCTCCACCTCCCTTGGGAGTCTACTCCACTATCCAGCTGCTTCTTCCTAAACTTTTACTCCATAGCCTGATACCGAGTGTGCTTGGTCTGCACCCTAGAGACTAAATAGCTTCCTGGTTCTGCCCTGTACTAGCTCTTGTAATGTTCTCCAGTAAGAGACAGGAGCTGTAGAGCAATACAGAGGACTGCTGCTCCTCTGCCTAGTCAATGTGGGTCTGAAACAGAAAAGCTATACTCCACTATTAATGTTCAAAACTCCTAATGCGTCATTCCAAGTGAGGCTGGACTCAATCACTGAATAGGGACCCATCTACTCCCTTTAGCTGGGGTAGAAAGGCACCTTCAGGGTCTTGGTTTCTCCAACAGGAAGGGAGGGTGGGAGCAAAAATGAGTGAATCAGGGAATAGCCATCCCTTTTGTTCTAAGGCGCTGGAGTTCTCTGCAGCACAGAGGAGCTCTTGGTGCAGCTGTGAATCGGTGAGGTGCGGATGGCAGGCCTGCTGCTATGGAAATCTGGCAGGAGGCTGGCATCTGACTGCTCCCTGCTGGAGCTCCTCCCCTGTTCGAATGCATGGTGGCTCAGGCAGGGAAAATGGGGCGCCCTCCTGGCTACTTTGCACAGCACCCAGTAACAGCCAGAAGGCTGTTTTTAAACTCTGGCTGCTCATCCAGGCGTCCAGGACGGTCAGACCCGGCTGCACAGTGCTAGGAAGATGGGCCTGTTGGCAGGTATTGTCTGGGCTGGTGGCAGGTTATGGTACCTCTGGGTCACCAGATCAAAGCAGCCAATGTTGATAGTTGCTGAAAATAATCCAACCCCCCATCACAATGGATAGAGCCCTGCAAATCTATGGATATCCACAGGCTATGTATGCAGATACTAATTATGTATCTGCGCAGGGCTCTAACAATGGGACTCCTTCTGCCAGCCCAGACGTGCCCTGTGGGTTCTGGAGTAAAGGAGGCGTTAAAGTTAAAATGTTTGTGGCTTTTCCCCCCATGGGTAGTATTACCCCCCACATCTGTGCTGAACTCCACTTCAGTTTGACTTCACCATTCACCCCTAAAAGCAGCTCATTGGACCAAGTTGCAATGTGAACGCACTCTGACTCTTAGCTGCAATTCTCTTCCCAGCCCAAATGCCTCTGATGCTGCAGTCTATCATTAGTGCAAAGCTGCAACAGTGCGTCCATGTCTAGGAGGTCAGAATGCAGGCTCTGAGGTCCTGGTCCTTATGCCAGGCTACAGCAGTGATAGCACCACAGAGACACATTATTTTGTATTGCTGGATTTCACCTTCTTCCAGACTCAGGATTCACATGGCCCACCAAATGAAACTGAATCTCAAAGACAGCTATGTTTGGCTAGCTGTCCGGTTACCAGCTGCTGGTATTTTATCTGGCAGTCGAACCACAGAGCTGAAGGCCAAATGAGAGATTCTGGCTCTGTTATTCCCCTTCAGTCCGGCCCTCCCATAAATACTTGCCAACATCTGCTCTGGCTGACTTACTCAAGTCGCACTTTCTAGAAAGACTAAACATTTTTCAAACCAAGAAATAATTGAGTGCAAGCAGTAAAACTTAACCTCCTGTTAAAAGCACATCACTGAGGCCTGGTCTACACTACGAGTTTAGGTCGACTTTAGCAGCGTTAAATCGACTTAAGCCTGGACACGTTTACACTACGAAGCCCTTTCTGTCGACTTAAAGGGCCCTTTAAACCGGTTTCCTAACACCACCTCGACAAGGGGATTAGTGATAAAATCGACCTTAGGGGGTCGGAATTGGGCTAGTGTGGACGGAATTCGACATTACTGGCCTCCGGGAGCTATCCCACAGTGCTTCATTGTGACCGCTCTGGACAGCACTCTCATCTCAGATGCACTGGCCAGGTAGACAGGAAAAGCCCCGCGAACGTTTGAATTTCATTTCCTGTTTGCTCAGCGTGGAGAGCACAGGTGACCATGCAGAGCCCATCAGCACAGGTAACCATGATGGAGTCCCAGTCCCAGTCCCAGGATCGCAGAAGAGCTCCAGCCTGGACCGAACGGGAGGTACAGGATCTGATCGCCATCTGGGGAGATGAAGCAGTGCTCGCCGAACTCCGAAACAGTAAAAGAAACGGCAAAACATTAGAAAAGATCTCCAAGGCCATGAAGGACAGAGGCCATAACAGGGACGCGCGGCAGTGCCGCGTGAAAATTAAGGAGCTAAGGCAAGCCTACCACAAAGTCAGAGACGCAAACGGAAGGTCCGGGGCAGAGCCGCAAACATGCCGCTACTACGCGGAGCTGCATGCCATTCTAGGGGGTGCAGCCACCACTAGCCCAAGCGTGTTCTATGAGTCCCTCTCTGGAAACGGGGAAGCGGGTTCGGCGGACGAGGAAGATGAGGATGGAGAGAACATAGATAGCTCACAGCAGCAAGGAAGCGGAGAAACCAGTTACCCCAACAGCCAGGATATGTTTGTCACCCTGGACCTGGAAACAGTAACCCCCGAACTGACCCAAGACCCTGAGGGCACACAGGGGACCTCTGGTGAGTGTACCTTTGTAAATATTACACATGGTTTAAAAACAAGCGTGTTTAATGATTAATGATTAATTTGCCCTGGCAATCGCGGCCAGTACAGCTACTGGAAAAGTCTGTTAACGTGTATGGGGATGGAGCGGAAATCCTCCAGGGACATCTCTAGAAAGCTCTCCTTCATGTACTCCCAAAGCCTTTGCAAAAGGTTTCTGGGGAGGGCTGCCTTATCCCGTCCGCCATGGTAGGACACTTTACCACGCCAGGCCAGTAGCACGTAGTCTGGAATCATTGCATAACAAAGCATGGCAGCGTATGGTCCCGGTGTTTGCTGGCATGCAGACAACATCCATTCCTTATCACTCTTTGTTATCCTCAGGAGAGTGATATCATTCACGGTCACCTGGTTAAAATGGGGCAATTTTATTAAGGGGACATTCAGAGGTGCCCCTTCCTGGTCTGCTGAACAGAAATATTCCCCGCTGTTAACCACGCGGTGGGGGGGACGGTTGAAGTGACCATCCCAGAGAATTGGGTGTGAGGGGGAGGGGAGTTAGTTGGGTTTGTGCTGCATGTTAAACCTGAAATCGCAGCCCCTCCTTTTACATTGCAAACCCATTTTAAATGGCACGGGTGCTTGGTATGGGAAATGAGGGCAGAACTGTTTGAAACCATCCCCACATGTTAAGAAGGTTAAAAAAGCCCAAAGACTATATGTCTTACCATGGCTGCCTGCAAGCTGAAATCTGTGTCCTGGCACTGCGTGAGTGATCTCTCACACCAAACCAGGAGACTCTCAATATAAGAGGAAAAATGCGACCTTGTAACGAAAGCACATGTGCTGTGTGATGTTGTGAACAGCAAAATCTAACGTGAAAGAGTCTACCCATTGTTCTCTAAAATGTATCTTTTTTAACAACCTCTCCCTTCTCCACCAGCTGCAAATCTTACTCCTTCGCAGAGGCTAGTGAATATTCGAAGAAGGAAGCGAAGGACGCGTGACGAAATGTTTACTGAACTTCAGACTGCCTCCCACGCTGACAGAGCACAGCTGAATGCGTGGAGGCAGTCAATGACTGATTTTAAAAAAGCCCAATATGAGCGAGAGGAGAGGTGGCGTGCTGAAGAGGAGAAGTTGCGTGCTGAAACGCGGGCTGAAGAGGAGAGGTGGCGTCAACTTGTAATCAGAAAGCAAGAGTCGATGCTCCGGCTGCTGGAGCATCAAAGTGATATGCTCCTGCGTATGGTTGAGCTGCAGGAAAGGCAGCAGGAGCAGAGACCGCCGCTACAGCCCCTCTGTAACCAGCAGCCATCCTCCCCAAGTCCCATTGCCTCCTCACCCAGACGCCCAAGAACACGGTGGGGGGGCCTTCGGCCACCCACTCACTCCACCCTAGATGATTTCCATAGCAATAAGTTTTAAAGTTTTAAATTGGAGTGTGTCCTTTTCCTTCCCTCCTCCCCCACCCATCCCGGGCTACCTTTCAAATTATCCCCCTAGTTGTGTGCTGAATTAATAAAGAATGCATGAATGTGAAGCAACAATGACTTTATTGCCTCTGCAAGTGGTGCTCGAAGGGGGGAGGGTAGTAGGGGAGGGTGGGGTGGTTGGTTTGCAGGGAAGTAGAGTTAACAGGGTGGTGGGGGAGGGGCAGAGGGTTCATCAAGGAGCAACAAACAGAAGTTTCACTCCGTAGCCTGGCCAGTCACAAAACTGGTTTTCAACGCTTCTCTGATGCGCACCGCGCCCTGCTGTGCTCCTCTAACCGCCCTGGTGTCTGGCTGCGCGTAATCAGCGGCCAGGCGATTTGCCTCTACCTCCCACCCCGCCATAAATGTCTCCCCCTTACTTTCACATATATTGTGGAGCGCACAGCAAGTAGCAATAACAATGGGGAGATTCTTTTCGTTAAGGTCTGAGCGAGTCAGTAAGCTGCGCCAGCGCGCTTTTAAACGGCCAAATGCACATTCCACCACCATTCGGCACTTGCTCAGCCTGTAGTTGAACAGGTCCTGACTGCTGTCCAGGCTGCCTGTGTATGGCTTCATGAGCCATGGCATTAAGGGGTAGGCTGGGTCCCCAAGGATCACGATAGGCATTTCAACATCCCCAACTGTTATTTTCTGGTCTGGGAAGAAAGTCCCTTCCTCCAGCTTTCGAAACAGAAGAGACTGCCTGAAGACGCGAGCATCATGTACTCTTCCCGGCCAGCCCACGTTGATGTCGGTGAAACGTCCCTTGTGATCCACCAGGGCTTGCAGCAGCATTGAAAAGTACCCCTTGCGGTTTATGTAGTCGGTGGCTTGGTGCGCCGGTGCCAAGATAGGGATATGGGTTCCGTCTATCGCCCCACCACAGTTTGGGAATCCCATTGCAGCAAAGCCATCCACTATGGTCTGCACGTTTCCCAGAGTCACTACCCTTGATATCACCAGGTCTCTCATTGCCCTGGCAACTTGGATCACAGCAGCCCCCACAGTAGATTTGCCCACTCCAAATTGATTCCCGACTGACCGGTAGCTGTCTGGCGTTGCAAGCTTCCACAGGGCTATCGCCACTCGCTTCTCCACTGTGAGGGCTGCTCTCATCCTGGTATTCTGGCGCTTCAGGGCAGGGGAAAGCAAGTCACAAAGTTCCATGAAAGTGCCCTTACGCATGCGAAAGTTTCGCAGCCACTGGGCATCGTCCCAGACCTGCAACACGATGCGGTCCCACCACTCTGTGCTTGTTTCCCGGGCCCAGAATCGGCGGTCCACGGCATGAACCTGCCCCAGTAACACCAAGATTTCCACATTGCTGGGGCCTGTGCCTTGTGAGAGGTCCATGTCAATTTCCTCATCACTATCGTCGCCGCGCTGCAATCGCCTCCTCCTCAGCTGGTCCTGGTTTGGCTTTGGCATGTCCAGGAGGCTCTGCATGTTTTCCAGGACAATGCGCGTGGTGTTCATAGTGCTCAGAATTGCCGCGGTGATCTGAGCGGGCTCCATGATCCCAGTGCTGGCTATGGCGTCTGGTCTGAAAAAAAGCGCGAAAGTAGTATCTGACGGACCAGGGGAAGAAGGGAGGGAGGGAGAGAGGGAGGGAGGGGCGAGTGACACCGCGTACAGGTACAGGGAATTAAAATCAAGAAAGGTGGGTTTGCATCAGGGAGAAACACAAACAACTGTCACACAGAATGCCCCCCCCCCCAAAGATTGAACTCAAAAGCCTGGGTTTAGCAGGAGGGAGGGGGGAAGCAAATGAATGGAGAATAAATCTATTTTTTACATCTTAAGACGACGGTGCAGCATGACTGATAGCCCTTGGCATTTTCTGGGTGCTTGGCAGCAAATACTGGGCGCTTGGCAGTAAGCCTTCAGGTATATTGCACGATCTGATGCCCACTGCAGTATGACAACGATGGATACCAGTCGTAATATACTATCTTCTGCCCAAAAGGCAAGGGGTTGCTGCTGTGTAGCAATGTTGCCCCATCCTGCGAATAATACATCTGATAACCATCATCATCAAGGCAAGGGGGCTGGTGCAATGCAGCCCCACGGCTGCCAGCCCCATGTCTGCCAGCACCCAGATAGCCCTCGGCCTCTTCTGGGTGCTTAGCAGACAATATTGGGCACTTGGCAGAAAATAGCATACTACGACTGATAACCATCATTGTCTGCCCGGGTGCCCATGATCGACAGCCACTGCAGTACGATGACGACGGTTACCAGTCGTAATATACCATCTTCTACCAAAAGGCAAGGGGCTGGTGCAATGCAGCACCACGGCTGCCAGCCCCACAGCTGCCAGCACCCAGATCGCCAATGAAGGCTACCAGTCATGCTGCACCGTCTACCGCCAAAAGGCAGTAAGCTGCTGCTGCTGTTTAGCAATGCAGTCCCACGTTTGCCGGCACCCGGAAGACATATGGTGACGGTGAGCTGAGCTGAGCGGGCTCAATGCTTGGCGTGGTATGTTGTCTGCACAGGTAACCCAGGTAAAAAGGCGCGAATCTATTGTCTGCCGTTGCTGTGACGGCGGGGGAGGGGCCTGACGCAATGTACCCAGAACCCCTCGCGGCACTGCTTTGCATCATCCGGGCATTGCGATCTCAACCCATAATTCCAATGGGCGCCGGAGGCTCCGGGAACTGTGGGATAGGTACCATAGTGCAATGCGCCGGAAGTCGACGCTAGCCTCGGTACTGTGGACGCGGTCCGCCGACTTCATGCACTTAGAGCATTTTAGGTGGGGACACACACAATCGGCTGCATACAACCGGTTTCTATAAAACCGGCTTCTATAAATCCGACCTAATTCTGTAGTGTAGACATAGCCTGAGTGACCAGCAGGTGTCTCTAGAACACTTCCCATAACCCTTGGCTTCAGATGTGATTGGCTGGGATGAACACTGGCAGGATTGACACTGACTCATGCTCTGCTGCCATGTGGCAATGACCCCCCCACTTCTCTCAGCAAGCGAGGATGGAAGTAACGCTCTCCTTAACATGCCACAGTGGGCCTCTTTTCCCACACTCAACTCCACAACTCATAAAGAGATCTCCATTCAGGATAATGGCTCTTAACCAATCTAATGCTGCCTTGGAACTAACCGTGCCCTCTGATCATTGAATGACCCACCCGCTCATACCTGGGTATGTCTAATTGGCTCTCCTCACCCTCTCTGCTTTACTCTTGTCTGGGAGAAGGGACGAGAGACAGGTACAGAATCAATACTGCTGCGTCCTCCACCCTGACGCATCTGGTTCCAGGAGTTAAGCATGAGAACTTAACTGCTGGAGTGCAGGTTAGGTTTACCCAAGAGCCTTCTTGAGCCAAGGCCAAATTCTGTGAGCATTTCCTTTTGCGCTGAGAGGGAGCCGTGCACATGTGCATGTACTGCCCCGAAATCCCCCAGCCACAAACTAGGCCTAAATGAAGGACCTCAGTGTGTATTTAGGCAGCTAAGTAAGTGGGCTGACATTCAAAGGGAATGAGCACCCCAACTGCCGGCTTCAGCGGGAGCTGCAGTACGTACTCGGTCCCTCAGAGAATGGATTTAGCACCTGACATTAGGCCCCCAAGCTAGACAGTGGTGGCCCCTCCTTTGTCTGAAAGGATCCAGATGTGGACTCGGGGTCTTGCACACCACTGCAAGCTAAAATGCTCTTAGCTGGGAAAGGGGACAGAACCAGAATCCAGGCAGGACTAGCTCACTGCACCTTGCAACTCGTCTGGGACCCAGGGACGCTCTGCTTGATCTCAAAAGGAAGGCGAGTTCCTTCTTGAATTGGGTGGGGGGGGCGGGGAATGGGACTTGTGACAAATCGCTGACTGTGGTCCGGGATTGTCCATGGAGGGTTTCCATGGAAATAACCCTGATACTTGTACCCACTTGTTATAGCTGCAGCTAGGCTGTGGCACTCCACCCAGCTGAGGTTTATGGAGGAGAGCAGAAATTAGTTAAGGGGTTTGGTAATTCTAACCTGCTGGCATAATCAGTTTCTCCTCTTTGCTTCCAGCTATTCCTGTACAATCACGTTGGCCAGAATGGAATAGGCAGTTCAGTAGGTAAGTAGAACTTCAGACTCTTGGGAACAAACCAATGAGTTTGTTCACAAGTTTCTGAGTTTCTAGATGTGCCTCTCTGGAGGCAAATAAACCGTCTAGACTCGTTCTCCCGTCTCCTCCAGAATTATCTGCCCTAGGGAAAAACAGGGAGATTGGTTGACCATTGGAAGAATTCATCTAGGGATGTGGTGGAATCTCCATCACCTGGACATCTTCTTTTAAATCAAATCATGGCCCCAACAGTTATTGGGCTCAATGCAGGAATTGCTGGGTGAAATTCAGTGGCCTGTAGGAAATCAGACTCAGTGATCACAGTGCACCTCTCTGGCCTTAAAATCACAACTAGTCACTGGTGCCACACAGTTGCTATTGCTGTTATTTTATAACTCTTCCCTCTCCACCCCTCCGCCAACACCCCATTTCTGCCTTCAAAACCTGTTTGTATGAAGGTCCCCAGCAAACCTTCCTTTGATCCAGGGTGCTCTGGGCTGAGCCTCACTCACTGTCACCCTTGTCAAAGCACCGAACTATGGTTGAGAGCTGCAGAATAAAGTGATGCTGTCACAGCCCAGAATGGTCTCTTCCTGCCCGCAGGCACTAGGGGAACAGAGGAGGGAAGACGTGACATTCTGAAAGGGAAGAGTAAATGTGTAATGCAGAACCCATCCTGCAGTGACCTCCAGAATAGTGTGTTGGAGATGGAGAGGGGACTCTTAACCTAACAGGGCCTTCCTGGGCTGCCTGTAACTGCAAATGGCTCTTGCTTCCAATTCCCTTGCTCCCCCCGTTGTCCCACTATGAACTCAGTGGCAGAACTGAGAGTTCATAGAAGTTAGAAGCACCTGGTAGATCCTGCCAGTACAGGGCTGTTCCCTACAGTAGAGTGTAGCAAATACACACATCTCTGACTGGATCGCTGTAGGATCTTGGCATACAGCAGGGCCAGCTGTGCTGTAGTACTGATACTCTTTCTCTTTGCAGCTATGCTAATTATATGTGGTGCCCTGGTGAATGGGCCTTATGCTCTCATTACGACAGCGGTTTCAGCTGACTTGGTAAGAATTACACTGTTTGTTTTTTCTTAGGGCAGGTCTACACTTAAAACACTGCAGCACTTTAGTGAAGACACTACCTACACTGATGGGAGCAGCCCTCCCACCGTGTGGCTACTCCACCCCCCCCCCCCCCGACAGGCGGTAGCTGTGACAGCGGGAGCAGCCCTCCCGTCAACATAGCACTGTCTACACCAGGGGTTAGGTTGGTTTAACTGCATCGCACAGGGGGGTGGATTTCTCACATCCCTATGCGATGTAGTTACACGGACTTAATTTCCTAGTGGAGACCTGGCCCCTCTCGTCTCACTTGAGCCTTTTTTCTTATTTTTTGCCTGGCTCAAAGTTTGAGGCCTTCCATTCCAACTGCAGCTTTTTGTGCACTTCCCTCCACACAAAGGCTGTTCTGTCTCTTCTGAGCTTCGCCGTAGAGGGTTGTTACTGGTGGATCACGTGCAAATACCCGCATCTTGGGCCTCTCATTAGTGCAAATCCCTCCTCCCCTCCCTGGGCTAGGAATGCACACAGCACAAGTGCAGGAAAGTCTTCTCCTCAAGTGTAAAGCTGACACCTGGGTTGAGCCCTCCTGGCGGCAGGGGGACAAGGGCTGGGACGCTGCATTAGAAACGTGGAGGGATTTAAGTGACGTGGTACGGAGAGAGTGCTCAGACCTCTCCGAGGCAGTTCAGAAAGATTTGTGGTGTTACGCAATCCGCTGGCTGTAAGAGTCCCTGAGGTAAATTCTCCAGAGCAGCCAAGCATAAGAAGGTGTTTGCTAGTATCTGGTTTCAAAAGATTTAGTCCAGTCCAAGTGTTCCTCAGTTGTGCAAGGATATTTTCTGTTGCTGCTGCTTTTAAGACTAGAACGTCGTCTTCCCAGTTCTGGCACACGCTTGGGCTGACACTCTTCAGATCAAATGTAAGACTAGCTGATAAACAGCTCTATGGTCTGACAGCACAGAGTCCCATTCCTTGCCAGGGCCCCACTGTCAGCAACTGCCCAAAAGTTCCTCTAACAAACTGGAAGGCCTTCCGAGGGACAGGGGAAGCTGTCTACATGCTGCTCGCTTTCTCCTCTAAATGACCTTCTCCTTAGGAGCTTCCCATTAAGACTCTAATAGAGTGGGAAGGTAGCACCACTATACTTAAGGTGTTTTTACAGCCTGCAGTTGGGCTTGCATCAAGCTAACTTGCATGTACTTCAGTGGGAGCAAAGTGGACCCAGCACAATACGCTTTTGAAAATTCCATCCTTAATTCATAGGGAAGTAACTTTGGGTTGTTTTTTAAAGGTAACACTTTCAGCTTGTTCAAATTGAAGATATTTCTACCTGCTTTTGTAACTGGCTTAAAGATAGGATTTTGGGGGTGGGGGGAAGGAAAAGAAGGGACTTAAAATCTAACTCTGGTTGAATTTCAGTGATATTTGGGCACTTGGCTCTGAAACCTCTTTGAAATCCCTAGCCTTAAAAACTTTACAACTGTGGAGTTAATAAAATCAGATGGGATTAAAATCACTGGATTTTTAGCTCTCGCAGGAAGGGTCTGTGTTATGTTTGTGCAGTGCCTAGTACGATGGAACCTTGTACCCGATTGGGGTCATTGGGCACTACAGCAATGGAAGTCCTCAGTAATTATCCTATTATCCATTCATCAATCTTACTATCAACTCAGGCAAGCTACGGAGGTGCCACCCCCACCCCTCCTCCTCCAAAGATTCAGTACAAATGTAGCTGAAACACTGTAAGTTACAGCAGAGAACCTGACCCAGTATGGCCCTTGTGTTGGGCAGCCAGATGCAGTAAATCTGCAAGGAGGCCAGCAAAAAATCAATTCCCCCCCGCAACCTTCAGTCTTCAAAAATCCCTCCGCTCCAACCAGCACAAGCCAGGACTCCAGAGAGGCCAAAGCAGTTTGCTCTGCCTGAAGGAGAAAGTACTTCAGCCATTGTGAGCTCTAGTGCTGCTCGCCTGCCTTTGGAATGTGGCTGTAGGAGGCAACATGAAATGTGCAGAAAATCAGATGATTGGAATGCTGCCCCCTCTTGGTACATGGAAGGGGAGAAAGTTCCCAAAGATGTCGCTTACTGGTCTAAGAATCTCCCTCCCCAGGGCAAGTATTCAAGAAAGGGGTTTCCCCTCTTCAGGAAACTGTCTCCCTAGAGGGTGTGTTCCTAAAACTGCCTGTCACCGAAGAAACCTCTCTGGCATTTTGATACCAGCATTCCTCGCTGGAGACAGGTCCTGGACTAACCCAGTAACCACAATGAGTCAGGGTTCAGGATGCACTGAATGGATCACAAATTGTACCCCTCATTTTTACTCCAGTATTTTTTACTTCCCCTCCTGCACAGGGAACTCACGAGTGTCTCAAAGGAAATGCAAAAGCCCTGTCCACTGTTACAGCCATAATTGATGGGACTGGATCTATAGGTGAGTAGGGTTGGCTGTACTAACCAAGGGGGGCAAACTGTTCCAAGAACTCCATACAATAGCTGGAGAACCTAATTCAACCCCCAGCTCTCCTGCCCCCAGTAGGGTCTATGTTCCTCTTGTCCCCAGGGTCCAGCACCCTTTGCCCTAAGGGAACACAGGCTGCCGGTGAGCTGGGAATGGTCCAGAGCCAGCCTGCTTTACTCAAGAGAAGGGAAAGGGAGAGAGACTCTTTACTTCCCTCTGCAGGGATGGTGATTGGGTCCCGTAAGCTTCCGCCAGCCATTCTCGGGCAGGCAGAGAGACGGGAAGGGAGGGGATAAGACCCAGGGGAACGGTTGGGTTCCCGCGGCCCCGGGGGGTGGGAGCTAATGGTGCAGGTGCTGCAAGGAGCTTTTCAAACTGCCAAGTAGAATCAAACTCCACTGCTCAGAGGCCCCGGCGATTAAATGGGCCCCAGCGCCCGATAAATAACCCTGCTGTGGGACTGAGCTAGGCAGTGAGGCACACCCAGGCTGCGGCAGGAGGAAAGCTACTGCCGGCTGCTCCAGCTCTGCCTGTGGCTGGAGCCAGGGGAGTCCAGGCACACTCGCTTCCTGAGCAGGGCTGGGAGGCTAGTGCCAGCCATGTGTGGAGACTGCTCAGAGGGGAGACCTGGAGCAAGCTCTTCCGCTCTCTTCTGGCCTTGGGAAGTGGGAGCTGTATCTGCAGGCCCAGCTGCAGCATCCGGCGAGTCTGGCCAGTGCCTGATAGCAGGGGCAGTGGGAGAACACAAGGGGGCATTGCTGAACAGCAGCGGCTGCCAAGATGGGAGTGGGAGCAAGGTGAGAAACTGGCAGGGGAGGAGATGACTGAGAGCAGGCAGAGGAGCTGGAGCCTGCAGTGCTGAGCATGCAGCCTTCAAGCACTCCGGCACGTGTGCCAGAACTGACGTGGGGGCTGGGCATGGGTTTTCTGCCCTGCATATGCCAATGCCCGGGATGGTTCATGGCCGCTAGTGATCTGCTTTGTTTGTCCTTTGCAGGTGCTGCTCTGGGCCCCCTGCTGGCAGGGCTGATCTCTCCCACTGGCTGGAACAATGTCTTCTACATGCTAATAACAGCCGACATCTTGGCATGCCTGGTGGGTTTCTCTTGAGCCTGCTGTGGCTTCTTGATGCAGATTAGGGGATTGGTGTGCAGCTGGGCCAGGGGTTGTGTCTGATTTCACAAGCTAAGTGTCTGGCCTGGCCTGCATTTGGATGAGTAGCCGCTAAGGAAAGGCCAGGAGCTGTAGCACTTCGTGCTGGTGCCTGAGTATTTGGTGCGCTTCTCTCTGAGGCAGCAATGAATTCGTGTCCCAGCGTCCTGAGGGGGTAACATCGTGTTTGACGGACAGCACCCAAAGCCCTTGGCATGCTTGTCAAGGGTAGAGGGAGGAACTCCGGTGCTGTGACCAAATGCCAGTGGGGTTAATTGCATTTGTCTCCCAGTGTTACTCCTGGAGTGTCAGCTGGATACAGGACTCTTCATTTCCTGCCCTAAACGCTTGTGTAGTGCTGCCGTGCACATGTCAAACAGCAACTGGTTCCATTTCAGAGCGGGGAGCATTTCCATAGCTTAGAACACGCTCTGGGAGCCTTCAAGATAACAGGCAAAAGCGCTGTGTAAATAAGACTGTCGCATGCATGGTGAAAGTGGGGGTCTCTATAAAGCCAGGCACAATGAACAGCCTCTTCCGTCTGTAGTGCTGCTTTTAGGCACAGCAGGTTCTCTTCGCCATTGTGAAGTGGTTCCTAGATTTGTTACACAGCCTCGGCTCTGAACCGCTTTGCTCTTCCTAATTCCTTTGCGCTGCACTGGGGCATCGAAAGAAAATCTGCACTCTTTTCTCCCCCTTCTTCTCTGTCAGCCAATGCTGCTGTTAACTGGCCAGGGGTTGCTGAAAGGGGCAAAGTGGTCAGTGGGCAGGATACCTGGGTTCTATTCCTGGCTCTATCGCTGACCTGTGCACAGCACCTAGCACCACCATGGGGCCCCAGTCTGGGTTGGAATCTGTGCTCTTGCAGTATTCCTCCTCCCCACCCCCGACGACACCACTGCTCTGCCTTTTCGCTGGCTTCCCACTTCCATAAAGAGGTAACTCTGCTGGAAGTGAGCCAGGCTCACTGTGACTTGCATCTTGCACCTTTCCGTGTCATTGCTGGACATCTGCTCTACATCAGGAGTTTTTTCCACTCCTGTTTTGTCGGCTTTTTGATTGCAGGTGTGCGCGTTTTGCTTTGCAGGAACACGCTAGAAAACAAGACTTTGCAGGAATAGTCATGGAGATGGCAAATGATGTAAATGTTTCAGAGCATTTGCAGAAAGCAAAGCCTGTATTTAACCAAGTGTTGTCCTTGGAAACCTGAGGTTAGGAATATGCTCATCCAATCAGGGGTTAGATATAGACCCCGTGACTCCTTCGTCCCATCAGAATTTTGACTCTTGAATACTCATAATGAAAATGCTCTCAATCGACAAACAGAGAATTATTTCCTGGATCTGTGGTGAATAAATAATACATTTATAGACGATACATGGCCTGACAAACTAAATTCAGACTAAATCATTCATCCAGTGGTTTGCCTACTTCTCATTCACTCCAGGGACAGGGAAGGTGGGGGGGACTGTATCTTCAATACTTTCCCAGAGGCTAGAATCATAAGTCCGATATTCATCTTGAGTGTCTTTTCCCTTCCAGTTCCTTTCCCGGGTGGTGTATAAAGAGATTCAAGGATGGTGTGGCTGCTACACAAGAAAAAGAGGGTATGTGCTTCTAAAATCCCAAGTTTGCCGTGTATTTCTATGACTGTTCTCAGATCTCCTGTAACACTGGCAGAGAAGCCCCCACTTCCAGCGGTGTGTCCTGACCTGGCAAAATATGCAGGTATGGTACATGCTGAGTGCACATAGGAGTTTTAGATATAAAGTAGGTGCCATTGAAAAGGGAAACATACTGTACTTGGGTAATTTACCTCTACTGCTGCATTCCCTGCATTTAGAATGGGAAGCACCCCAAATGCTGCTATAAATGTTTTGTCTTTATCCAGTCTTTGATGGAACCCCCTGTGCAATGAATGCCTCCCCACCCCCTATCCTATCCCCCAAGCATGCCCAAAGGGACACCTAGAGCCTGGGCCACAGAAGAACCCAGGGAGAGTTATGACTGTTCTAATGACCCAAGAGTTCTACCTCCAGCCCTGCAAAACCCTATTAATGTGTTCTAAATGAATTGTCCTTGTGTGTCTTCTTAGCTCTTCTGTGGCACTAACACATGCAGTAGTGTTGGATGGGAAATAGTTTGTATTGTGAGTATCTCTGGTATTTTGCTGCTGCGGCTAATTCCATCTGCGATTTATCCTGATTTTTTTCTTTCTTGGCATTTGTGGGGTAAACATGAAGGTGTCTGTTCCGTGGCTAACTAAAGAAGAGCAGAGACCCAAGGCACAGTAGTCATACAACAGACTTCTAAGGGAGCAGCTTCCAAAGACAGGGTCCAATATCTCCATCTCCAGTGCCTGACTGTGACAGCGGCACATGCTGTGCTCTGGGTCATATTGCAGAGTAGTGGGGCTAACTGACCAGAATACTATCTTGAAATGTCCAAACACACTCTGATCTGGACACCAAATTTTTAGTCCTAGAGTATAAGGCCAGAAAGGACCATCAGGTCATCTTGTCTGACCACCAACTAGTGTGTTAAACTAACAAACTACAAGTGGCAAAGTACATAGCCCCACTGCTCCTGTAACCTTGCCAGTGAATCTGATGATAAAAATATAAATGTAATGATGTACCAATCAAAGTAATTTCCAAGCCTGTGTAAAATGAAGGTAATAATCATGTGTCTGAATCAGTATTGTCATAAAAATACTCTTGTCCTGGAGTCAAAACAAATTGACGAGATTGTAGACTGCATTTCTCAGAGGCCATCTTTGCTCTTGAACTGACAATCCCAGGGCAGCTTGTGGTGGTGTAGGGCTGCGCTTTGCCAAGGGGTGTTCCTGCCATGCTCTCAGGAGCCTGGTACACTATATCTTGATTATGTTTACAGGTAAACAGCTTTTTTGGTAGCCATGTTCTGGGCCCCTGTGTTACGGTAAGTCTGGCCCAAGTCTCCTCCTCAGCCCTCGTGCAGGGTAATAAGACTCCTGCTTTCATGTCTCGGCTACCTTGTCACAAAGGGCCCAGTTCTAGCTTCTCCAACCTGCACGAGCTCCCTTTGGAGTGATGGGAGTGACATGTGCCCGTCTGCCGGCTGTGAGCGGCTCTGGCTTTGGGAATGTGCCACTCTGCGCTTGCTGGGTCCACCAAAGGGTGGCAAACCTGCTTCCTTTATGTTGGTCAGTCAGGGTGATGCTTCAGGCTCTGTTTAGAGCCCTTTGGTCCAGTCTGATCCCTTGGGAAGGGAATATGGTGGGCTCAGCCAGCTAATGGCAGCTGGACCTCAATTTATATCTGGCTGGTTCTGCCTTCTTGAGAGAGTCTCCTCAATAGCAGCCTGGAAAAGTAGGGCTATAGCCAGAGTGCCTCTTGCTGCATTTATGAGACAAGGTTCCCTTTCTTTGGGGCTTGTGAGGCTGGGAGAACTGGGCCAGAAAGCTGTGGGTTCAAGTCTCTCTGCAGTGTGATTCTGGCTCATCCTCAGGGCCGTGGGCATTGCAACACCTAACTTTTAGGCACCTAGAAACCCCTGGAACAAAAACAGGATCCACAAAGCCTGAGTTAGGTGCTAGTTTCCCTATGCAATGAATGGGGTGGGGGGAGGCGCCTAAGAATGGGACCAACAAAAGCCAGCCTCTCCTCCTCTGGATCTGGCCCGACAGTAACATCCCGTCCGCCAGCCTTTGGTGGCTGGGCTAGGAAGTTGGAACAGTCAGTTCTGTCCCCAAATTCCCTCTCAGCAGAAGGTTCTAATGTCTAAAGCTGAGGCCCATGTGGTCACTGAGGGCTGCCTCGCTGTCTGCATAATCACTGCAATGCTGGTGTCTCCTTAGGTTGGGACCCCCAGCCTCTGGAAGGTGCTGCAGCCACCTCAGCCCCTGGGTGGTCCTTGCGTGTCCCTCTTGGGTTGTTTCTTAGACTCTCACCATTTAGTTCCCCACTGGAATCAAATTAACAGCTGTGAGCTGCTGTCTGGGACACGCACTAGGCTCTTGCGTTAGCAGGAACCAAAATGGGGGTGGTATCTCTGCTGCCTTCTCTACCTGCTTGCTCCTGTTTCTCCTTCGGCTCTTTCCCTTGCACAAGGACTCCGTGGCTCTAAAACTCGGCAGGTGAGGTGAGCTGGGTGAGGGGCAGGATGTAAGTCCTAGTGACTTGGCTTTGGATTCTGGCACACTGCAGTTCTTGAACAATCTCCATCGGAGCAAAGTTCCATCTATCCCTGACTGGATCTGAGCACCTGGGAAGCGGTGGCTATTCAGGTTAAAAAGTGCTTCGGAAGCGTATTGAATGTAATTAAACTCATGAAAAGAAACTGTTCCTTGGCAGGCGCCTGCCTGGCCACGCTCCGTGGGCTGTGCTCTAATGGTGGTTCTTGTTCTCGCAGATTTAAAGAATTTTGACCTGACTCCCTGTGACCAGAGGCAGCGGAGTGCAACAGTGACGGGCTTTGCTGGCAGACCCCACCTTTGGATGCTCTGTTTAAAGTGGGAGGAATTTATGGAGGCAAAATGAACTGGGAAGATGAGTAGTTCTCTAAAACCCAACCACCACGGACTCTAATCATTGGCAGCAGCTTTATCCAGGGCGATGGTGCAGAGAAGCTGGTGTATTCTGGCCCATGACTGTCTTGTGAGGCATAACTGGGGCCTCTGTCTCTTACCCACTGCCTCTGCTCCTCTTCCATTATTCCTTTTATTATTAAAATGGTGCTAAACCTGTGTTGTAATGGAGCTTCTCTTTGTCCTGGGAGTGGCGGGAAATGTTCCCAAGGTCGCTGGGCCCCAGGAGCTGCAGAGACTGGCTTCCTTCTGTGCGATGTGCTAGAGCTTCTGGCCCTTGCCTTGTCGAGATCAGCAGTTCTGTCTCGGCACCAGCTGGTTCTCAAACGAATGACAATCCTCAGGTTTGAGCCCCACTTCTGGCTTTTCAGATGCCTCTATCGTCATTCGTTTGCAACATTGATTAACATGCTCAGCAACTGAGCTGAAAACGTGCCAGTTCCTGTGGCTGGATTCTTTCTCATTCTGGACAGTTTAACACAGTAGGTACTAATAAATGGATAGTGATTAGCTATCAAACAGATATTGCGAGCAAGAATTTTGTTTTTGGGAACAAGACAAAGGGTTGTTTTTGGGAACAAGACAAAGGGTTGTGTCAATGCTTTTGGCTCTCTGAGGTCATAATACAGAGTAGTGCTAGACACTAGAACGCTGCCATTTGGACTGAAAAAAAGACCCGTTTAGTTTAGTCCAGGAATCCCGCTTCTAGATTTTTCTGATAAACACAAACTAAGTTTTATTCTGTGCTTTGCTGTTTCCAGAACCACTCTTTTTACATTAGAAGGAAGCAGCATCTTTCATAATGGTCCCGGTTTATAATTTTAAAACCTTGTATGATGGTTTGTAGTTCAGAAACTGTGAGTGAGATGATGATCTCATCCGGCCTCTGCAAAGTGAACTAGATTCCTATCATTTGAAAGATCTTAATCTACATCTGCAGGCCACTGACAGTTGTTTTAAGAGTAACTTTGATAATGTTTGTAAGGACATTCTGGCTGGGTTGTTACACCATGCTTATCACTGTTCTATTCAAGTGCCAAACATCCCTGTGAGGGGAGGCGGGGAAAAGATTCTCTCTCCTACAGCCTCTGTATGTCCAGAAGCAGCTAACTAATATATTCCTCCTCTTTCTTAAAGTGTCTTTAGGAGCATTGGTGTAGATTGACACATATTTGGGGAGGTCAATTCCAGCCAGGCCAACGGGGCCGTGCATGGGGGGTAAATTCCACACCTGCCCCAAGCTTGCAGTTTGGGGTGCAACACTCCCATGTCCCCCTAAACTACACCATGTCTAGGGGACATTGTGCTAGAAAGAGAGATGCAAGGGGAAGAGGAGAGTGGTGGTAGGGGAGGGAAGAGACCCATTTAAATCCAATATGCCAATCTGTGCCAGCTAAGTACTTAAGTACAGGGCTTCTATATCTTAACAATTTAACACCCATCTAATTCTCAGCCTTCCAAAAAACAATGAAAAACCGGTAAGTTGTCTTCATGACCAATAGCCTATCAAATCGTCTTTTATCAATCCACCCACCATCTCCAGTAGTGCTGGGTGCATCACTCGCTCTGAAGAGCCAGATCCTTGCTGCCAATGTTTTAGTCTAACCAGCTGGGCGTAACATTCGTTCTTAATGAGTAAGGCAGAGCAGGACAAGCTCCTCGTTGGTTCTGATTCTTTCCCCGCCTCACTTTAGCAGTTTTATAAGAGCAAAGCGATAGGTCCTTGTTCCTTGATTGTGTAAAGAAAAGGGATAAAGTCCTCTCCAAATGCCCTCAGTGCTGCTCCGGGAGAATTAGTCTCTCAAAAAGCCATCCACTTGTAAGCAGATACATCCCTACTCCTGTGCTGGGAAAGCAAGAGAGGCTCCTGTTAGGTACATCTACACTGTAAAGAACAATCCGCGGCATAGAGTGTCAGGGCCTGGGGCAACAGTGCAGATGTTCCCACTCCGGCTCTGAAATGTGGCAAGGGAAGAGGGTCTTGTAGCTCGGGCTCCAACTCAACTGGCACCCACTTACGCTGCTGTTTTAGCCCCGCAGTCTGAGCACCGCGAACCCAAGTCAATAGATCCAGGCTCTGGGACTCTGAACCGGCGGGGGTTCTTTGCAGTGTAGACATAGTATAGCAAAAGGGTGACACATGGAAGCGCAGGCAGAAATCCAGTCATTCAGGAACCAAACATAAATCACAGTGCAAGCATGGAACTGCCTTCAGCAGAAGAACTAGCTGAGCATGCTGGGAAGAGATGGAACGTTATTATCTGGCAGTTGCCTCCCGTGGGCCAGGGTTCGATCCACAGAGGGACTTCGCTGCTTAATGAGGCAGCAGGGCACCCTGGCACTGACCTACCCTCTGCTCAGCTGCTGCTAGCCCCTGTAGGCACTTTTGTTTCTGGGGGGGGGCTTGCACAAAACTGCTCAAATTTTGATGCCACTGAGCTACTTAGGTCCTAGTTCAGGCCTAAGCCCTGGTGGGATTCTCAGACTAGGCGTTCCCCTGCCTATCCCAGCTGTGGGGTCCAATCCATGAAGCCTTGTCAGCACACCTAACCTGTACAACAGGCACTTTGGGGCTCTGTGTCCGTCTGTCCAATCATACCCACTAACCCTCTGGTCAGGGCGCTCATCTGGACTGTGGCAGACCCAAATCCCTGCTCTACCTGTTAGGGAGCAGGGACTGGAACGCAGGTCTCCCATATTGCAGAAGTGCTCCAACCACTGGGCTACAGGATATTCTGCGATGGGGTCTCAACTCTGTAAATGATCCTTACATTCAGCGATCGACCTGGACTCCTCAGCACTGCTCAGGGGCTGACAATCGCTGCTGGCAGGCGTCCTCTTCCTGCAGGAGTCAGGCTACTTCTGGGGCCAGGATCTCCCCGCTCCACAAAGGGGTGCAGGGCTCAGGTGCAGATTATAACAACTCTGCTAAAAACCCAACTCCGGATCTCCTGCCCCAGCGCTCAGCCATGCGCCCAGCAGGCAGGCAGCCCTGAGTGAGCACGTGGAGCCTGGTCTAGCTAGGAGCTGTAGGGTTCACGCTGCCCGGCTGGGGAGGGAATTTTCCCACAAAACCCTGTACGCTGGGCGCTCTCCTGAGGAGTGAAAGCACCAAGCTGAGGGATGTTGCTGCCAGGCACAGTTGCTGCCAGTTCTCAGGGGGACCCTGCATGCAGGCCTGGGACTCACCAGCCCCCCTACACCAGTCCTGCCCTTACAGTGACTGGCTCCAGCTCCTCCAAAATGGCTTCTCCCCTCTCCCAGCACTCCCAGGGGCGGCATCTCACATCCTGCTGGTCACCCTAGTTCTTCTTCCAGGGCTTTGACTTGTCAATCATGTGAGTGTACCCTCCCCCCCCGCCTCCAGACATGGCCCCTCCTCTGAGCAGGCGGCTGGTGGCCATCCAGGCATGCGGCCATCCTCCCCCGAGCTCCAGGGGCCGTCCCTCGACATTGTGGCTCTCCTCGCTCCCTCGGGGCTGCTCACAGTCTCTGAATCTGCCCTTGGCTGCCTTCCTCCCAGGGACAGGGTGTGTCTCTCTGCACTAGCAGTGCACAGAGCCAGGGGCCAAGCTGAGCTCCCTGGAGATACGGATATATAATTGATATCAATTGGACCAGGGACTCTCTGCATCCCAGGCAAGTGCCCTAACCTGGGGCAAGTGCCCTTCTCTGTCTGGCCACATCGGTATTGAATTATACGCGGTGGGATAGTGTCAAGCCCCTCAAATCTAATGGAAACCAGATGGGTTTCCGAGGGAAAGCAGAGTGGGGAGCTGCCTAAACTAGCCAAGAGGAAATGCCAAGGTGAGGGGTGATTTAGGCACCTCAAAGGGAGTTAGGCACCTCCCTCTGCCTGGGATTCACAGCTGTGAACCCTGCTGCTCTTTCCGATAGGAGCCTAAACCAGGTCAGACAACTAGAGCATGCCCCCTGTCCCGCGTTCAGCCCGTAGCCTGGCGGTCAGGACGCTCACCTGGGCTGTGCGTTTTCAGCTCCTCACTCGGCCTGATGTGGAGCAGGACCTTGGGTCTCCCCTATCCCCGCAGAGTGCCCTGCTCAGCAGGCAATCGTCCCTTTCCCTAGCGCACTGAGTATTTATACAAAGTGGAACCACTTCAACAAGAGCCCTCCCCCCCAACAGCCTGGGGAGCAGGGCACTCAGCTGGGATATAGGGGACCCAAGCTCACGTCGCTGCTCCACATCAAGCAGAGCGGGGATTCAGACCTGGGTTTCCTGTCCCAGCCTGACCCTGGGCTGTTAGGTACTGTGGGCCCTAGAGACCTACATTCCTGACTGTCTTTTGTGCAGTGCCAGCGCAGGAAACATGCTCTGAACATACCTACCAGACCAGGCCCTGTAGGAGAGCGAGGCTGAGAAATGCCTGGTTTGAGAATCCCACCGGCGGTGAACTAGGGTTCTGAGCAGCTCGGTGGTTCTGCATATGCCCGTGATGAAAATGTGGGCACCTAGTGCCCCTTGTCAGCCTAAATGTGGGCACCCCCAGGCTAGGCAGCAGCTGTGCAAGGATTTTGAGGTTCTCAACGGTGTCTAAATCCCCAATTTAGGTGCCGAGAGTGGCAGTTAGACATCTAAGGGCATGTGTGGAGCTAGCCCTAAGACTTTCACAAGCAATCCTTCAGAAGGGTCTGGTGCTCAGAGGTGGGTGCTGGACCCTTTCTGGCCATTGGGCCCTTTAAGTTGGGGCCCTCACAGGGATGGTAAAAGGCACCTCTCTCCCCCGGACCTACCTCCTGGCCAAATTCCAGGGTCCAGCTGGAAAAGGAAAAAGAAAAAAAAAGCTGGAAACAGGTATCACTAGGAAATGTTAGGCAACCTTAATATACGGGCCACTGCTGCTTCTTCCTTTGTGCAGAATCTTAGAACCATAGAACTGGAAGGGACCTCGAGAGGTCTTCTAGTCCAGTCCCCTGCACTCATGGCAGGACTATCTAGACATCCCTGGCAGGTGTTGGTCTAACCCGCTCTTAAATATCTCCAGGGATGGAGATTCCACAATCTCCCTAGGCCAGCGGTTCTCAAACTGTGAGTCAGGGACCCCACAGCCCTGGACACAAGGAACGCGAAGGACCTCAGAGCCGGTGAGTCCTGTTCACAGGGGGGCAGTCGCGTGGGGAGTAGCCTGCCCTGCTTCTAACTGATGCCAAGCTCTGAAAGGTCCCACTGCTTGTCTACGTTCAGCGAAAGGACTCCACTGGCCCCTTGGCAGAGGTGCTGCTTGGCAGCACACACCAGAGTGGTGCACGGTGCTGGCTGCAGCAGGTTTCTGGCAGCGAATACTACACAGTCTCAGGCTTGGGCATCTGCATTTCACCTAACACCTGCCGCTCTGCTGAGTGTTTGGGAGCTTGCCCTGCTGCTGCCCGGAGGGCTTCCTGCACAAACTCTGCCAACGCTGACATTTATGGAACTGAGTCATTGGATTATAAATTGGCTGATGTTTGGGGTGCCGGCGACTGTAACTCCTAGCTCTTCCCCGGCCCTTCCCATCCCTGGATCTCAGTGCGCTGAATGTGGGAGGCCAGCGCAGGATGATTGCCTCTAATTCCCCCAGCCTCATCCCCCCGCACCCTCCCAGCCGCAATGAGCTGGATGTCTGGTCTCCCTCTCTGCCCTTCCGAGCTGCCGGGTAAGAAGGCAGTAATGCTATGCAGAGCGTCTCTGAAGTCCCCAGTGATTCCCCAGCCGCAGCAGGCTGAAAGGGCTTGAGATCCCCACCATACTGAGGGTGAAATCGGAAAGTTCCAGGACTCGCCCAAAGTGACACAGTATGTAAGTGTCAGGTCCCAGCACTGAACTCAGCTCTGTCAGCCACAGACTAAGGCCTAACCCAGCCACCACAGGCGAAGTTTAGCCTCCTCTCGCCCTTGCTTTCCCCCCCCGGTAAGAAAAGAGGCCTGGCAGTATCACTGCACAGTGCTTTGTCAGCCGCAGAGCTCCAAACCCAGGCTAAGGGGGAGAAGAATGACTAGCCCTGTGTATAGACAGTCTTCCCAAGCACATAAGCCCTGTCTGCAGTAAGGAAGTTGGCAGTGGTGCAGCTACATGGATGTAGTTAGTTACCCTGCTGCAAATCTCCAGTGTAGACATGCTGCACGGGTGCAATGTGGGGCTTGCACCTGTGTCTTGCACATCACTATGGTACAGGACAAACCTGCACCGGGTATGGCTCACTTCGCCCCAGGGCAGTGCGTCCATCTCTGTGCCCCCACAGCTACACTGGACAGGCTCAGAGCACCACTCAAACCCCGCTCCTGCCACTCGGCCCCAGCAAGGGCTCTTGGCCTCCCAAATCCGTGATGCTTCCCACCCGCTCCGTTTCAGAGCCAGGGAAGTGCAGGTACTGGCTCAGGAATGTTTGAGTCTCTTGTGCCCCTTGTTCTCCCACGGGCTGGGCCCATTTGTTCTCAAACTTTAAAAAAACAAACCTAACTTCCTCTTCAGGGCAGAGGTGTGGCTGGGAACCATCAGCTTGAAAGTAGGAGGCTCAGTGCCAGTGCTACAGCCCGTGGAGGCCTACAGGGACGTGGGCACAGTATGACAAGGATGCCAATTGCAACCCTTTTCATGACTGTGGGAACAGTGTGACCAGCCCGTAAATAGGCTGCAAACGAAAAGTGCAAGAAAGACCAGTGACCCTTTAGAGTTGGGAGGGAGGGAGGTGAAAACAAAGGGGCAAAAAGCACCTGTTGCTCCAACATGCCTGCACCCTGCACCCACTTGACCCTCAGAGGGACATGGACACTGAGCAGTTCCATTGCCACTGGACACAGAGCAACAACCAGCTCGCTTGTGTTGGCTGAGGGGCAGCCAATGGTCAGAACCCAGGCCTCAAGGCCAGCACCAAGTCAGCTCCCATCCTGGCTCTGGTGCTGATTTGCTCAGCTTTCGCCTGTGTAAACTGGTCTAGTTCCACACCCCTACCTTGCAAAGGGGAAGGAGAGTTCATTAGTTGAAAGGCTCTGGACATGTAACATGCACCCCCATTGCTAAGAGTTATTCTGCCATGGTATGCTCCTGGCACTGACGTTCAGCACTTGCTAGCGATGGTGCTGGTGAAGGTAGAACAGCTCGGCAGCTCAGGCTCAGGCTCAGTGCTGGAGCACTTACCTGGGCTGTGATGTCCGGAGAAACACCAGGAGGGAGACCTGCCCCGCGGGCAGCCTTGGGGAAGGAAGCCCATTCGCTAGCTTTAGCGCCCAGAAACCATCCCACACAGGCTGCATTTGGGACACCCGCTGATGAAACGTTATCCTGGGGCTAGTGCTAAGAACAGCCTGGATTAACTGTAAACCAGGTGCCTGCCTCTCAGGGTACTGGGCACCTCCCAAGGAACTTGACTGCTCCATCTCACTGACAACTCCTGTTTGCCACTAGCTCAGAAAACTCATCCAAAGCCTCCAGGAAGCGACAGGCTGGTCCCCTTCCCAATGGAGCCTGAAGGTACTCACAGGGTGGACCCCATCTTCATGGAGAGATGGTCTCATCAAAAAAAAGATATCAAATTAGTTTGACAGGATGAATTTTCCATAAACCCGTGTTAATTTTCATTAATTACATCACCCCTCATTCATTCTTTATTAATCAAGTACCACATTAGCTGCTCCATTACCTTGCCCAGGATCAGGATCAGGGTCAGGCTGACAAGACTTTTTACCCTTTTTTGCCCTTTTTTAAAAATAGGCACATTAGCTTTTTTCCAGTCTTTCGAAACTTCTCTACTGTTCCCAGATTTATTGAAAATTAACATTAACAGTCCAGCCAGCTTCTCAGCCAGCTCTTTTAAAACTCTTGGGTGCAAGTTATCTGGAGCTGCTGATTTAAAAATGCCTAACTTTAGTAGTGTTTGATTACTATCCTCCAGAGATAAAAGCAGAATGGAAAGAATGTTATCCTCATCATAGGATGAGAGTATATCATGTTTTTTCCCAAATATAGAACAGAAATATTTATTGAACACTTCTGCCTTTTCTGCATTGTTATTGAAAATTCTACCATTTCCATCTAGTAATGGACCATACCATTGTCAGGATTCTTTCTGTTCCTAATATATTTTAAAATCTGCTTCTTATTGTCCTTAACTCTGTTGGCCATAGATTTCTCCATGTGTCCCTTGGCTTCCCTTATTTATTTGCTACAATTCATGTCAGCTTCTCCTTTCTTCCATTTTTTACAGCTGCCTTCACTTCCTGACTAAACCAGGTTGTTTTTTTAACCAGCATGGCCTTCTTTCTCAATGGTGGGATTGTGGCTTTTTGGCCATTTAATAAGGTGTTCTCAAATGATTCGCAATTATTGTTCACATTTTTCTGATTAAATTCTACCTCCCAGCTGATCTGGCTCATAACTGTTTTCAGCTTTGTGCAATTGGCCCTATTAAAGTACCAAGTATATATATTACCTTATTCTGCTTGCACATTATAGATGTGATCAAGTCATGATCAGTTGGATCTCAGCTACCATTAATTTTTAGTTCTGTGAGCCATTCCTTTTCATCCATTAGGATAAGGTCTAATAAAGAATTGGCTGGAACACTTTTTGTGTTAGGAAATTGTCATCTATCCTGTTTAGAAATTCCAAAGATGTTTGACTACTGGCAGCATGAGCCCTCCAGCCTATGTCACTCAAATTGAAGCCCCCCATGACCATGTAGTTTTTCCCCTACGTATTGTAGATATGTGCGTAAGGAGCCAATCATCCTGTTCCCTAGTGTGTTTTGTTGGTCTGTAGCAAACAACAACTAATAGCCCATCTTGTGCTTTATCTGTTAGGACATTGATCCATAAGCATTTAAGTTCATCTTCTTCTGAGTTATCAGATACTCGAAAACAGGTAATGCCATTTTTGACAGAGTGCTTCTCCACTGCCCCTTTTGCCCACTCGATCCTTCCTAAATAAGTTATACCCATTGATTTTAACTTTCCAGTCATGCGAATCATCCCACCAGGTTTCAGTAATACCAGCTAGATTGAATTATGTTTATAAATGAGCAATTCCAGTTCCTCTTGTTTACTACCCAGGCATTAATGTGTAGGCAATTAAAGAATTTATTCTTTTCACATCTTTTAGTTCCTTGATTAATTTTGTTCTCAACATCTCGATTTTGTACTGAATGCTCAGAGCGTCCCTCTTTTTACCGTCCCTTTTGCTATTGATTTAACCCTCTCCCGACTACTCTAGCCAGCCTGTCTCCGAGGAGATTGGTCTCCCATCTACTGAGGTGGAGGCCATCCAAACTAGATATCTCCTGCTCCCCATAGAAGATGGAACAACGCTCCACACAACTCAAACCCTCCTCTGCCAAGAGGAACCACTGCCAATGGATCCTTGCCCATCGACTTCAGAAGCCTGTCCAATGTGGTTGGTGCAGGAGACGTTTGCAGTTGGCACAATGGGCGGGAAAGTTCTATACAGACTCCCACAGGTGCCCAGCTGTTCTCTGGGAGCTCATATGCCATGAGGTGAAATTAACTATTTAGTATTATTATTATGTATTATTTGCATTTCAGTAGCACATAGTAGCCCCAGACATGGATCAGCCCCCTATTATGCTGGGGGCTGCCCAAACACAAAACAAAGAGACAGTTCCTGCCCCAAAGAGCTGACAGGGGAAGTATAAGACACGAGACAGCTGAAGGAATCAGACAGATGGCGGAGTACAAGGAAACAATGAGATAATGTTGATCAGCAGGATGGCCAGGGTCTCAGCACACCTGCAGCCAGCCATCACCACGTTTTTTCTAGGCATCATGGCAGAGGAGAGTTCAGAGGAGGGTTTTGAAGGAGGATAATGAGGTAACTGTGAGTAGTCATGGGGAGTGCCCATAGGCACCGACTCCGTGGGTACTCCAGGGCTGGAACACCCATGGAAAAAAATTAGTGGGTGCTTAGCACCCACTGGCAGCTGCCCTCCCCCCCAGTGCCTCCTGCCTGCCATGATCAGCTGTTCCAAGGTGTGCAGGAGGTATTGGGAGGGATGGGGAGGAGCAGGGACAGGGCACACTCGGGGGAGGGGGCAAAACTGGGTGGGAAGAGGTAGGGCAGAGCGGGGGTGGGAAGAGGCGGGGCAGGGGTGGGGTTTGGGGGAAGGGGTGGGGGTGGGGGTGGAACGGGAAGAGGCAGGGCAGGGGTGGGGACTTGGGTAACGGGGAGGGGGGGGGGGGGGGAGGAGCGGGAGGTTGATCACCCTCGGGGCCAGAGGAAGCTTCCCAGACACATGGGGCAGCCGGGGAGAAAGCACAAAGGTGAGCAATGGAGGCTGCGCTGAGGGCCGCTTGGAGAGGAGCATTGACAGCTCGATAGTGGGTGAAAGATGATAGGTGGGTAGGGACTGAAGTGAAGAGAAGAAGCTCATGTTTGATGTGGGAGAAGGGGGAGCCAGTAGGGGGTTGCAAAGAGAAGAGTGACAAAGCAATGGGCTAGGAGAAGGATCTTTGCAGCAGCATTCTGGCTGGAGATGAGTGGGACAAGATTCAGGGCTGACCTGAGAGCCAGCTGATCAGGGCAGTCGCTCAGGGCCCCAAATCAGCATCCACACCTGGGGCACCACATAACTTGGCTGGTCTGGCCTGCCAGTGTTTTTGTTTGGTTTGCTCTGCTGGCCTGATCAGGGAAAGGCACCAAAAATGTTTTCTGCCCTGGGTTGCAATATATCTAGGGCTGGCCCTGATTGCATTGGTTACGGCCAGCGAGCAGGATGTTGCAGTAACTGAGATGCAAGCTGATGAGAGCCTTAGGCCTGGTCTACACTACAAGTTTAGGTCGAATTTAGCAGCGTTAAATCAAATTAAGCCTGGACACGTCCACACAACGAAGCCCTTTTTTTCGACTAAAAGGGCCCTTTAAACCGATTTCTGTACACCACCTCTGACGAGGGGATTAGCGCTGAAATCGGCCTTTCCGAGTCGGATTTGGGGAAGTGTGGATGGAATTCGACGGTATTGGCCTCCGGGAGCTATCCCAGAGTGTTTCATTGTGACCACTCTGGACAGCACTCTCAACTCAGATGCACTGGCCAGGTAGACAGGAAAAGCCCCGCGAAATTTTGAATTTCATTTCCTGTTTGCCCAGCTTGGAGATCCCAGGTGACCACGCAGAGCTCATCAGCATAGGTAACCATGATGGAATCCCAGGAGCTCAAAAGAGCTCCAGCATGGACCAAACGGGAGGTACGGGATCTGCTCGCCATATGGGGAGATGAATCAGTGCTAGCTGAACTCCATAGCAGTAAACGAAATGCCAAAACATTAGAAAAAGTCTCAAAGGGCATGAAGGACAGAGGCCATAACAGGGACGCACAGCAGTGCCGCGTGAAAATGAAGGAGCTAAGGCAAGCCTACCACAAAACCAGAGAGGCAAACGGAAGGTCCGGGGCAGAGCCGCAGACATGCCGCTTCTACGGTGAGCTGCATGCCATGCTAGGGGGTGCAGCCACCACTACCCCAACCCTGTGCTTTGACTCCATCAATGGAGAATCACGCAACACGGAAGAGGTTTTGGGGGATGAGGAAGATGATGATGAAGACAATGAAGATAGCTCCCAGCAAGGAAGCGGAGAAACCGGTTTCCCCAACAGCCAGGATACATTTTTCACCCTGGACCTGGAGGCAGTAAACCTCGAACCCACCCAAGGCGCACTCCCAGACCCTGAGGGTGCACAAGGCACCTCTGGTGAGTGTACCTTTGTAAATATTACACATGGTTTAAAAGCAAGCGTGTTTAATGATTAATGATTAATTTGCCTTGGCATTCGTGGCCAGTGCAGCTACTGGAAAAGTCTGTTAATGTGTATGCGGATGGAGTGGAAATCCTCCAGGGACATCTCCAGAAAGCTCTCCTTGATGTACTCCCAAAGCCTTTGCAAAAGGTTTCTGGGGAGGGCTGCCTTATTCCATCCGCCATGGTAGGACACTTTACCACGCCAGGCCAGTAGCACGTAGTCTGGAATCATTGCATAACAAAGCATGGTAGCGTATGCTCCCTGTGTTTGCTGGCATGCAGACAACATCCATGCCTTATCTCTCTTTGTTATCCTCAGGAGAGTGATATCATTCATGGTCACCCGGTTGAAATGGGGTGATTTTATTAAGGGGACATTCAGAGGTGCCCGTTCCTGCTCGGCTGAACAGAAATATTCCCCGCCGTTAGCCACGCGGTGGGGGGGAGGGGTGAAGTGATCATCCCAGAGAATTGGGTGTGTGTGGGGGGGTTAGTTGGATTTGTGCTGCATGTTAACCCGGAAACCGCAGCCCCTCCTTTTACATTGCAAACCCATTTTAAATGGTCAACCCAACAGCCGCTTGGTATGGGAAATGAGGGCGCTGCTGTTTGAAACCATTCCCACATGTTATGAAGGTTAAAAAAGCCAAAAGACTGTGTCTTACCATGGCTGCCTGCAAGCCGAAATCTGTTGCCTGGCACTGTGTGAGTGATCTCTCACACCAAACCGGCAGGCCCTCAGTATGAGAGGAAAAATGTGACCTTGTAACGAAAGCACATGTGCTGTGTAATGTGAACAGCAAAATTTAACGTGAAAGAGTGTACCCATTGTTCTCTAATATGTGTCTTTTTAACCACCTCTCCCTTTTCCTCCACCAGCTGCAAATGTTTCTCCTTCGCAGAGGCTAGTGAAGATTAGAAGGAGAAAAAGGCGCACTCGGGATGATATGTTCTCGGAGCGCCAGATGTCCTCCCACGCTGACAGAGCACAGCAGAATGCATGGAGGCAGACAATGTCAGAGTGCAGAAAAGCACAATATGAACGAGAGGAGAGATGGCGGGCTGAATCGCGGACTGAAGAGAGCAAGTGGTGGGCTGAAGAGGATAGGTGGCATCAGACTGCTGACAGAAGGCAAGAGTCGATGCTCCGGCTGCTGGAGCATCAAACTGATATGCTCCAGCGTATGGTTGAGCTGCAGGAAAGGCAGCAGGAGCAGAGACCGCCACTACAGCCCCTGTGTAACCAACAGCCCTCCTCCCCAAGTTCCATAGCCTCCTCACCCAGACGCCCAAGAACGCGGTGGGGTGGCCTCCGGCCACCCAGCCACTCCACCCCAGAGGATTGCCCAAGCAACAGAAGGCTGGCCTTCAATAAGTGTTAAAGTTTTAAAGTGCAGTGTGTCCTTGTCCTCCTCCCCCACCCCACCCGGCACTTTCCTCCTCCCCCACCACTCCCGGGCTACCTTGGCAGTTATCCCCCTAGTTGTGTGATGAATCAATAAAGAATGCATGAATGTGAAGTAACAATGACTTTATTGCCTCTGCAAGCGGTGATCGAAGGGGGAAGGGGAGGGTGGTTAGCTCACAGGGAAGTAGAGTGAACTTGGTGGGGGGGGGTTCATCAAGGAGAAAGAAACAGAAGTTTCAAACCGTAGCCTGGCCAGTCACAAAACTGGTTTTCAAAACTTCTCTGATGCGCACCGCGCCCTGCTGTACTCTCCTAACCGCCCTGGTGTCTGGCTGCACGTAATCAGCGGCCAGGCGATGTGCCTCAGCCTCCCACCCCACCATAAATGTCTCCCCCTTACTCTCACAGATATTGTGGAGCGCACAGCAAGCAGTAATAACAGTGGGAATATTGGTTTCGCTGAGGTCTATCCGAGTCAGTAAACTGCGCCAGCGCGCTTTTAAATGTCCAAATGCACATTCTACCACCATTCTGCACTTGCTCAGCCTATAGTTGAACAGGTACTGACTACTGTCCAGGCTGCCTGTGTACGGCTTCATGAGCCATGGCATTAAGGGGTAGGCTGGGTCCCCAAGGATAACTATAGGCATTTCAACATCCCCAACGGTTATTTTCTGGTCGGGGAAGAAAGTCCCTTCCTGCAGCTTTTGAAACAGACCAGAGTTCCTGAAGACACGAGCATCATGTACCTTTCCCGGCCATCCGACATTGATGTTAGTGAAACGTCCCTTGTGGTCCACCAGTGCTTGCAGCAGCATTGAAAAGTACTCTTTTTGGTTTATGTAGTCGCTGGCTTGGTGCTCCGGTGCCAAGATAGGGATATGGGTTCCGTCTATCGCCCCACCAGTTAGGGAATCCCATTGCAGCAAAGCCATCCACTATGACGTGCACATTTCCCAGAGTCACTACCCTTGATAGCAGCAGGTCTTTGATTGTGTTGGCTACTTGGATCACAGCAGCCCCCACAGTAGATTTGCCCACTCCAAATTGATTCCTGACTGACCGGTAGCTGTCTGGCGTTGCAAGCTTCCACAGGGCTATCGCCACTCGCTTCTCAACTGTGAGGACTGCTCTCATCTTGGTATTCTGGCGCTTCAGGGCAGGGGAAAGCAACTCACAAAATTCCATGAAAGTGCCCTTACGCATGCGAAAGTTTCACAGCCACTGGGTATTGTCCCACACCTGTAACACGATGCGGTCCCACCAGTCTGTGCTTGTTTGCTGGGCCCAGAATCGGTGTTCCACGGCATGAACCTGCCCCATTAACACCATGATTTGCACATTGCTGGGGCCCGTACTTTGTGAGAGGTCTATGTCCATGTCCATTTCTTCATCACTCTCGTCGCCATGCTGCAGTCGCCTCCTCGCCTGGTTTTGCCTTGGCAGGTTCTGGCTCTGCATATAGTCCAGGATAATGCACGTGGTGTTCATAGTGCTCATAATTGCTGCGGTGATCTGAGCGGGCTCCATGATCCCAGTGCTATGGCGTCTGGGCTCAAAAAAGCCGCGAAACTATTGTCTGACGGAGGGAGGAAGGGGTGACTGACGACATGGCTTACAGGGAATTAAAATCAACAAAGGTAGCTGTGCATCAGGGAGAAACACAAACAACTGTCACACAGAATGGCCCCCCCAAAGATTGAACTCAAAACCCTGGGTTTAATAAGCTGTTGATTTCATGGACGGAGGGGGCAGCAAATGAATACAGAACAAATCTGGTCCATCTATCTTTTACATCTTAGGCTGGCAGCAGACGGTGCAGCATGACTGATAGCCATCAGCATCTTCTGGGTGCTTGGCAGAAGATGCTGCATTACGATTGCTAGCCATCATCGTCAAGACGGTGCAATAGGACTGCCGGCAGGACTGAGTCTCCAGGAGACAAAACATGTCTGCCCAGGCGCCTCTGACCAAACTCACTGAGGAGTACGACGACGATGGATACCAATCGTAATACACCATCTGCTGCCAAAAGGCAAGGAGCTGATGCTGTATAGCAATGCAGTCCCACGTCTGCCAGTACCCAGTATGCCGATGACGGCTACCAGTCATACTGCACCATCTACTGCCAAAAGGCAATTAGCTGCTGCTGTGTAGCAATGCAGTACCATGTCTGCCCGCACCCAGATGACATATGGTGATGGTGAGCTGAGCTGAGCGGGCTCCATGTTTGCCGTGGTATGTCATCTGCACAGGTAACCCAGGAAAAAAAGCGTGAAACAATTGTCTGCTGTTGCTCTCACAGAGGGGGGGGCCTGATGACATGTACCCAGAATCCCCCGTGACACTGTTTTTGCCTCATCAGACATTGGGATCTCAACCCAGAATTCCAATGGGGGGCGGAGACTGTGGGAACTGTGGGATAGCTACCCACAGTGCAACGCTCCGGAAGTCGATGCTAGCCTCGGTACTGTGGATGCAGTCCACCGACTTAATGCACTTAGAGCATTTTATGTGGGGACACACACAATCGACTGTATAAAAACGATTTCTAAAAAACCGGCTTCTATAAATTCGATCTAATTTCGTAGTGTAGACATACCCTTAGCTGGTGGGTGGATAGGAATGGCCGTATCTTTGGGTGCTGTTGTCCACAGTGACTGAGACAGGAGGTAACCGGGAGGGCTTGGGGGAAGATTAAGAGCTCTCTTTTAGCCATCTTGAGCTTGGGGTGATGGCTAGACATTCACAAGGCAACATCAGAGAGACAGGCAGAGATTTTCATTTGGACAGAAGAAGCCAGGTCTGGAGCAGAGACAGATCTGTGAGCTGACCACATAATGATGGGAGTTGAATTGTTTGCAGATGAGATTACCCAGCAATCAGGTCTGCCTGGCCACAGGCTTTCCTGCACTTGAGCTCAGAGCCTCCACTCAGACAGCTGCAGCGTCAGCCCTAGCCTAAGGAGTTCTAGTCAGAGCTCCCCGGACTGCTCTAGCTCCCCACCTGTAGAACACCCACGTTGGTCCGTAGGTCCTGGAGCCTAGAGCAGGTGCTCTCCTATCCATGGCACAGATGCCCGGGGGCAGAAAGGGCCCAGGTTTGGATCTCACCACAGCCCAACGAAGACAGTTAATGAGCATGTACGTTGTGTCCAGATGTGAAACAGCAACAGATGTGAAATGTCTGAGTAGCAGCTTTAATGTGCTGAAAACAAAACTGCAGCTTGGAGCAAAAAACTCGGATGTGGTCTGTCTGCTGAGCCATGAGGTGTGTGTCCCAGCCTGTTCTCCATCCAGCAAGCACATCAATGAGGAGGTCAGGCTAATTATCCAGGGGATTGTTCCATTGGTATTAAGGCTGCCCGTGCCATGCACTGTGTTTATGTACAGTATAAATCTGAACTCTAATTGACTTCACCTCCTTGGAACGCAAGGCAAGAAGTAACATCTGTGCCTGATGTTATTTTATGAAGTGCTGATTCCATCAGTAAAGAAACAAAATATATGTAGTAAAAGCAAATCCCTGTAAATCCCAGCAGGGCTGCGTCCAGGCCCCACTGAATGGAGCGCTGGCAGAGCAGGCAATCAAGGGCTGACTTCAGGAATTAGCCTGGTGACCACATGGCTCCTTGCATGAAGTGGAGATGTCCAAATGAAGAGAATCTCTGTGAGGTCAACATGACTCGAGTCTTAGCCAAAGAAAGCACCGAAGGAAGCCTCTCTTGCCGTAGAATGTGATTGACTGGAAGAGAGCGCACATACATAAACACATACTGAACCCCCCCTCCCCCAGGGCAGTGTGCCTCTCCCATGGCAAAGCCCAAGCGTTCAGAATCCCTCTGCTCAGTTGCCCTGGCTGCAAAGGAATATTTCAAAAGTGACTCCCATGACCCACGCTGCCTGAGTCTGCGCAAAACCTGAGAGGGGGCAGCTGCCCCGGGTATGACCGACACTGCCTGAGTCTGCACAGCGCCTGGGCCGATCGCCTGGAGAGGGGGCAGCTGCCCCGGGTGTGACCCACGCTGCCTGAGTCTGCGCAGAGCCTGGGCCGATCGCCCTGAGGGGGCAGCTGCCCCGGGTGTGACCCACACTGCCTGAGTCTGCACAGAGCCTGGCCGATCGCCTGGAGAGGGGGCAGCTGCCCCGGGTGTGACCCAC
>NW_020664725.1:1194080-1219066 GCF_002925995.2 Terrapene triunguis | reverse complement strand
GCTGCCCCGGGTGTGACCCACGCTGCCTGAGTCTGCACAGAGCCTGGGCCGATCGTCCTGAGAGGGGGCAGCTGCCCCGGGTGTGACCCAGCCCACTGAGCAGAGGCCACTATCAGGCTTCCTGCACTGCATCTGTAACCCAGCACAGGCATCGACCTGCCCCAGTGACAGCTCTGGCCTGCGTCCTGGCGTATGTTGCGCAGTGTGCAGCACCCCCCAGGAACAAGCGATGGGTTTGTAGGCAGCACTCTCTTGCCTTCAGCCTGCCCAGGCGCACTCCCCCACCATCCAGCAACTGCTCTGGGGTGACTGAGCCTTCTGCTGCCAGGTGCTCGCTCATCAGGGTTCAGCTTCATAAGCCAGGTGAGGGGTGGGTCTGGCCACCCACACAACAGTGGGCACAGATACCCCATCGATAGCCAGAGCATGTGGGGGGACCAAAGCCCCTTCTTGTCCAAACAGTTAAATGCCAGATCTCTGGAATGCTCTGGCACCATGCGCCTGGCCAGTGCGTCCCATGCTGTGTCCATGAACCGCCCTCTGTGGTTGAGCAAAACAAGGGAGCAGTATCCTTTCCAGCTGCCATATTCCTGTGCCCCTTGTGCTAGGCAGACCATGGGAACAGGAGTGCCAGCAAAGGCCCCTTCACCATGGGTAGTCAATAGGCAGACCACGGACCAAATCCAGACCGCCAGACACTTTTGAACAGACCCTGAAATCTTTCTACTTACTTATTATCATTATTATTGTTGTTATTGTTTGAAATTTTCTCTGGAGTGTGGACCTTGACTATACCTTGACCAAGAAATTTGGACCTTGACAAAAAATAATTGACTACCCCTGTCCTACATGGCTCAGGACGGCCATCTGCTCAAAGCCAGCCAGTATTTCAGGGCCCTTAGTAATCACCACCACCCGTGGGCAAACCACAGGAATAATCACCTCCCAAACCTCCATCACCACAACATCGACAGTTGGCTTGTCACCACCAAACTGACCAGCCGCCGACCTGCAGCAGTCTGGGGCGGTCAACTTCCATACAGCAATGGCGACCCATTTCTGGACTGGTCTGGCCTCCCTGCGTCCTGGGGCTCAAGGGTCGGGCAAGCTCCTCACATGGCTCCTGTTTATTGACCTGGTGGGCTAAAAACACTTCCACACATGGGCCGACGACAGACTAGTTCTCCCCCAATACATTACACAACAGTTCAGAGAGCGGCTTGGTTTAAAAATTGCCAGTTATGGGGAATCTGCCACAATCGTTGGCTGTAAAAAAATTGTGCCTTATTTCCAGTCTGAATTTGTCTGGCTCCAAATTCCAAAGATTGGACCTTGTTAGGCCTTTGCCTGCTAGAGTGAAGAGCCCATTATAAAATTTCTCTCAAAGGAGGTACTTAAAAACGATGATCAAGTCACCCCTTCACCTTCTCTTTGCTAAGCTAAACAGACAGAGCTCCTGAAGTCTCACGGTAAGGCAGGTTTTCCAATCCTTTCATCATCCTGGCAGCTCTTCTCTGAATCTCTCCAACGTTTCTACATCCTCTTGAGCTGTGGGCACCAGAACTGGACACAGGATTCCAGCAGCGGTCACACCAGTGCCAAACACAGAGGTGAAAAAACCTCTCTGCTCCTAATCAAGGTGCCCCTGTTCATACATCCAAAGATCACATTAGCCCTTTCGGCACAGTGTCACATTGACAGCTGACGTTCAGCTGATTGTCCCAGATGATCTCCGAGTCTTTTTCAGAGTCGCTGCTTCCCAGGATAGAGTCCCCCATCCAGTAAGTATGGCCTGGGTTCTTTGTTCCTCGAGGTACATTTACATTTGACCCTATTAAAACACACATTCTTTGCTTGTGCGCCGTTTACCAAGTGATCCAGACCGCTCTGTATCAGTGACCTGTCCTCTTCGTTAGTTACCATTCCTCCATGTTTGTGTCGTCTGCAAACTTCATCAGTGATGATTTTTTGCCTTCTTCCAAGTCATGGATAAAAATGTTAAACTGCATAGGGCCAAGCTCCGATCCCTGTGGATTCCCTGTTTACAGTTACCTTTGGAGACCTGTCGGCCAGTTTCTAATCCATTTACCAGGGGCCACCATGTTCATTTCACACTGTTCTAGTTTCTTCATCAAAATGTTGTGTGTTAACGCGTGACATGCCTCACAAAATTATAAGTATACTGCATCAACTGTATTCCCTTTTGTGACGAAGTTGGGGATTTTTGTAGTGTTTTATATGAATAGTGTGTGCGCGCCTCAGTTTCCCTGTGTGCTGCATGTTTAACAAGGTGGGGAGAGAGGGTTTGTTGTTGCAGAGGACCCTGTAGACAGTTGGCTGCGAGTGGAGGGGCTCTGCAGCGAGTGGCTGCCAGCGATAAAACAAGGGAATTGAAGGAATCAGCAAGGAAAGGGCCTAGAACCAGCTCCCTAAAAGGGCCCTTGCATGTCTGTGCAGGGAGAGAGGGTTGAGCATTGGGATGCTCACCCAGGAGCTGCTGATTGCCTGGCTGGTAGAGAATGACCAATCCGAGGAGCAAGTTCCAGATCTCAGCGGGGCTTCTGGGCTGCCCGGAGAGCCTGGGAGTAGCAGGGGGGCAGCTGTTGGGCTAGTAGGAGGGAGTCCATGGGACCTGGCTCCCCAGCCAGGACGGGGGCTTCCCAACCTGGGTTCCCCCCAGTGAATGTGAAGGGATGGAAACTGGAGCTGAGAGTGAAGGAGCTGGAGCCAGAGGAGCGGAGGCTAGCTGACTGCTTGGGGCAGTGAAAACATGAACTGGAACTGGAGGAGAGGCAGGCCAAGAGGACCTGCTGTGGAGTAAGTGGGGAAGGACACCAAGCTGCCAATTCGGCAGGAAGCCTAGATTCCAAAGTGTGCCCCGGTGTAATGGGGGAGATATATCGATGCCGACCTCACTGCCTGTGAGAAGGCTGGCGATTTGAACCAGGTTGACCCTGTGGACAGGCACAGCTGTCTCACCCACTGCTTGGTCCCAAGGCCATAGGGGTGTTCAGCCAAATGGACGGTGCAGAGACTGGGGACTATGAATGTTCTAACAGGCTTTGCTGCTTTAGTTTGAATGGACCCCAAAGGCAGATAGGAAAAGATTTCGGGCATCACGAGAAACCCCGGGCATCATGTACAAGGAGGTCACCACCCTGCTGGGGGACTATCTCTGCAAGGGCAGGGGGGAAAGGATGTGGGGCCACTCCCGTTGCAGAGGATGTGTATAATCTGGTTGGATTGGGGCAACTGTGGGACATCTGCCGTCAGAAGCCCAAAGCCCTCAGGGTGCAGGTATGCTGGCAGACTTGCGGTTATGGACAGCAGATGGGGTAGGGGAGAGAGACACTTGTCGGGGACTTGGAAGGGGAGTCGCCCAGAGACCTCTCAGAGGTGAGACTCCAGGAAGCCCAATGAGGGGGTGCCCACGAATGCCGGAGCAGGCAGACCCCCTCCCTGGGACCTGCGGGACCTGAGATGTCGTTACTTCGGACAAAAGGACACAAGGTGGTATCACGCCCAACGGCACGAAATTTTTGCCCAAGGGAACTCTCGAAGGGTTAACGGGCGAAGGAAAGACAAGAGACAACCTGTAACACAGGCTGAGAGAGTGAGCTGGGAAGCGGTCATCCAGCCAACGCCTGGGGCAGAGCCGGCCAGGGGATGGGGGAAGGCAGTCGGGCTTCCACTCCGAGCCCAGCAAATATGTCTGCTCGTGACTCCTGGGCTCAGGCCCCCCTGATCCCCAGTGGGAGCGGAAGGTGGGGGTCAGTGGGAAGACATTCAGGGGGTGAAGAGATTCTGGGACCGAGACCCTTGTGGGTGCGGTGCAACCACACCAGCTGCTGAAGGGCCATGTAACATGGGGGAAGGCTCCCAGACGGCAGCCATTCACGCGGGGTTCCTGTGCAGACACGGGAAGGATGGGGTGGGGCTGTTAGCTGGGGTCCTTCTGCGCATCAGCTTTGATGTGCACTTGGGAAGTGACCGTGTCTCTTAAAGACAGGATCTGAACCCCGTGCCAGTAACGGCCAAAGAGCTGAACCCACCAGAGATCGGAAGGTGGAGAGGGCAGGAGCCAGTGAGCATGTGAATGGCCCATAAATGGCCTGGCCGGCAGGGACGGGGGTACTTTCCCCCCGGCTAGTAGCACAAGGGAAGACCTGTGAAGCTCTGGTTACCTGCCTGTCTGTAGCCAGCCCCTGGAGCTGAGTGGGACAACAGCCCTGCACAGGGGAGAGGTGGCTCACACTGGCTCTAATGCAGCAACCAAAGCAGTGGGCTCGCTCCCTACCCTCATTGGGACATTGGTGCTGGGGGTGGTTGGACCCCCAGTTAAGGTCCTGTAGTGAGAACACAACTGAATGAGGCCCCAAAGAGGTTGGGGTGCATGATCAGTTACCTGCAGAGGTGCTGATGCGGGATGGACTGAAGAATTGGCCAGATGGTACTTTGGTCCTTGCCTGTGGCTGAGGTCGGGGAGGACCACTTGGCCAGGTTAGGGTGACCATATGTCCTGATTTTATAGGTACAGTCCCGATTTCTGGGTCTTTTTCTTATATAGGCTCCTATTACCCCCTACCCCCTGTCCTGATTTTTCACATTTGCTGTCTGGTCACCCTACTTGGCCTTTCACTGGCAATCCACCCAGCAGGGTGATGTGGAACATCCAAGGGGGGAAGTGAGTTGCCAGGGACAGGGCTTAAGAGGGCTGAGACCAAGGCCTTGTCCTGAGGTGGGAAAACTAAGGCACAGGAATGAGGGCTTGGCCCCGAACCCAGCAGCTGAATTTTAGACCTAGCCGCAGAAGGATCCCGCCTGGAAGAAGCGGGGGCCTTGTGGGCCATGGTGTTGCAAGATCCTGGGGAAGGATCCTGGTACCAAGAAAGGGCTCCCTGAGGGAAAACTGAACTTGTGGGATCACAGGGTGTCTGGTGGTCCCCCAGAAGTACCACCGGGGGGATGTCCCTTCTTCTAAACATCAGGGGGATCAGCGCACCCAGTGAGACCTGCTGCAGAACGTTTACTGCGCGAGAAATTCACAGGGGTCCGCCCCTTTGGGTTGGTGTATAGGAGAAGTAGGGGACCCCTGGACTTGATGAGAAACAAATGGGGAATCGGTGGTGGATTCTGAAGTATCGTTCTGGGGAAAGCTCACTTTGCTCATGGGTTTGGCTAGGAAGAACCTAGCCGGGGCCCAGGAACTGCAAAAGGGCTGGTACGACAATGTGCCTGATCGGGGACCAGAGGAGGGGTCTCAGCTCAGTGCGAAGGGCACCTGGGAAGAGCCCTGTGAAATCAGCAACCAGCTGAAGGAGGTGAGTCATGCTGGAGATGCCTAATTGGACAATTGTACCATGTGACATAATGAAGCTGTACTTTGACAGGGAGACTGTTGGTGCAGCCGTGTGTGTGGGCAGGGAAAGGAGAAGGGGAAAGGGAATCTCTCTCCTAATCCAGGCGCTGACCTCCTGCTGGAATAACTTCCCCTCTCTGACCAGCTAACCCCTGCCCGCCAGCTGAGATCAGAGGGGCTGCGTTCGTATCTAAGCTCACTAATCTAGCTGTCTATGGGGGGAGGGGAGGTGATTCCCCATTCACAGTCACCGGGAAAACAGCCTGGGATCCAGAGACGTCAGTGACATGCTGGCATTAGGGGTGATCCAGCCTCCTCCAGGCCCTGGGACTCACCCGTGGGGCTGGACCCCAAGTAAGACGAGTCGATCAGCCCCGGTGTGCACTATTGGAAGCTCAATGCCGTCACCATGTTCAATGCCTGCCCCATGCCCAGGACTAACAAAATCCTAGACAAGGGCGGGGGGGCGGGGGCGTTACCTCACTACTGTGAATCTCACCAGAGGCTACTGGCAGGTGCCTTTGCACCCAGTTGCTGGGTTGAAATCTGTTCCCATCACCCCTATAGGGCTCTGAGTTCCTGGTCCTACCTTTCGGCCTCAAGGGGGTGCCTGCCATCTCCCTGTGCCTGGGGGATCAGTGACTGAGGGGGTGGAGGACTGTGCCTGGCGTACATTCATGATATCTGTGTCTTCAGCCCGCCCTGGGAGAACCGTGTGTCCCAGTGAAGAGGGGGCTGGGATGCCTTCAGGATGCAGGATGGATGATAGAGGCCAGAAAGGGTAAGATGAGGATGGCAGAGGTGTCGTACCTGGGCCACAAGGTGGGAAGCAGCTGCCTAAAGCCAGAGCTAGCCAAGGTGAAGGTAACCAGAGATTGTCCCATTCCTCAAACCAAGACACAGGCCCAGGCCTCTAATGGGATGGCAGGGTACTACTGAAGATTTGTACCCCACGTTAGCTCCCATTACGAAGACTGGTAAATTGGACAAGCCAGACAAGGTGGTCTGGACCGAGTAGTGCCAGGGGGGCACTCTGTGCGCTGAAAGAGGCTCTACCCTAGGGGTTGGGGCTGGTAAATCCAGACTTGGACAAACCCTTTAGGGTGTTCACCGACATGCCTCAGATGCAGGGCTGGGCGCGGTGCTGATGCAGGCCAATCCAAAGGGGAAGAGACACCCCATTGTGTACCTGAGCAAGAAGCTGCTCCTCTGGGAGCAGAACTACGTGGCCATAGAGAAAGGAATGCCTGGCCCTGGGATGGGCTCTTAAAAAGCTGCAGCCGTATTTATTTGGGCAGCACTTTATGGTGTACACTGACCACTCGCCCTGACATGGCTGCACCAGATGAAAGGGGCCAATGCCAAACTCCTAGGGTGGAGTCTGATCCGCCAGGATTATAATATGGGGGTGTCCATGTAAGAGGAGCGCGAATGTTATAGCTGATGCTGTGTCCCGGAGAGGGGGGGCTGAACTTCCCCAGGTCACTGGCTGGAGTGACCCCGCTCAGTTCAGACTCGAAGGGGGGAGAGATGTGACGAAGTTGGGGATTTTTGTAGTGTTTTACCTGAATAGCGTGTGCGCGGCTCAGTTTCCCTGTGTGCTGCATGTTTAACAAGGTGGTGAGAGAGGGTTTGTTGTTGCAGAGGACCAGGTGTGACCTCGCCCAGCAGCCGGGAGCCTCGGACGTCAACCTGGAGATGGGGATCCCTAACAACTGGTGACCTGGTGACTAAGAGGCCCACCCCAACTTGGCAGGCAGCCGGTTCAGGCCTGTGGGAGGACAAAGGGCTGAGGAGAGAGGACCCCGCTGACCTGATCAACCAGTTCCAGCCAGAGGGGAACAAAGGATGGAAGAGAGAGGGCCCCAGCGACCTGTTTACCTGGGACGGAAGACAAAGCCCAGGGGAGGAGCTGTTGGGGGAGATGATATTGGATGATCGGCTGGAAGGAGGGGGATGCTGGACTGGTCAGAGAGAGAGCAGCCAGAGCCTACCTGGATGGGGGACAGACCTAGATGTACTGTGCTGAGGGATGCTAGGCCTGAGAAAGTTTCCTGTGCTGGGTTCAGATGCTCAATAAACCTTTCTGTTTTACACTGGCTGAGAGTCACTCCCGTCTAGAGATCAGGGTTGCATTATTCCCTCTGGGCATGGAGGCCCAGGGGGTCCAGAGCGAGTTGACTCCCTGAGGGGGCCCCCAGTGAGAGAAGGCTTGCTGAAGGCTCAGAGAGGTACATTTCCAGGAGACGGAGGAGTCTATGGCTTAACCCCCGAGAGAGAGTGGACCCCCAAGAAGGGCTGTCACACTGAAGGGGGTTCCTCCCAGGGACCGTATGGAGCTGGGAGCGAGCACGAGACCTGTGAGTCCATGACACCTTTATCAACCAAACTTGTAATCACATAAAAAAAAAAAGAAATCAAGATAGTTTGAGCGGATTGATTTTCTATAAACCCATGCTATTGGCATTGATTATATTACCTCCTTTAATTCTTTATTGATTGAGTTGGATATCTATCATTCCATTATTTTGCCTGGGATCAATGCCAGTCTGACAGGCCTACAATTACCCTGAGTGTCCTATTTACCCTTTTAAAATACTGGCACAACATTAGCTTTCTTCCAGTCCTTTGGAACTTCCCCAGTGTATTAAGACATATTGAAAATCAGCATCAATGGGTGAGCAAGCTTCTCAGCCAGCTCTTTCAAAACTCCTAGATGCAAGTTATCTGGATCTGCTGCTTTAAGAGTAGCTGCTGTTAACATCCTCCTTAGTCACTGTTGGAATAGACAGTATTTCTCACCATCATATAACATAACTACATTATCTGGCATTTTCCCAAATGGAAAACAGAAATATTTATTGAACACTTTGGCTTTTTCTACGTTATTGTCAGCTCTACCATTTCCACCTAGTAATGGAAAAATACCATTGTTAGGTTTCCTTTTGCTCTGAATATTCTTAAAATGTGTTTTTATTGTCCTTAACTCAGCTGGCCATAGATAATCTCCTAGTGTCCTTTTGCTTCCCTTAGCAATTTTCTACAATGCTTAGCATCTAATTTATATTTCCCCCCATATGTTACATATTGTATTTTTCATAGCTGCTTTCACTTCTCCTCTAAGCCAGATTGTTGTTTTTTTAACCTGTGTAGCCTTCTTTCTTGCTTGAGAAATTTTGGCTTTTGGGCATCTAGTACAATATTCTTATACAACTCCAAAATATCATTCAAAATGTTCTGATTAAATCCTTTCTCCCAGCTCCTTTGACTCGTCACTGTTTTCAGCTTTGTGAAACTGGCTCTTTTAAAGCACAAACGTAGATATAATTATACTGGTTTGGACATTATTCTGTTTGCACATGACAAATGTAATCAAGTCATGATCACTGGCACTTAAGCAATGATCAATAAGCCCAAGATGCTGCTCCCTAATAAAATAAAATAATATGAAAGACCCAGCTCTTATCTAGTGCTTTTCAGCACTAGACCTCAACGTGTTTTACAAAGGTCAGTAATATTATCTCCATTTTACCGATAGGGAAACTGAGGCAGAGAGCGGGGCAGTGACCTGCCCAATGTCACCCAGCAGGCCAGTAGTGTACCCAGGAATCCTCCTCTGGTTTCTACCGCAATGCCCCCCGTTACATGATTCCCAAGCAATTAATCACCCTAGGAATGTGCTCCCTTCCTCCAAGCCCGCAACTCACGGCTGACCCCACATGCCTCGAATGGCGTGTGATGCAGAACGTGTCTGGTGGGATGCGGCCCCATGGGCCCAGAGGATGTGGCCCTGCTGGTTTCTATCCCGCAGGGTGTCTCTGATGCAACACCAGCTGTGACGCCCCCCACAGTCGTGCACGGAGGGGGTTTCTCTCTGTGCAGCTCCAGAGGGTGCCCACTGCTTCGCTTGCTAGGAAAGGGAACAGTGAAGGGAAGGCGACAGAGTGGGGGGGCTGCAGGGGTCTCTCTCTCTCTCTGGATCCCTAAGATTCTTTCTGGCTCAGTCATTAGCCACGGGGCTGGATGCAGGATTCTCCAGAGGAGGTTGTCTGGCCTGGGTGATTGAGGAGGCCAGACTCGATGGGCGTAATGGTCCCTTCAGGCCTCAGGACTCTACGTTTATGTTTTGTTTTATGGCTCCAGAACTCTCTGGTACTCAGAGGGGCGAATCCCCCCAGGCAGAAAGGGGCTGCTCAGAGCCATGGCAAACACTACACATCTCCAGCCAAGACCTGCCTCTGCAGCGCTCACAAGAGGAGGCAGAGCTGAGGGTGCTCACGCCGCTTTCCCAGGGTCCCAACATTTCATTTCCCTCGTCCATGGGTTTGGATGTGCTTTATCCCATCCCTCCCCTGTGTAGATGCCTCTCAGGGTCTCTGGTTCCTCAAGGCCCTGGGCAGCTGCGACAAAGGGCTCCTCCCCTCGCTCCAGGCAGAAGATGATGTCAGGCTTGTGAATGGGAATCCCTACTCTGGGAAAGTCCACAGGTAAGATCCCAGCCTGCCAAGTGTCTGAGCATTCATCGTTCCATTATTTTAACCCCAGCCACCCTTCCCGTGCTCACAAGGACACAGGATCCGCCAAACTGGGGAAATACCATGGAAGCCTTCTGGGATGGTGAAGTGTCTGCGTGGGGCGTTGATGTGCCCTGTTAAGACACCTGCGCCTCTGATAAATGCCAATGAACCCTCGCTCTCCAACTCAGCGGGGTAAATCCAATCCCTGCACTGCCACTACTGTCCCCCGTCTGGGGGCAAGTTACGACTGGGTGGGGCACAAGCTAAAGGGGAGGACATGTGACCGCCCCACGTGTCTCCCCTACCGAGTGACACCCCCCGCCCAGACAGGGCCCCCGCATTCTTCCCGCCCCACGTTACCTGCAGGGAGGGAACCGGGGGGGTTCTGTCCTTCTCTCGCTGTGCCTCCCACCTCCCTCAAGCAAATTCGACCGACTCTCCCTGGCAGCCGGGCAGGGCGCGGGACAGAGCCGCTTCCGCCTGAGAGAGCCTGGCTGGGAGGCAGCCTGGGCTCGGCTGTCGGGGGGAGGGAGTGGGGCTCCGGCTCGCTCGGCCCCTGTCCCTGCAGCTGGGCCCGGATGGGGGGCGGCCCGCTGCCACCCCAGTTACCAGGGACGGGGTGAGCGAGCCAGAGTCCCCTCCCCCCCACAGCATGTTTCTGGCTCACTTGTCCCCTGTTCCTGGCAGCTGGGACAGCAACAGGCTGCCCCCCATCAGGGCCCTGCTGTGGAGGCAGGGGCTGAGTGAGCTGGAGTCCCCTCCCTCCCCTCCACAACCAAGTCCAGGCAGGGAGCCGCTGCCCCCCAGCCAGGCTCTCTCAGGCAGATGCGGCTCTGTCCTGCTCCCTGCCCGGCTGCCAGGGAGAGCAGCCAATTTAGCCAAAAAGGTACCCGGGGGGTGAGGGGTGGGGGCGCAGGGAGAGAAAGTAGAGCCCCTCTCCCTCCCTGCCCCCAGCAGGCCAATCTGGGGGACACTTGACTCCCTATGCCCCCCCACGCATCGCCTCTGCGTGGGTCCTAGAGAAACAGCGGCTGAAAAAGCCCTGGCAGCACATGCCTCCATGAACTGGGAAGAGCCTGATGGAACCGGAAGCAGTGCAGAGGTCTAGGTCCTCTTCGGAGGGGAGGTCCCCGCTAACAGGTGGGGCTTCAAGTGGAACTGTTGACAATGCCACTGGAGGAAGACAAACCACCGTCTCCCTCCTTGCCCAATAGACTGATTCGAGAAGAGCTCCCTGAGGCAATCCTCCCTGGGCCTTCCTCACCCCCGACCACCTCCGGCTGGCACTTCTACAGCAGGGAGCGGTGAAGGGTAAGGAAGATGTCCCTAACCATTTATGATAGGACATGTCCAGCTGCTTGTTACTGTATGTAGCGGGGTGGTTACCCGCTCCGGCCCTGACAGGGTTAAGGCCAGCCCTGGGAGAGGGCTGGGGCTGGGGCTGTAAGGAAAAGCCCAGGCGGCTTAGGCAAGCAGACACAGCTGGGGGCCACGCCCCAAACAGAGCACAGCAGGTCCTTATAAAAGGGCTGCTATAGGGTTACCATTCGTCCGGATTCCCCCGGACATGTCCGGCTTTTAGAGTTAAAAATAGCGTCCGGGGGGAATTTGTAAATGTCCGGACTTCCCCCCCCATGCAGAGCGCGCGCGGCTGACAGGGCAGCCGGCCGGATGGTGCCACTCACATGGGGCTCCGACAGCCAGAGACAGCCCCTCCTCCGCTTCCCCCTCCTCTCCCCTGCAGCTGAGAGCAGTCCCGCCCTCCCTCCCTCCCTGCATTCGCAGATCACCAGCCGGCCGTTCGCACCGGCAGTCTGGAGCTCCACCCCCTGCTCCTCCTCCCCAGCACGCTGGTCTGAGCGGCAGAGTAAGGGGGCCAGGGAGGTTCTGGAGGGAGCAGTCAAGAGACAAGGAGCGGGGGGGGTCGGGAGTTCGGGGGGGGGCTTTCTGGGGGTGGGGATGTGGATAAGGTTTTGGGCAGTCAGGGTACAGGTAGGGGGTAGGGTCCGGGGGGGCAGTTAGGGTGGGGGGGTCTCAGGAGGGGGCAGTTAGGGGACAAGGAACAGGGAGGCTTAGGTAGGGGGTGGGGTTCTGAAGGGCAGTTAAGAGCAGGGGTCCCAGGAGGGGTGGTCAGGGGACAAGGAGTGGGGGGGGGTTGGGAGTTCTGGGGGGGGCTGTCAGGGGGCAGGGGTGGGGAGAGGGATCGGAGCAGTCAGGGGACAGGGAGCAGAGGGGTTTAGATGGGTCGGGAGTTCTGGAGGGGGCTGTCAGGGGGTGGGGAGTGGTTGGATGGGGCGTGGGAGTCCCAGGGGTCTGTCTGGGGGTGTGGATAAGGGTTGGGGGAGTCAAGGGACAGGTAGGGGGTAGGGTCCTAGGGGGCCAGTTAGGATGGGGGGAGGGTCTCAGGAGGGGGCAGTCAGGGGACAAGAGGCAGGGAGGCTTAGGTAGGGGATGGAGTCCTGGGGGGCAGTTAGGGACAGGGGTCCCAGGAGGGGTCAGTCAGGGGACAAGGAGCGGGGGGAGGGTTGGGGATTCTGAGGGGGGCGGGAAGTGGGAGGGGCGGGGCTAGGGCAGGACGGGGGCGGGGCTAGGGCGGGGCTCCTCCCGTCCTCTTTTTTGCTTGCTGAAATATGGTAACCCTAGCTGCTAGCTTGGAGCTAGACAGTCTCTCTCTCTCCAGTCTTGGAGGGAGCAGGGCCTGGCTGTTGGTAGCAAAGGTACTGGGAGTGAAGCAGGGCTGGGGAAAGGCCAGAGGAGCAGGGGCGCTCCAGGCTGGCGACTCCCCAGGCTGCAGGGCCTGGTCCTAGGCCCACCCCTGAGGTACTGGGTGGTAGAGGAAGACAGAAGGCCTACCCCGTTGCCTGTGATGAGTGGCATATACTGCAGTGTGCCCCAGGGAGTGGGGGCTAGTTGGTGACTGGCAGTAGCCTACGACTGAGGCGACGTGGGGATAGTGGGTGGGGGTTCCCCGGGAGGGGAGACCCTGAGACTGAGGGGTGTATGGCTAGGGGGCAGCACCCTAGATAATGAGGCACCGGGGTCTGGGAAGGAAACGGGGGCCCAGCGGCAGCGAGACGTTGGCCTGCAGAGGGCGCTCCAAGGCTGGAAAAAGAGCTAATTCCCAGGCTGCCAGCAGGAGGCGCCGCAGGACTGAGTCTTGCACCGTTACACTGTTTTATTTACTATATGATTCCAAGGTGTTAAATCAGGCCCGAGTTAGGCGGCACAAGCGGAGACACACTTCTGATAGCTCTCCATTTACCAGTGATTAAAGGACAACATGGGGAGCCCTCACCGCCGGTGGGCTGCATTAACCGGTTTGGGCTGGTTCAAGAGTCAGGGAGATAAGGAACTTTGAGGTGGACAAAAGGGAACTTGTGAGGAACAGGGGATGAGAACCACAGGGCTGCAGACTGCCCCCTCAGGCCCAGCGGGTGAGTGCCTGGGATAAGCAGAGACTGTCTACGCTCTGGGTCAGACAGATCTGCAGATAGACTCTTTGTTGTGTTAAAAGCTCTTTGCGCATTATGCTGCGTTCACACTGCTAAGACTGAACAATACTTTGGTTTGAAAAGGCTGCCGGTGGCACTGAATTCATTACTAGTCCCAGCTCCCAGAGGGAAGAGCTGCAGGGGCTGAATCCACTTGGATCTGCTGAGCAACCCTGGCTGGTACATGGGGGCTGCAGCCCAGCACCCTGTCTGGAAAAGTGCAGGTTTCTTCCTGTGGGAAGTAAAGGCTTGAGGCCTAAACCCTGGAGGAGGGGAGCTCTGAGAGAGGACCGACAGAGGGGCTGGAGGCGCAGCAAGCTCTGAAGAGGTATCAAATTCCCGGCCGTAGTGCGTGTAGAGCAGTTCTCAACCTATTTACTATTGTGGGCCGCATCCAGTACTATTAGTATGGCCCTGAGGATGTCACATGGGCCTCAACTCTGTGCTGATTGGTCCACAAGCAGCCCACAGGCCACAGGTTGAGAACCACTGAGGAGCCTTAACATAGTTTCCTGTTACTGCCAATGTGTAAAATTAAAAAGAGTGTGTGAGAGCGAGAGCTGGTGCCCTATAGACGGTGGTGGTGACGCCAGACTGGTGTACATGTGTTAGCATTACACAGTTCGCTTTCTCCAGGGGGAGGTGTAATGACAAGCAGAACACAAAGCAGCATCCTCTCAGAGCCAAGCCAAAGCTCCCCTAGGGGTGGCACTGTTATCTTACGTGTGGATTCACATGCTGGCTATGAAAAGAGGACCCAGTCTGGCAGCCTCACCAACACAACCAGGCCCTCCCCTCGGCACTAGGGTCAGTCAGGTGCATTGAGAATTCACTGAACAGGATGCTCCAGTCCAAGTCCCACAGCATCCCCTCTTGTACGAAGTCTCCGCAATGGCATCTGAGACCTGAAGTTGCTTCCAACCCAGCATCTCTTTTATGGAGGATACACTGTAGTCCTGTGCAATAAGGGCACCCGCAAGAGAACACACTGCAACAGTCCTGGGAGTTACTAACTGCCCAGAAATCAAGGAGGGTGCGAAAAAAGAATGTTAAATTCTTTGGTCGCTAGATGGTGCTGCTGCTGTGTGACATGGAGCTTCAGAAAGGTCCCAGTGTGGCTTCCTGGGAAGGGCACCATTTGTTTATGGCTTTTGCACTGACATTTTAATTGCAGGACTGGGAAGGCTTGTCTGTAAGAAAGCTCCGTGCTTTTCTGTTTTCTGTTTTGATTCATTCCTCTCCAGTGCCAGATCTTCAAAACACCATGTATCTCTCACAGACACACACACATGGCAATAGTCAGCATTGTAAAACCTCCCTATAAATGTCTAATCATGATGGGGGGCTGCTAAGGTGCAGTGAGAGTCTTAATGCTCCAGATCTGAAAAGGCTTGAGGTGTGTATTTACTGATAAAGAGGAGACCCGCCTGCCTTTTGAGTCAAATCACTCCCCAGCTCACGTTCACGTTTAACGTTAATTGTATTATTGTTTATACCAACTGAATACTCTGCATTGAGGCAGAAGGAAAAGATGCAAACATTAGACATCAATCAGGCATATCTGAAATATTATCCATATGTCCAAGAAAGAATTCCTGAATAGATCGGCCTTGCCAGCAATAACAAACCCGCTCTTGCAGGCTCTGACAGATGTAGTAGGGTTCAGCAGCACGTTTTCAGGCTCAGATAATGCCCCTCACAGAACTATTGGCAAAGGCTGCTGCTGGAAAATACAGCAATGAATTGTAATCATGAGTCGTACACTAAGTGATAACAATGACATGGGCCAGATTTCACTGGGGTTACACTGGTGTAAACGAGAACAGAATTGGCCCAATGTCTCCTAATCAGCGCATAGCGTAACTTCATAGCAATGGCTTTTGGGCCATCATGACCCAAGAACTCCTCAATGCCAACTGACAAGAGGGTTAAAGGAATGTCCTGATTCTGGTCTCTACAGTGTGGTTCAGCAAAGAATGTCGTGTGAGGGGTTAACTGGAAGCCAGGATCACTCCCGCCATTGTTACTATTGTGCAAGGGATGTACAGATACTGTGCAGGGAGCTGCGTGCACGCTGGAAATGTGTCCTTGGAGTCTGTATCACAGCAGCAGTGAAGAAACAGGTTTCCTGTCACACAAAAGGTGTTTATTCACCTGTCTCTCTGTTGAGATGTAAATTAAGTGTCTCATTCACAATGGAGCTCCCATCACCCATCTAAACTGAATACGGAGGAAGGATTGTAAGAATTTCAGCAAGGTATTAACAGGTATAGAGACACAGTGAGGAAAGAGAACATTATCTTGAGATGCACATCAAAGGTTTGCTAGACTATATTTGGGGAACAAAGAAGACACCCTGCACCTAGGAAGTAAACAGGCAGTGTGTTTACATTAATGAAAACAGGATCACAACCAGCCTTGGTTGAAGACACTGCAAAAGGCTTTAGATACACTTCATTAGACAGGAGGTTAACCTAATAGTTAAGTTTAGGGTATGTCTTCTCTACCAACGTGGCTGTGTAGTCAGAGCGGCAGCTGTAAAAAAAACCATCCCCTCGAGGGGAGTAGCCGGTGAACTGTCTACACTGCCACTTTACAGAGCTGAATCTTGCATCGCTCAGGGGTGTGTTTTTTCACACCCCCGAGTGAGAAAGTTTCAGCGCTGTAAAGTGGCAGTGTAGACAAGGCCTTAGTCTCTAGAAAGCATGTTATGTAACCCTTATGTTTCCATGATCCTTACTCACTATCTCTTGAATTGTGACTCTTTGATAATAAACGTATTGTTGTTTTTACTATAACTATATCTCAGTGCTGTGGCATTAAGCAATGTGCTGATCCTGAGTTGAATCAGGCAAGCTGGTCAGGGGCGCAATTTCAGATTTTGGTGGACGGGGGCATCTTTAACCGTGAAAACACCTTAGGCACCTGAAAACGCTATTTGGAACACTTCAGCAGTGTCCTTTTGATATGTGAGAACATACACTGGTTTTTGCAAGTTTTCCATATAAAGGAAAACAAGACAGAAAATATGGTTGAAGACTTGATTGAATAGCTGTATGTCTAACTAGTCCTATTTATCCACGTCTTCAGCCAGATTGTTTGTTTTAAAATACATACCAGATAATCAGTAAACAAAGCCAGTGATAAAGTATACCGATTTAAGCCCACTCCTCCAAACTGATTGATGCAGGCAAGCCTCTGCACATGTGTGGTGCACCCCATCCGCCTGTATTAGCTTGTATCATTAGGGCCTTATAACCATGCTTGAATTAGCATCTGTTGTGCCACTGGCATTGAGAAGAGTATGGTCGAGTTGTTGGAATACTTGACTGGGAATTCTTGGTTCCATTTCTGGCTCCATAACTCACTCACTAAGTGAACTTGGGAAAATAAGTTAGCCTTTCTATGCTTTGATGTCCCCCTCTGCAAAATGGGAATAAACAATAAATCCCTATCTCGCAGATTAATAAAGACTAAATTAGGACAGTGAAACTTCATGAATTATTGTGCTTTGAGATCTTCTTATGATGCTATGGAAGTGCCTCCTATCTAGAACTGGCCGGACATTTTTCAACGAAACACTGTTGTCAGAACATGCTGATGGCTGAAGCCAAAGCTTTTCACAGGAACTTGCCAGTTTCAACAAACGTTCATCAGCAAGGGTTTCTCAGGTCCAGGATGGAATTTCTGGGCAAGAAGAGTGACCCAGCCCATCAATAGCCAATAGGCTGGTGGCTAGAGTACTGATTCAGCCCAGGGGCTTGAGCCTGACTCTCCCACAAGTGCTCTAACCATGGGACTATTAGCTATTCTGGGGTGGGTGCCTCCCTCCCCCCACCCCACTTGGGTTTTGCAAGAAATTTCAAAATGCCCGTTTGGTCCCAAGAGGAAACGCTCTGAAATCTTGAAGTTTTGCAGGATGGGAAAACCACTTCCCACCCAGCCCTACCTATAACTTCCAGAGTAATTCCTGTCTGTGGTGCATACATGAAGCTTTACTCGAGCAGAGCGGGTTCACTGACTAATGCACTAGCCCCAAAGCCCCCCTCCCAGGGGGTTGTTGGCAGGGCTTACTCCACACCGGGGTAGGACACACCAAGAAAACCAAACCCAGCCAGCGTTTGAACACAGCCCCTGTCGTTCAAGCATGCAGCAAACCCCAGTGTCCTGTAGATGACAGACGCAGGGAGGGAATGCTCCAGAGCTGGTTCTTTCTGGAGCGGATAAGGCACAGAGCTCTTCCAAGAAAGGCTTGTCTCTAGGAGCAGCACACCTGCACTGGTGACTCACAGGAGAGCCCCACCCCTCCTTCATCAGCCTCCTACCCACTGTCCTGGGCACAAGCAACAGTCAAACTGACACCCTTCTGCATGGGGGGAGGAAAGGGGCAGTTATTTGGAACTCCCCTTTCCAGGCGTCTACCCCAGGAAGTGGGACTGAGGCCACTAATCTCCCTTAGCTGGCAGCATGGTGGGGGTGGGTAGGGGGCATCTGCATGGTGGGGGCAGGGCAGGGTCAGTGGGTCACTCACCCTGCAAGCAGCAGCAGCTACTGGCAGCAAAGAGGCAGCGGGCAGAGAAACAGCAGTAGATGGGAGGCAGTTGCAGAGGCAGCAGCGGAGGTGTTGCTTGGTACCCCGCCCCCCCTTGGTGAGAGGTGAATCCTGTGAACGCCCCTCTGAACGCTGACCAAGGACAGCCAATTGTGAGTGGGTGCAGCAGGGAGAGCAGGAGCGATGTGTTAAAGGGACATTCACTCATCAGACTTTCCCACTGCCAGGGGGGAAACTGAGGCAAAGGACACTGTGGAGTCTGCTTATGGTAACATGCTTTTGAATGTGGTTGTGGTGTTTTCCCAAATTAATGCTGGGTTCCCTCTCCCTTCTAATAAAAGTTTTCTATTGCTATACACAGACTTTGTGCTTGTGAGAGGGGACGTGTTGGCTGTGACGGGCGCTCAGGGGCAGTGTTACATTTGCCCAGGTTACTGGGTGGGGGCTCAAGCCGGTTGTGTGTTGTATTGTTAAGAGGAACCACTGATATTGAACCTGGCCCTTGTTGCTGCCAATTCTACCTGCCGGAAGGGTTATACTTATAACCAACCAATAGCATTCCCCTCTAGTATTATTACAAAATCATGACTGGGTCATAGGCCAACTCAGTGCACTGCCTGAGTAGCCATCTTTCTCCAGTAGCTGGGGCATGAAGAGTGATGGTGCCTTGAAACAAGAGGCTTATTCTGGAGGCTAACTGAGGGCTCGTTTGGCCTGTGGAGTCTCCGCTACTGGTGATAATGTGACAGAAGGGATCAGCTCCGCTTGGCTGTCAGACGCAGGCCGACAGTTATAACAGCAAATGGATCCCATTCCAGGGAATGCACAATCCAGGGCTTGGTTTCACCCATTCTCTAGCAACAAAAGCCAGGCCAGTCGGTTCAGGCAGGGTCATAGCTCTGAGTATGGCAGGAGAGCGTTCAAGCACCAGGGCAGTGGACAGGAAGTCTGGGAAGGTGGAGATGCTGGGGGAATTCAGAGGGGTTTGGTGGCAGGTGTGGAGACTGTGTGCAGCAAGAACGGGAATCCCAAACTATTCCAAGCTAGTTCTTCCCTGCGTTGCCTGCCTTTCTGCTCGGAGCCCTGGAGCACCTCTCACAGGCCACTGGGGGAAGGCCAAGCCAAGCTGGAACTCAAGGCAGTGATTCTCCAATGCAGTTCCTGATCATGGCTCTCAGCTCTTTGGAGGATGAGGAGTCTGGTGGCAATGACCAATTGCACTTGGTCCCTAATGGGTTTTGCTGTTTAATCACCAAGTACTTTCCCTAGGCCATGGCTGGAACCAGTATTGTTATGTTGCCCACATGGTTTTCAACAACTTTTCGTTTAGTTGAGTAAACACGGCAGCCCGGTAAGCGGCATGGGGCCAGGCCTCGTCTCTATTGCACTGTTTTCAAACAGATGTTTAGAAATAGCCAAACATCTGGCTTTGGTTTCAGTTCCAAATCAGTAGTGTTTGAGCCATACCTGCACCCTTGGCCAAGTGTCCCTCTGCCAGGGCGAGTGAAAGCCCCCTCGCCACGCCCCCCCAGCGATTATTATTCACTGGAGCACATACATTATGAAATCACGTATCAGACATTCTCATCAAATGGGAACAAATCCATGCAATTCCCATGAAACGTCTCTCTATTTGAATATGTAATATTGTGCTGGGAGATTAACCTAAAAGCAGATTAATAGACAACTCACCTAATCTGGGATGAAATGAGTGCAAACAATACCCCTGCTCTTTGTTTGTGTAACTGGAACTTTTCATATGATCCTGCTTGTGTTTTCAATACCTTACTGCTTGGAATTCTTGTGCCATGACCCTGGGCCAAGGGCAGGAACTGAACATGAGCATTTTCACTCCCCGACACTGACTAAGGATTACAATGTGTAGGGAGAGCAAGAGGTCTTGGGGCCAGGTCAGAAAGTGCAGCACTGTAGTGTCTAAACTGGAGCTGCCAGGAGAGGGAAAGGACGGGAGGCGTAAAGATCCTGTACCTTGGGCAATCACCTTCAGTTATGGGCCCTTCCATACACGAATGGTGCAATCTCAGGGGAACTCAAAGGTGGGAAACAAAAATGATTAATAATCCCAAGAGACTGATTGATGAGGAGAGATTAAACATCCAGGCCGCTCTGCTAATGCCTTTATTTCCTGACCCCTGCTGCTCCACTCAGCCCTCCCCACCCACTCCTCCCTTTCTCTGACTGGAGCAGGGAGCTGGTCTATGGAACTTTGGGGTAAGGGTCTATTTTGGCTGGAAAATCTTCTATGGCAGCATTTAAAAATATTATCTGATATCATTAATCTAGGAATGGCAATACCAAGGATGTTACAGGACTGCCCGGGGCCCCGATCCCTGGACCCTCAGAGCCCAGGGCCGCATGGGCAGCTGTTCCATGGACCCTCAGAGCCACGTGGGGTGCTGGTCTCTTGACCCTCAGAGCTCAGGGTTGTGTGGGGTGATTCCAGAGGGTCACAGAGTCTAGGGCTGTATGGGGTGCTTCTCAGACCACCAGAGCCCAGGGCTGTGCCAGGCCCTCAGAATCTGATTTTGTGCTATGCTGTGGAGTAGAGACGGGGAGTTGATGGCAAGTGAGAAAACGAGGGGTTGAGCTCCCCCTGAGGTTCCAGGTCATTGCAACCCTGAGGAATAAAATGAGTGATCTGGGGTTTCCATGTGAAAACACAGAGCCCAGCATCTCTCACTCACCCTCCCCACCCATTGTCACTCATTACACACACACAGCACACACTCACATGCCCAATGTCACTCATTTTACACACAGACACACACATGCCGGGCCGGGCAGCTGCACACGTATCACAATTCTCTTTGGAAGCTACAAACAAGAGGCTGTGATTGTAGCTTAGTCATCGCTATGCAGCATAGAAACCATTCACCCGCCAGCCCCCCCCCCCGCCCCCCCCCCCCCCGCGCTGCGTGCAGTACTACAGTAGAACCTCGAGTTACATAGACCTCGGGAATGGAGGGTGCTCGTAATTCTGAAATATTCGTTACTCTGAACAAAACGTTATGGTGGTTCTTTCCAAAGTTTACAACTGAACATTGACTTAATACAGCTTTGAGACTTTCCTATGCAGAAGAAAAAAGCAGCTTTTAAGCATCTTAATTTAAATGAAACAACCACAGAAACCATTTCCTTACCTTGTCAAATCTGTTTTTAAACTTTCCCTTTTTTTTTTTTAGCAGTTTACGTTTAACACAATACTGTACTGGATTTGCTTTTGTTTGTCTCTGCTGCCTGGTGGGGTACTTCCGGTTCCAAATGAGGGGTGTGGTCGACCAGTCAGTGCGTAACTCTGGGGTTCGTAACTCTGAGGCTCTACTGCACATCTCACTGTGCGTGGTTCCCAGCCATAGGGTCCGTAGCAGGGCCCATGGTTTTTCATGGGCAGTTGACAATCCCTCCTGCACAGCACTCTCTATAGGTAGCGTATTCACTCAGTAAACACTAGGGCTCTGTGAGCACTTTGGAGTCAGGAGCAGTGCGTCTACATGGGAATCAAAGACCCGCAGCATGGCCGCGGCTGGTCCGGGTCAGCTGACTCGGGTGCAGGGGGCTCGGCCGGTGGGGCTACAACTTGCTGTGTAGACATTCAGCCTCGGGCTGGAGCCCAGGTCCTGGGACCCTTCCCCCTCCCGGGGTCCCAGAACTCGGGCTCCAGCCTGACCCTGAACATCTACACAGCAGTTTACTGCCCCACAGCCCGAGCCCTGTAAGCCTGAATCAGTTGACCCAGGCCAGCCATGGGTGTTTGATTGCTGTGTAGATGTCCCCTAAGAGACCCTAACTGGGCTGGAGCTTGGGCTCGGAACCTCTGAAGCCAGAGCTCCGCTCGAGCCACACCGTCATAGCACTGTCTACACAGCTGGTTTGAGAGCACTGGCGTGAGCCCGAGTCAGCTGACCGGGGTTGGGAGGTTTGGTGCCATGGGCTGTGTAGACATGCATCCCTTAGCCATCAGCCCATACTCCCACCAGACATGTGCTGGAGGGTCACTTGGTTTCACTTGTTGGTGTTTGTGCTGCTGCTGTATTTCCAGGTGCCATGGGGAGCAGCGTGGAATTGCAGGGATACGAGGAGAATGGCTATTGCTTGAGGCATTTTTGGCTGGACCAAAGCAGGAAATACCAGGAGTCTCCCAAGAGAGCCTGCGGTCATGAGATTTCCAGCCCCTGAGCCCCGTGCTGGAGAGACAAAAGGTGCAGAGACACTTCGGGGGGCTTATCCAACCCAAATCTGTGAGATTCACCCCTACTGATAAAGAACCCACAGCTCCCAATTCCCCTCCCCTCTGGTGGGGCTCTGTCAATAGAGGCAAGACCTTCTGTTGTTCTGGGTGCTGATGCAGTCGGTTCATTCAGCTTGCTCTCAGCGGGGGCATCTGCCGCTCTGGAGCCAGCCCTTGCTGTGGAAACTGTGAAATTAATTCAGTCGCTGCATGCACATCTGGCAGAGGGGGCTGGGGCAGCGTGGCTGTGGGGTGCCAGTGGGGCACTATATCAGCCTTTAGGACAGGACGGATCATCTGGTGGCTGTAAATCTGCTTGAAAAAGCCTGTGGAGCTCTACGCACTGATATATGTTAGGCTGCATAGCTCTGGCATGTGAGAAAGCTGCTATAGCAGAGGCCCCCGCTCCCACCTCCCCTCTGCTCCCCACTCCTCACCGACCAGCTCCTCAAAGCCTTGCTCCTTAATTGAAACCGTACTTTAATTCTGCTCCTATAAATATTAATGGGGTTCTTTAGAGCCCCCAAGCTGGGATCACGTGGTGTGTGGTACCCAGCGCAATCATGTTTTATTGGTCCTTCCATATGGACCAGGAAACATGCACAAAGGGGGAAACGCCACGGATGGGAGGAAATTTACTCTAGACTCAAGTCTGCAGAAGAATGACTGGGAACTTACAGCCTGAATTGCCAGCCGCAGGGGTGACATTCTTGACCCTCCGGCACTCACACAGCACTGTATTGCGTCTTATTTTTCAAGTGCAAATTGTGGCAGTTGCTGGTGCCACTTTTCTTATTCTGATGCCAGAGAAGCATCTACCGTTATCTGCAGAGACGTCCACTTTTTACAGAGGCCCTACAACAGCTAAGGCAGTTGGCTTCATATTTCCTCATTCTTCCTATCCCTGGGGAATTAATACACAGGCACTATCTTTGCAGCAGGGACAGTTCAATAAACTCTCTACATGGCTTCACTGAACTGTCACTCACTGAAACAGAAGGTTAGACCAAGACTCATGAGATGGCCAGCACACGTTGGCCAGCACAGCAGCAGAGATCTGTCCTAAATTTCCCCCACCCCCTTTTTCAGTGACTCATAATTTTCCCTAGATAAATTTCTTTGAGGCTGAAATGATTTACACTTGGCTTCAGCCCAAGAGGAACTGTTTCTAGAAAATCTGTGTAGAATCAGTTGAGTAGTTTTGTCCTTTCTTTTTCAACAGGGGGGAAAGGCACTACATTTCCCTCTAGGTTCTGGTCAGACTTGTTCTCACAAACCGAGTTCACAAAAATGACTCAAGCAGCGCTAGAAACAAATCTGGCTCTCACTGACACTTAAACGGTAGTGGCAAAGGAGTGGGGGATTAGTTCATGCCCTTTCTCCCCTTTTGCTTCTCTAGGACAGAGAGGGGCAGGAAGGTTTGTCTTTAACAAAACCCAGAGAGAAGGAAAGAGGGGCAGGGAAGAGGTTCTGCTTTTTTCTACAATAGAAATTCAGGTCTTGTCCACCTTGAAGCACTCTGTGGATTATGGCATTGCAAGAGCCAAAAGGCTGCAACAAAACTCTCTTTGTCTTTGTTAACACCAATCTAACCAAAGAACGGGTTGGAGAAAGGATCTCTTTGTTAAAGAGTCAAACACACATCCATGCAGTGTGTCCAATACACATGTTCCGCAACCTCCCCTAGGTCCATCAGAAAATCCAAGGTCCATCAAGGCTCACATTCAGAGGTAAATAGGCAGCAGGTTTAAAACAAACAAAAGGAAGTATTTCTTCACACAAGTCAAACTGTGGAACTCTTTGCCAGAGGATGTTGTGAAGGCCAAGACTATAACAGGGTTAAAAAAAAAACTAGATAAGGTCATGGAGGATGGGTCCATCAGTGGCTATTAGCCAACAGCCAGGATGGGCAGGGATGGTGTCCCTAGCCTCTGTTGGCCTGAAGCTGGGAATGGGCGACAGGGGATGGATGATTACCCCTTCTATTCATTCCCACTGTCAGAAGACAGGATACTGGGCTAGATGGACCTTTGATCTGACCCAGTATGGCCGTTCTTATAAAACCAGGGGAACCCACCTGGACAAAGCCCACATTTCAGGCTTTTTTATCCTTCATAAACTAACAGAAACAGAAAAAAGGGCACCACTCCAGTTCTAGAAAGCCTCTTCGCAGGTCACCTTTAAATGAGCTAGGTGGGAAGCCAGCTATTTCAGGGGTTGCTGGTTCTGTGAGCTAGGGGCAGCAGTTTGTCACATACCCAGTATTCCTTTGCCACTCGATTAACTCAGTGATTTGTCTTAATGTCTCTATTCCAAAATTAACATGGAAAATAAAGGCAAAAGTGAAATAAAGGTGAAAATAAAGGCAAAATGCAATATTACGTTTGAAATCTGGAGCAGGCAAAAGGCAGGAAATTTTACAGCAAAATCCAGTTGCTCTGACATAGGCCCTGGGGAGGGGGCAGCGTGGAGGGGATTGTGGGGCCATGATCCTGACTATTGATTTTGCCCAGCAAATTACATGGAGCACAGTAAGTGCTACTGAATGCTGACCCTGTGCAACCAAACAAGGTGGTCTGGCAACCTATGAACTCCCACACCTGAATGGCTGCCACACATAGGCAGTACAAAGTCTACCCTCAGTGCATTCTTCTTTAATCTCCCTCACAGCAGAGTGCAAAGCTTTAATTACAACTTCAGCAAATATTTGTTGCAAGAGAGTTCTACAAAGAGCTATCTGTATCCATGTAGACCACGGGTCGGCAACGTTTGGCACGCGGCTCGCCAGGGTAAGCACCCTGGCGGGCCGGGCCAGTTT
>NW_020664725.1:1152467-1193680 GCF_002925995.2 Terrapene triunguis | reverse complement strand
CAGGTTGCAGTCCATCTTCAAAAACCCATTGTTATCAGCAGGGCCGGCTCCAGGCACCAGCTTGGCAAGCAGGTGCTTGGGGCGGCCGCTCCGGAGAGGGGCGGCACGTCCAGCTATTCGGCGGCAATTCGGCGGACGGTCCCTCACTCCCGCTCGGAGCGAAGGACCTCCCGATGAATTGCCGCCGCAGATCGCGATCGTGGCTTTTTTTTGTTTTTGTTTGGCTGCTTGGGGCGGCCAAAACCCTGGAGCCGGCCCTGGTTATCAGCTCATGAACATCTTCAAAGAGTGTTGATGACAGTTCACAGTTATCACTGGGACATTCAATACTGAGAGGGCCTCTGATGTTCATTGCAGAATTTTAGTCCAGCGCAGCAGTGCCACAAAAGACTGTGAATACTGGGACCCTTGAAATCTTCAGCATGCACCAAGATGGAATGAAGCTAGACAAACTCAGACTGGAAATAAGGCATACATTTTTAACTGTGCAAGTCATTAACCATTAGAACAATTTACCAACTGTCATGGTGGATTCTCCATCATGACAATGTTTAAATCAAGATGGGATGTTTTTCTAAAAGATCTACTCAAGGAATTATTTTGGATCAGGTCTCTGCCCTGAGTTATACAGGAGCCAGACGAGAGGATCACAATGGTCCCTTCTGGCCTTGGAATCTATGAACCAGGAACTTGAGCACATCAATTAGACAGAATTCCTTCACGTGATATAGAGAAATGGCTTCTGCAAATAGACTTGCCCAAACAGACACTGCACCTCAGCTACTCAGAACAGTCATTATACTGGGAATGCACAGGCAGGAGGTAAGGAGAGCCACTTAGCATCCATACTGCCTATAGACACACATCCCAAAATGCTAATCCACATACTGGGGCTGAAGTGAGTCTATGTGAGGCCTGATATGTCCTGTATTGGCCAAACATGAGCAGTGAGGTCAGAGACTCCATAAGCCAGTGCAATATCTGCAGTGAAATCCTCTTATGAGTTAGGCATGCATCAGTCTTCCCTCCCTAGCATAACAAATAAGTTAACTGAGAAATTGCATAAGGTTGCCTCTGGCAAACCTAGGAATAGAAATTAGGTCTCTAATATGGCTGAGCCAATATAGCCACTGGGTCTTGGAGCTTAACCATATGTATGGGCTTGTGTCCCCCACACTAGGAGGGAATGGGTCCTTGTCCCCTCTAGGGGCTGGTCCACAAGGCATATTTGAGTCTGGTTCTGTCTCCAGCTGGAGGATTAATTAATTTAGTTCAGATTGTAGAAATCTGTGCCAGGACTCTGAAGGTCCAGTGCCAAGTCCTGTTAATGACCCATGTGGGTCTTATAGTTGCACATGAGAGAATTTCTGTATTTCCACTTTTCTTTTGGGGGGAAAAAACTGGTTTATTTAATTCACACAGTAAGAAAACATCCTTTCAAAGCGGTTTATGGTTAGGAACCATTAGAATCTGTCAGTTATGGTGTGATGTGCAACAATCCAGCTGTTCCACACCGTGGTCATTTGTCACAAATATCAGTTGCTTGAGCCACACATTGGGAAGCATGAAGGTTGAGAGGAATGATGGCAAAGACTTTAGTGAAATGGCAGCCATCTTCCCAGGGGATAACTTGTGGCACCCGCTCCCCTGAAAACAGCAGCCATCTTTGCTAGGAGCAGCCTCATTTCACATGGCAAAACTTTAGTGATATGGTGACCAGCTTCCCTGAGGGCAATCTGTGGCTTTGCAGACGGTGGCCATCTTAACTAGTGGCATCGCTGCCCCCCCACTAGCAAGACCCTGGCCATCTTTCCTGAGGGCATGAGTAGCTTCAATTCCACTACGGAACTTCACTTCCATTGTCAGTTAGGGGAAATAGTGGCTATTTAGACTAAGGGAACATTGGGAAATATAGGAAAATAAACTTTGCTTGATTCCAACTTAATTTCTTTAAACAAATATACATCCATCATCTCCTTGCAATGAGAGTGAAGTATGGAAAGTGTGAATGAAAACAAACCGGCCATTTGTGAGCAAAAGGCATCCAAAAAAAAGGGATCAACAGATAAAAAAAATCCTTTTTATTACAAATGAATGGAAGCTGGGATCTTTAACCCACACTAAAGAAAAGAAAAGCATTTCCTTGAAAGTCCCCAGAAAACTCAATCCTCATCACAGACTATGTGCTGCTCATTTGGGAATTCCACATTTCAGGGGAAAGAATGCAAAATCTCTCTGTCACCTGCATGTGATATAGCCTAGTCAAATTCATGCCAATAAAGCCTTTATACCACTCCACAACGACATGAATTCCCTCTATATAATCTTAGAGTATAAACCCCTAGTCCAGGAACGTGCCTGCAGGTACAGAACCTGGTACCCCATTGGCGCTGCCTAAACGCTAGACAGTATGAATGATAAGATGACAGACACAGAGGTTAGATCGTATATCCAGCACTGCCAAACCCTGGACCCCACTCAGAAGTTTCTTGGGCTGTTGAATCGTTTTAGCTACCTCTGATTTACATGGTTTCCTGGTAAATCTTCACGCTCCGAACCAATTGGAACGATTTCATCCTCAGCAGGGTTGGATTTTCTGACTAACAGAAATGTGAGCATCTGGTTAAAACATTGAAGTCCCGTCTGTGCTTCCCTTTTATGGGCGATTTTATAGCTTCTGTATAATCCATTGGGTTACGAGCTGCCCTTTGATCCTTGTTTGCCCCTCACCTTCTGTTTCTGGTTGATTTTGTCCCTTGCTGGCCACCTCATCTCTGTGCCGCTCACACCATTCACCTCACTTAGAGATGTTTCCTTTGGGCTCCCTGGACTGGATTTTCAGCACTGCTAACAGTTACTTCCATCACTCCAGCTAACGCCGGTGCTGTGCCAGGGGCCTATGATGCCATGTGCCCCATTAAACGCACTCCCCCATCCAGGAGCCTGCAGAGCTGGCTGGGAGGGGATCCCATGCGACCAGCCTAGCCTGGAACATCCTCAGAGCCTGGGTGGATGGAAATAAACCACTTGGAACATGGGGTGCAGCCTCCCTCCTGCAGCTGCAGGTGGATCTATGGAGACACCAGCTGGCAGCTGCCCAGATAAGACTCAGTTGTGATAGGCCTCCTGGTGCCCAGGCACATTGGCAGAGGAAGGAAGTGCTGGAAACTATCCACCTCAGCACCCCTGAGCAAGAGCCAGCCATGTGCTGCTGGTGGTGGGGGGGGGCAGGGTGATGACACTGAGATGGCTGCACTAACGGGAGCAGCGTCTGTATCTACTGCACAGGAATAGCAGGGGAAGGAGTGCTTCCCAGCAGCCAGGAGGCATTATGCCTCTCAAGACATACACCTCCACCTGGGCACGCCTGCTCATTCTACCCAGCATGGCTCTGCCTTGCACTGAGCCTTTGGTCTTTGTGGCCCAGAATTCTTGCAATAATATTGTAGGGTAAGTGGCTAAATACAAGTTCTCCGTTATTGCCTTGATTAACCGTTCTCTCCCTATTCTGCATAAGCGTGCTCCCTCCGGGCTTAGCAAATGCAAGGGAGCAAGCCAGCGTGTAGTGAGGGGCTGAAAATTGGCTCGGTTAAAAAAAGAGGAACGCCCCAAACCCATATCAAGTCTGAGGTCCCATTGTGATGCAGTACCTAAGAGGAATTTTTAACAGTGAAGGGAAATGGAATGATGGTGGATTCTCCATGACTTGAAAATTTTAAATCAAGACTGGACGCCTCTCACAAAAAAGATACATTCTAGCTGAAGCTGTGAGCTTAATGCAGGAATCACGGGGTGGAACTGTTTGGCCTGTGTTATGCAGGAGTTCAGACTAAATTGTTATATCCTTGGGGGCAACAGTTTTAGGAAGAAATCACTGGAGACACAGAGAGCTGTAAACCTTGAAAGCAGCCATTTATTGCCACACACTGAACTAACCAAAAACCAGCCAAAACTGGCTGGGCTATCCCCTAATAATCTTACTCAGTTGCCATAGCAACACACGATTCTATTACCACGACAACCAAATACACAACATATTCCTCCCCCCTTAATAAGAATGTCCCCTAAATAAAACAAACACTAAACTCGAGAAGGAGGGTAGACTGCCTCCGTTCCTGGATAAACCCCGGGGATTATTTTGCCCCGTAACCGTGGGTTCACCCTAGCTAAAGATCCAGCCATTGAGGAGGCTTTCTGTCTCTAGGTGGATTACGGCAGATTTCTGATGGTGTTGCACCCGAAAGTGTCTTGGGCACGGGCCTGACAATGGGCTCAAGGTTCATAGGGCGAATGGGTGAGGATGTGGTATCAGCTTGTGCCAGGCAGAGGGGTATCTCTGCCACCAGCAGTAATGGAGGGGAAAAGTTAGGAACAGGTGACGCTTGATTCGATGTCTTGCTGGAAGTGGTGAAGTCAGGCAACTCAACTGAAGATGTGTCCTGAGGACTGGTAAGACCTGGCAGCAGCTGATTTACATGTTGCCGCCAGGTGAGATCCTCTGCAGTCCGGACTGTGTAGGAAACCAGTCCCGTTTGAGCGATGACAGTGGCAGGGACCCATTTAGCTCCAGAAGTTTAATTCCGAGCCAAAACCGGCTGTCCTGGGCTAAAGGTTCGGTCTTTTGCTCTGGGTGCACGCCTAATGACTTGATCTTGCTGCTGACATTGCACAATTTGTTGGGGTTCAGAAGGTTTCAGCAGATCAAAACAAGGGAGCAGCTGTCATCCCATCATTAGAAAGGCCGGGGATGCCTTGGTCATAGCATGAGGTGTGTTTCTGTAGGATAGTAAGAAGGTATCCAGATGCTTTTGAATGGATAATTGTCCCCTTGCCGATTTCAAAGCTTGTTTCATTGTCTGCACAAATCTTTCAGCTAATCTATTGGTGGATGGATAATATGGTGCTGAAGTGATGTGGTGTATCCCATTTGCCTTCATAAAATTTTGAAACTCCTGAGAGACAAACTGCGGTCCGTTGTAGTTTACAAGTTGTTCTGGCAGACTGAAACGACTAAAGCGTCCTCGTAGTTTTTGGATAGTACTCTCTGCAGTAGTGGACTGCATTATAGAGACTTCTGGCCATTTAGAATGGGCATCTACCACCACCAAGAACATGCTTCCTTCAAGGGGGCCAGCGAAGTCAACGTGAATACGTTGCCACGGGTTTTCAGGCCAGTCCCATGGGTTTAGGGGTGCCCACTGGGATGCATTCCTCACACCCTGACATGACATACAAGCTCTTGCCTTCTCTTCAATAGCACTGTCCAATCCAGGCCACCAAAAATAGCTTTGTGCAATTTCCTTCATGCGCACTATTCCACAGTGACTGGAATGTAGCTCTTCTAACATCTGTGATCTCAGTAGTGGTGGGATAATGACTCATCTCCCCCACAACAAACAACCAGATTGGATCAATAACTCCGTCCTCCTGGACATGTAGGTAACAAGGTCGGGTGAGACCGGAGAGGTCCGTCGAGATGTTCCATGCATCACCAGGTCCATAACTTGGGACAATACTGGGTCAACTCGAGTTGCCTTCTTTACCTGAGTAGCAGTGATGGGTGTATTCTCTACCTGTTCAAAGTAAATGCAACCTCACAGGCATCAGTCCACTTCCAGGCCTTGTTCTGCCCAAGGAGTTCGTGAAGTGGTTTTAACAGTGTGGCTAACTGTGAGATGAACTTTCCATGATAGTTCAATAGTCCTAGAAATGAGCGAAGCTAGCTAACATTTCGAGGAGGGGGAGCCTTAACTTTTGCAGGGGCCTTACGAAGACCTGTAGCATCAATGATGTGTCCCAAATATTCAACAGAGGGCTGGCAGAATTCACACTTGTCTTTGCAGACTCGTAGGTCATACTCTTCCAGTCTTTGTAGGGTAGCCTCTAAATTCTTTAGGTGATCCTCCTCATTCCTTCCAGTGACCCGGATGTCATCCAGATAGCACTGGATTCCTGGCAAGCCACACAAGATCTGCTCCATAGCCCTCTGGAACAGGGCGGGAGCAGACATTATTCCGAAGGGTAGGCAACAGTATCGATAAAGCCCCTTATGCGTCACAATAGTCAACAGCTCTTGGGACTTTTCATCGACATGCATCTGTAAATATGCTTGACTCAGATCAATCTTACTGAACTTTTGTCCCCCAGCCAGGCCCACGAAGAGGTCATCGATGCGGGGAAGCGGGTATTGCTCTGCACACAACACTGGGCTGACAGTGACTTTAAAATCACCGCAAATATGGAGGGAGCCATCTTTCTTCACTATTGGAACAATAGGAGTTGCCCATGGGCTATGGGTAACTGATATCACTGGTCTACAATTTTTGAGAAGTCGTCTGCTTCAGAGATAAAATGTGCTATTTATTATGTATTTTGATGTGCTGAATTCAAATATGACAATTAAAACAACTGATTGGCTACTGTTTCTAAGATATTTAAGTTTTTACATTTTATGGCTATGTATATTGTGTAGATAGTAGAGTTTTAATCATAAATTGTAAACCTAGGTCTTTTCATGTGTTTATGGTTGCTTTACATGATAATATTTCACCTGTTCTGTTTATGTAACACTTTAAAAATCAGCAAAAGGGTTATATAAATAAAATGTATTATGAAACAAAAGGCAAAAAACTATTATGTACATAGTTTAGTCCTATTCAGTGTCTACTCGGCGCTTCTTGGCTTGTCTCTTGTATTCATTAAATGGAGCATCTCTTGTCACTGTCCAGCAATAGTCTGCAAGCATTGATGGGCTCCATTTGCCCTGATAGCATTTCTCCATTGTTGCAATGTCCTGGTGAAATCGCTTGCCGTGCTCGTCGCTCACTGCTTCGCAGTTCGGTGGAAAAAAATCTAGATGAGAGTGCAAAAAATGTATCTTTAGTGACATGTTGCAACCAAGGCTTTTGTATGCCTTGAGGAGGTTTTCCACCAACAACCTGTAGTTGTCTGCCTTGTTGTTTCCGAGAAAATTTATTGCCACTAACTGGAAGGCTTTCCATGCCGTCTTTTCCTTGCCACGCAGTGCATGGTCAAATGCATCATCTCGAAGAAGTTCACGAATCTGAGGACCAACAAAGACATCTTCCTTTATCTTAGCTTCACTTAACCTTGGAAATTTTCCATGGAGGTACTTGAAAGCTGCTTGTGTTTTGTCAATGGCCTTGACAAAGTTCTTCATCAGACCCAGCTTGATGTGTAAGGGTGGTAACAAAAGCTTCCTTGATTCAACAAGTGGTGGATGCTGAACACTTTTCCTCCCAGGCACCAATGACTGTCGGAGTGGCCAATCTTTCTTGATGTAGTGGGAATCTCTTGCACGACTATCCCATTCGCAGAGAAAACAGCAGTACTTTGTGTATCCAGTCTGCAGACCAAGCAATAGAGCAACAACCTTCAAATCGCCACAAAGCTACCACTGATGTTGGTCATAGTTTATGCACCTCAAAAGTTGTTTCATGTTGTCATAGGTTTCCTTCATATGGACTGCATGACCAATTGGAATTGATGGCAAAACATTGCCATTATGCAGTAAAACAGCTTTAAGACTTGTCTTCGATGAATCAATGAACAGTCTCCACTCATCTGGATCGTGAACGATGTTGAGGGCTGCCATCACACCATCGATGTTGTTGCAGGCTACAAGATCACCTTCCATGAAGAAGAATGGGACAAGATCCTTTTGACGGTCACAGAACATGGAAACCCTAACATCACCTGCCAGGAGATTCCACTGCTGTAGTCTGGAGCCCAACAGCTCTGCCTTACTCTTGGGTAGTTCCAAATCCCTGACAAGGTCATTCAGTTCACCTTGTGTTATGAGGTGTGGTTCAGAGGAGGAGGATGGGAGAAAATGTGGGTCCTGTGACATTGATGGTTCAGGACCAGAAGTTTCATCCTCTTCCTCGTCTGACTCAAGTGAGAATGATTCTGGTGCATCAGGAACCGGCAGTCCTTCTCCGTGGGGTACTGGGCATATAGCTGATGGAATGTTTGGATAATGCACAGTCCACTTTTTCTTCTTTGACACACCTTTCCCAACTGGAGGCACCATGCAGAAGTAACAATTGCTGGTATGATCTGTTGGCTCTCTCCAAATCATTGGCACTGCAAAAGGCATAGATTTCCTTTTCCTGTTCAACCACTGGTGAAGATTTGTTGCACAAGTGTTGCAGCATATGTGTGGGGCCCACTTCTTGTCCTGATCTCCAATTTTGCAGCCAAAATAAAGGTGATAGGCTTTCTTAACCATAGTGGTTATACTGCGCTTTTGTGATGCAAAAGTCACTTCACCACAAACATAGCAGAAGTTATCTGCACTGTTCACACAAGTACGAGGCATCTCTGCTCACTTTGGCTAAACAGAAATGTGTCCCTTTGCAAAATCAAACACTGACAAATAAGAGAGCATGACATTGTATGATTTCTAGAGCTGATATAGGGCAATTTGTTCAGCAGAGTGATGTAAGCTTCGTTATGATTGCATCATCCACGACTTCTAGGAATAACATGAGGCAATTCATATCATGTATGACACAATAACAGCTTCAGATTGCATCATTCATTGTTTTGCCTAAAAAGCAAGTACTGTTCAAACCCAGTCATAGATTTATTCATAGATCCAGTCAAAGATGTATTTTAGTCATTTCTGGTTTAAATTGAGATCCCTTCCCTTTATAACTCACTTATCCTCCGCCATTCCCAAGTCAAGGGTCGTATATACTGATCCAATAGCATATCTTGAAAACTAGAGCCAATCAACAATTTTAAGCATCATTTTCATTCTCAGTGACCCAGAATTAGTAAAGTGTGACTACATTTATTTCAGAAGCATTTTGGCTGTAGAGCAGTGTATTAGGACTCCATTTGTGACCAGCCACTCCAGGTCTGCTTCAGCCTTCGGCTTGATGGCATATGGCACAGTTCTGGCTTTCAGATATTTTGGTTGACTGTCAGGTTTAATGTTCAATGTCACAGTGATTCCCTTCATACTTCCCAGATCCTCTCCAAAAACAGCAGCATGTTTCCTTAGTATAGCAGGCAGACTGGTTTCTTCTTTAGTCATTCAGTGCACTTCTGCCCAGTTCAGCTGGATCTTCCTAAGCCAAGACCTACCCATTAAGGCTGGGTAATTACCTCTCACCACAAACAGTGGCAATTTAGCAGCCTGTCCATTGAGCTCCACCTTAAAATCAGTAGTGCCCAACATGTGCACAGCTTCTCCCGTATATGTCTTCAGAACTGTTTTTGTTGCTTTAAGCGGAAGATGCTGTAGCTTTTCTTTATACACAGTCTCGGAGACCAGCGAGGCGGCTGCACCGGTGTCCAGTTCCATGCGTATAGGTTTGCCGTCCAAAAACAGGGTTACCCAGTATTCATGTGAGCCCACTGCCAAAGACAAAATGTGGAGTGGGTCTTCTTCTTGTGATGAGGTGTCTCCTTGGTCATCTTGGGTCTGCTCTAGGGTATGCAAATTTCCCTTTTTGGTTGCCCAGACCACAGGCCTCTTTTTCTTTTGTTTACAGGCACACTCAATGTGTCCCTTTTTGCCACAATGTCGACCCACCAGGTCCTTACACCAGCATTCTGATGCATGGTGACCCACCTTACCACAGCGGTAACATTCCTGACTCCCCACAGTTTTGTGGGTAGGTTCTTGTGATCCTTATGCACCCTAGGGGATGCACCGATGGATTGTGCCTCCATTGTAGCCAGTTCCATGGAGACAGCAATGTCAACAGCCTTCTGTAAGGTAAACTGAGCCTCTGTCAATAGGCACTTCCGTATAGCTTCACTGTGGAGGCCACACACTAACCTGTCACTTAGGGCATCATTTAGTATCTCCTTAAATTCACAGTGTTCTGCAATCTTTCTCAAAGTTGCTACAGATTGTACAACTGTTTCGTCTTCTTTCTGGTCTCTTTTGTGGAAGCTATATCTTTCAGCAATTACCAGTGGTTTTGGAGAAAAATGGGACCCCAGGATTTCCACAATGTCACTGTAAGATTTGGTCTCTGGCTTAACAGGGTGTAGTAAGCTGCGTAGCCGGGAGTAGGTCTTAGCCCCTACAACACTTAAGAATATTGGCACCTTCTTCTCTTCTGTAATGTCATTTGCAATAACAAAAAGCTCAAAACGCTCAGTATATACACGCCATTGCACTATAGTCTCCTCAAAAGGTTCCAGTGGCCCTGTAAGTGTAGCCATGGTTTTAGGTTTCAGTTTGCACAGTCAGTGCAAACAAGCCAGTTCTCACCCCCTTCCAGCAGCAAAAAGGGTTGTTGGTTTTTTTTGTACCTTAACTTCTACTTCCTTCTGTTGCTGGGGCAGCACAGATATCCCAGCCTCGTCGCCACGTTGTTATATCCTTGGGGGCAACAGTTTTAGGAAGAAATCACTGGAGACACAGAGAGCTGTCAAACTTGAAAGCAGCCATTTATTGCCACTCACTGAACTAACCAAAAACCAGCCAAAACTGGCTGGGCTATCCCCTAACAATCTAACTCAGTTGCCATAGCAACACAAGATTCTATTACCACGACAACCAAATACACAACATAAATGATCATAATGGCCCATCCTGGCCTTGATCTATAAAACCCCCACTATTCTCCCACCTGCCTTCAGACAGAGGGAAGATGGGAACGGTCCCAAGATGTCCCTGGTGAAACCCACTCAACTCCCTTGACAGATGTTCTGTGGAGAAGGAGGCCGAATGGCCTTGGGTTTTCAGGCCACGGTGCCCTATGCTGTTATTTCACGGGGTCTTCAGGGAGCCCACTGGCACTGGGGAGCTTGTCAATTTGCCATCGTCTCCCATTGCTCTGGCTTTTTACAAGTGAAAAGGCACCTGGGATCTTACACCCAGAGATTACAAATCCCCTGATCTCACATGACCCTCCCTCTTCTCACCCCAAGGGAGCAGCACGAAACCCTGGGACTGTCTCAGCAGAGCTGTGGCTGGGCTGCCTGGGAACTCCAGGCAAGAATTAAATAAAGCAAAGCTAATCCCAGGTGGCCTGTGAGGGGTTTTGGCTGAAGAGCCACCACTAGGCAGCTGACACTCAGGGCCCTGATCCAAGGACAGTACAGCCAATGGAAGGACCCCCATTCACTGCAATGGGCTTTGGCTCAGGTCCTAAGTCCTCATCCCTCCTGGCATTCCAGTGCCGGAGCACAGCAGGGACCTGGGTCGAACCACAGTCTGCGTAAGAGGAAGGCAATGCTGGCTGGCAAGGGGAGCTGTGCCCAGCTCTTGGGGTGGAAGTGGTGTGCAGTGTGTTCATCTCTGCCCCTGCACCCTCAGAAACTGAATCCATCCCTGGGACATGCAACTCACTCTCTCTGGGACTGAGCATGAAGGCCACCCAGCAACCCCAGCCAATTCAGAACCTTTCAGACAGAGTAGGCAGGTATGCACTCCTCATGCAAGCATACTACCTTTGGCTCTGGTAACCAGGCCAACCTCAGATACTATTCAACGTCCTAAGGCCCTGAATGGACCTAGCTATCAGTGACCACCTCGCGCCACACATGCCATTGTAACACTTAAGTGTGGCAGATTCACTTCAGCAGATGGTCCATTGGGTCAAAGTCGTGGGGTCCCGGCAGCTCTTTTCAGGTGAAGGCACATGGCTGTGAACTTCATTCCCCCTCCTCCCACCCCCAAAATCTGGCCTTATCACCATTGGGGCACTATGCAAGAGCCAGCTCTTTGTGTGGGGCTTTGCGTAGCAGAGCTTCGCAGGCTCCCCATCAATATACTCAGGCTGCTCCCTGTCTAAGTGATGAAGATGGAGCTGCAGGAGAAGAGCAGCGAACAAGGCTCTGGCTACAGGGCTTTGGTGTAAGGTGTGCAGGTACCAACAATGCCGTAACTATAATAATAAAAGCAGTCAGAGCCAGCGACTGGGGGTCAGGACTTATGGATTCAATGCCTACCTCTGCACTTAAAGTTCCTCAGCTGAAAGTCACCCATTAGTATCAGATCTATGGAAATATCAGCAGTGACATTTGAAATTCTGTAGAGCTGAGGCTGTTACATTTTCATGAAAGTGGGTCGATTTAGTGACAAGCCTGAAAAAGCTGTGACAAAAAATCACAGCTCACCTTAATTATTGTTACATGGGTGTGATGCATAAACCTCATCCAGCCATGCTCAGTCACAAACATGGGCATAGGATTAATAAATTAAATACTCAGGGACAAATATTTTAAAAAACCTAAAAACTGCGCACACACACACGCACACACACACACAAAAAAAGCCTCAATATCAGGTATATCCATCAGGGGCCTGTGGAAATCAGTTATGTGCACAGGGGCATATATCCATGGAAACGTCTTTCAGGTCTGAAAGTCATCTGCCAGGTTTTTATTGTTTGGCAAAAAGTTGTTTGTGATCCAAGTGGAGACACTGTGGAGACACATCAGGAGCAGAGCATATATCAGTGGAGACTAGATACCCCAGAAACTTTCCTAGTCCTTTTCCTTAGAGATTGGAGACATCTACAATGTAAGCCAGAAAACCAGACAGCCCCCTCTAAGGCGGACACTCAGATCAGTTTGGTATTTTTGGAGATACTGATGGGTCACTGAATTGAAGACAAATCAAACTGCCTTGTGACCTACACAGACCACTTCTCCTTGGCACCATTGTTTTAGCTGTTAAGAACATAAGAATGACCATACTGTGTCAATATCCTGTCTTCCGACACTGGCCAGTGCCAGATGCTTCAGAAGGAATAAACAGAACAGGGAAATGTATTGAATGACCCATTCCCTTTTGTCTAGTCCCAGTTTCTGGCAGCCAGAGATTTAGGGACATCCAGAGCATGGTTTTGCATCCTGACCATCTTGGCTAATAGCCATTGGTGGACCTATCCTCCATGAACTTAGCTAATTCTTTTTTGAACCCAGTTATACTTTTGGCCTTCACAACATTCTCTGGCAACGAGTTCCACAGGTTGACTGGGTGTTGTGTGAAGAAATACTTTCGTATGTTTGTTTTAAACCTGCTGTCTATTATTTTCATCGGGTGACCCCTGGTTCATGTGTTATGTGCAGGGGTAAATAACACTGCATTACTCACTTTTGCCACACCATTTGTGATTTTATAGATCTCTATCATATCCCCCCTTAGTCATCTCTTTTCCAAGCTGAACAGTCCCAATCTTTTAAATCTCTCATTATATGGAAGCTGTTCCATACCCCAATCATTTTTGTTGCCCTTCTCTGTACCTTTTTCCAGTTCTAAAATATCTTTTTTGAGATGGGGCAACCACATCTGCATACAGTATTCAAGATGTGGGTGTACCATGGATTTATATAGTAGAATTATGATATTTCTGTCTCCTTATCTATCCCTGTCCTAATCGTTCCTAACACTGTTTGCTTTTTTGACTGCCTGTGACGAACTGGGACTGTTCTTAATGTGTTCGTTGAATGCTGAGTGGGGAGTGTTGGCCTGGGAAGGTTGTAGGGGAATTTGGCTGGGACGGTCTGCATTGGGGGATGGGAGACTGGCCTTGAGGGAGGATACCTGAGCATGTAACGTAATAACCCAGGAAGGGGGTTGGAGGCCAGGTGACACCTCTGCCCGAGGAAACTGGACAAAGGCTGGGGGAGGAGCCGGGGAGAGGCGGGGTGAGAGACGCTGGAGGGAGTTAGAGTTTCAGGAGCTGGCTGGTGTAATGGAGGGGAGCCCCGACAGGGCTCTGACCCCCAATGGGGCTGTGGTGCCCCTGGGACCCCAAGATGGACCTAACTGGGGGGGGGGTCCTGTTGTCTGTACCTGCAAGACCTGTCTTGGACTGTGTTCCTGTCGTCTAAATAAACCTGCTGCTTTACTGGCTGGCTGAGAGTCATGGTGAATTGCAGGAAGCCAGGGGTGCAGGGCCTTGTCTCCCCCCACACTCCGTGACACTGCCGCCGCACACTGAGCAGATGTTTTCAGAGAACTATCCATGATGATATCACAATTTCTTTTCTGAGAATTCAGACCCCATCATTTTGTATGCATAGTAGGGATTATGTTTTCCAATGTGCAGCACGTTGCAGATTTTTCATACTGAAGTGTCAGAAGGGCATCCCTGTGTCTAGGCAGTTCCTGAAACCCAAGGGATCTAGATAGTCCCACCCATCCAGAACTGACCTTAGCACCATCAACAACAGATTTTGTCAACCAGTTTTTGAAGTAAGGAGCCCATATTAGGTGGAAGGGCTGCAGAGTCAAGGACTTGCAGGCTTTACAGCTTGTGACGATGTCTCCACTACAAGCTAATCTTCATAAGGGAGTTTCTTTCTCTTTGAGAGTTGACAGTGGAGTGCTTTCTACTTTGAAATAAAGAGTAAAATCGTCCATAGTCTTTTTTCCAGATGCCCTGCTTTCCTTTCTCCTCCGTTCTCCAGGAGAATTACGGTAGCAAAATCCTTTCCACAGTTCCCAGCACGATTTCCATGTCACCTAGCTGATGTATGGGATGATGATTCAGCTCTGCAGTCTGCGAGTACCATACCCCAGAGACCTCCCCTTCCTTCGCTCTGATCCTTAATGCTCTGCACATCAAGCCTGGTTTCCTAAGCAGGATTTAGTGCTGCTTTCTGTGGTAACACGGTTCACGTTACTGGGCCTGCTGACAAAGAAAAGTTCTTACCCCAGCACAGCTGGGCTCCTCTGCTGCAAAGCACTCAAACAACCAGGGGTGGTCCGGGCTCTCGCTGCCGCTGAAGCGGGAGCCATACAAGATGGAGCTAAGATTCTCACCCACGTTCTCATGAGCTATGTTTTACAAACTAAGGGCTTGTCTATACTTACGCGGTAGTTCGGCGGCTGGCAATCGAACTTCCGGGTTCGATTTATCGCGTCTTGTCTGGATACGATAAATCGAACCCATAAGTGCTCGCCGTCGACTCCGGTAATCCTGCTCGGCGAGAGCAGTACACGGAGTCGACGGGGGAGCCTGCCTGCCGCGTCTGGACCTCGGTAAGTTCGAACTAAGGTACGTCAACTTCAGCTACGTTATTCACGTAGCTGAAGTTGCGTACCTTAGTTCGAATTGGGGGGTTAGTGTAGACCAGGCCTAAGGTTGAGATGTGCAAAGCATTCTAGGGAATTTAGGGCCAACTTTTCAGAAGGGCTCAGGGTCAAACTTTCCAGATCTCAGCACCACACCCAGGGCCAGATAGCAAAAGAACTCAGCACCCAACATGCAGAGCTCCTTGAAAATCTAGTCTTAGTGCCTAAATCCCCTAGACTGCTGTGAAAAGCCCAAACTGACCTCTGAGACTTGATAAAGAGACAGTCATTTTGCTACATTAGAAAGTTGACTCACCTATTTAGGCACATGCGTCCATATGTAATTTTCTCTCCTACCAATAAACCTCTCTGATTTTTCTAGCACGGTTATTCCCCTTTTTTATGTACCTGTGCTGATATAAGCAAACCTCCAGCTGCAATCCCACAATGCAACATTCCTTTCCCAAACCATCCGTCTGGAAGCCCTTTTGAACTTCACTGCCTAGGCGTCACCGTGACCGTAAGTCCACGCTTTTAAATGCCCAGCTCGGTATTCACAGCCACGTCCATTCCAAAAACCTGCTACCTTTTTGCTACCTGGCTTGTGCTGCGGCTTGGTCCCGACGGTAGGTGCTCATTGCCCTTATGCTGTAGGAAGAGGGGTGTGTGAAGGCCCAACGACTGCTCTCTTGCAGGACCAAGGCTCTCTGCAGTGACTTGGCGAGACCAGGGCGCGCAGGGAGGAGTCCCAGTGCCATGCAAGGGAAAGGAGCTGAGGAAGAGACACCAGAAGGTGAAGCGGAACAATATGCATTCTAGAGCTGCCCACGTGGGGCAGGAAAGGATCCTGGCTAACTCAGGGGCCTTGTTAGATGCAGAATCAGGGCTGCTAGGTGCTAAAGCTTGGAGAGAAAGGAGGAGGTTCGTGCCTCTGGGGTGCATGGAGGGAGCAGTCCCTGGGGGAGTTTGCTGCTCACGTTATGTGTGATACATAAGCCCCTGGGCTCTGGAAAGTCTTTCACCTTTACAAAACTCAAGCTGGCTGGAGCCATAGGCTCTCTCCTGCATTAACAGCCCCTTTGTGTTGCTCTGGTTGCACAAAGGAGCTGGAAGCTAGCTGAGAATTCCTGCAGTATGTTCCCAGCCCTTGCATGACTCCCCCATGGCATAGGGGGCAGGGAGGGAGTGGGGAGGAGGTATGGCCGGAGGATGGTATTCTTCAGCGAACCTCAGCTGGCCTGCAGTCCCTTGCTGGTAGGGTTGCCAACAGTCCTGTATTACAAGGGACATCCCTTATTTTTCATCTCTGTACAACAAGATCAGGAGTTGCTGAGTGCTGCAAAAAGCAGCAAGAAATACCCTGGCAAATGTCAGTGAGTACTGTATTATTGTTATTATTAATAATAATGATGATGATAATAATAATTTTGAGAGGAGGGGTGGGGTGAGGTGCTAAGAAAACAATCCCCTATTTTTGAAAAACAGTGTCGGAAGCCCTACGTGCTGGCAAAGGTTTAAGGAAGCCACATTTGGGGAAAAGACTGGGGACACTTGCTGTTGCATAAACATTTATGCAAATTAGTTCATCTGTATATTTGCAAATAATTTGGTGAGCTTGTCTGGATTCAAACTCACAATCCATAGGAGACAGGCTCAGTAGCCCATTAGCAATGCCCTGACACCGCTAAGATCCAGTGAGTGATAACCAGGGAGCCTAGAAATCCCATTTGCCACGGAAAAATACGGAAAAACATAGAATTGGCATTTTAACAGAGAATTTTTAGTTTTTGCATTTTGTGAAAAAATAAAAACATATATTAACTATTACCTATATTTTACTGAAAGTACCAGTGTCACTTATTCAGTGCACACAACCTTCCCATCTTGGGGTTGATTTTTGAATGCACTTTAAATTTACAATGGCACCCCATTTATCTGATGCTATCCAGATCAGATAATCAAAAATTGGGATAATCAGGAGAATTGGCAAAGAGCTTTCTATCCCTTATTTTAAGATGGGTGGGGGGCCTCCGGCTGCCAGCCCCAGGCAGCTGGTCATTTGGTTAATACAGAGAGCCAGATAATGGAGGTGCAGATAAACGGGGTGCTACTGTATATCAATAAAGCATGTTCGACTGACACCTATATATATTGTGGCTAGGGAAACTAAAGTTCAGCATTTCATTTGGAAAGAGTCCAGTGGAGGGCAACAAAAATGATTAGGGGGCTGGAGTACATGACATATGAAGAGTGGCGGAGGGAACTGGGATTGTTTAGTCTGCAGAAGAGAAGAATGAGGGGGGATTTGATAGCTGCTTTCAACTATCTGAAATGGGGTTCCAAAGAGGATGGATTTAGACTGTTCTCAGTGATACCTGATGTCAGAACAAGGAGTAATGGTCTCAAGTTGCAGTGGAGGAGGTTTAGGTTGGATATTAGGAAAAACTTTCACTAGGAGGGTGGTGAAGCACTGGAATGGGTTACCTAGGGAGGTGGTGGAATCTCCTTCCTTAGAGGTTTTTAAGGTCAGGCTTGACAAAGCCCTGGCTGGGATGATTTAGTTGGGAATTGGTCCTGCTTTGAGCAGGGGGTTGGACTAAATGACCTCCTGAGGTCCCTTCCAACCCTGATTCTATGCTTCTATGATTTTAATCATGGAAAAACACAGATTTTTATGTTTTTCTATAGGATAATTTCGGTTATTTTTAATCACGGAAAACTAGGATCCCTGGTGATAACTTAAGATGGAGTCTCCAAGACAGACAGATATTACATACGCACCCCCCACAAACTCTGAAAAAAAAGTGTTCACAAATATTAAGGTTGCAAAGTCAAGCGCTCAAAAGTTAGGAAATGCCAGAATGAAGGTTGCCCATGTAACCTCCGTTCAGTCCCTCTGTGCATAGGCATTATGATGCACTCTTTTATGACACCATCACATACTATTTTTAGTCCTACAGGGTGTGGACTTAGGATCTTAACATCCATAGCACCACCTTCGACTCCTACAGCGAAAGGAGAAACTGGGAGATGAGCTAGGCTGTTATCAGCAGTGTGAACCAATCCTTAGTGGGGATCCAACATACAATTCGTCAGCTGGTTATACCCCTGCTTGTGGAATATTGGCTATCAGCATTCCGGGGTTCTGGCCCGTTTTTGGCAGTGGGCTGTGGTCAAGTGGTAGGAACAAAGAAATTAAGAGCTAGGCAATAGTCACTGTGGCATAGCGGTTAGAATTCTATGCTCCTGAAAAATTATTGTAATGAGTCCCACAATGGGGGTCGTTTTTTATCAGCCAGAACAGAATAAACATGAGCCCAGTGCTGATGTGACAAATGTGACATCTGGAGGAGTTTGGAACAAACACAGAAACCTTAAATAAGCTTTTCAATTGAGCGCATTATGAGGACATTTGTTAAACACGGAGCCTCCCCTTTTCACTATGTCAAAGAGCTCTTAGAATAGTCACACTGCAACCCCATACTTAACAGTGCGAGGGCTTCATTTCACATGCTAATTGCTGGTTCACATTAGCCAATTGTTTCGAAGATAACATTTATGGGACACGCACATCGTGTTTGGAATATTTATCATGCTTCATAATATTCCTCCCTCCCGAGTTCCTATAGCTCCCACAGATTTTAGTGGAGTTTAATATATATTTTCTATGGGTAATACAAATCACTGGCCTTGACAACCAGTCTTTTTATAACTTGTGTGTCTTCCCAATAGTCCTATTTGTCTGGTGGAGGCAAGGGAGAATGTGTCACACATTTTTGCAGGCGTCCTAGTGCAAGAAATGTTAGCAATATAATTTCAGCAAATTGTTCCCGGAGTCCTTGGAAGGCTTCACATTCTGCACATCCTACAGCATCACTATCGCCTAAGGCCCTGCTCGTGCAAAGGGGCATGCCCCCATGGAGTCCTGGGGAGTTCAGTGAGGCTCCTCAGGAGCATGAGGATTCATAGATTCATAGATTCTAGGACTGGAAGGGACCTCGAGAGGTCATCGAGTCCAGTCCCCTGCCCGCATGGCAGGACCAAATACTGTCTAGACCATCCCTGATAGACACTTATCTAACCTACTCTTAAATATCTCCAGAGATGGAGATTCTACAACCTCCCTAGGCAATTTATTCCAGTGTTTAACCACCCTGACAGTTAGGAACTTTTTCCTAATGTCCAACCTAGACCTCCCTTGCTGCAGTTTAAGCCCATTGCTTCTTGTCCTATCCTCAGAGGCTAAGGTGAACAAGTTTTCTCCCTCCTCCTTATGACACCCTTTTAGATACCTGAAAACTGCTATCATGTCCCCTCTCAGTCTTCTCTTTTCCAAACTAAACAAACCCAATTCTTTCAGCCTTCCTTCATAGGTCATGTTCTCAAGACCTTTAATCATTCTTGTTGCTCTTCTCTGGACCCTTTCCAATTTCTCCACATCTTTCTTGAAATGCGGTGCCCAGAACTGGACGCAATACTCCAGCTGAGGCCTAACCAGAGCAGAGTAGAGCGGAAGAATGACTTCTCGTGTCTTGCTCACAACACACCTGTTAATACATCCCAGAATCATGTTTGCTTTTTTTGCAACTAAACAGCATCACACTGTTGACTCATATTTAGCTTGTGGTCCACTATAACCCCTAGATCCCTTTCTGCCGTACTCCTTCCTAGACAGTCTCTTCCCATTCTGTATGTGTGCAACTGATTTTTTCTTCCTAAGTGGAGCACTTTGCATTTGTCTTTGTTAAACTTCATCCTGTTTAACTCAGACCATTTCTCCAATTTGTCCAGATCATTTTGAATTATGACCCTGTCCTCCAAAGCAGTTGCAATCCCTCCCAGTTTGGTATCATCCGCAAAATTAATAAGGATCAGTGCTGGCAGATCTCTGCAGGCCTGCTGCCCAACACTGGATCTGCTACTTGAGTTTCAGTGGCAATCTCCAACTGCCTGCTGCCTTAGCACCCACAAGAGAAAGCAGCTCCACGAACAGAAGAACTTAGGGCCAGTCCTGGGCTGTGTCTGAGTGGTGTTCTGTGAAGCTTTGTGGTGGAGAAGGGCAACAGCGGCCTCAAGAATCTTTTGCGCCCCCCAGTCCTGGTGCAGATGGGCTACAGGGGTGGTCCCTGGCATAGGCTGCCAACAGTCCTGAAGGGATGTTATGGCATCTAGGGTTGTCGGAGCACAAGGATGCCATGACCTCACATCCTTCCCCACTCCCATGCCCCCTGTGCTAGGGGCAGGGAAGAAGCAGGCCTACATCACCGGAGGATTTCTCCTACCCAGGATGGGGAACTCCTGTAGACCTAGGTTGCCAAAGAAATGGCTTTTGGTTCAGCCCTTTACTTGTCCTCAGGGTTGTGGTGTTTTTTGTCTGAGGAAATGAATGAGGAAAAAAATTCTCATCCAAACCATGGAAAGGCCACAAACCTATACTGTTTGCACATGTGCCCTCAGGACCATTTGTTACCTGAGAGTCACAGCATGGTTGGAACAAGCCAGAGAAGAGGAACATCTCAGAAGCCCGTATGCTATTGGAGGCTTGGATCACAGGACTATCCTTGACAGTGTAGCAGGGTGGTCACCCGCTCCTGCCCTGAGGGGTTTAAAACAGTCCAGGAGAGGGCTGTGGCTGGGGCAAGCAGCTCCCAGTCTGATTGGGGAAGCAGGCACAACTGGGGGCCACGCCCCAAACAGACCTCAGCTGGCCCTTATAAAAGGGCTGTGAGCCAGAGGCTAAAAGAGAGTCTCCTCTAGCTGTGGAGGGAGATGGGTCTGGCTGCTGCGGAGTGTACCAGGGTACCTGAGGTGGAGCAGGGCTGGGGAAAGGCGGGAGGAGCTGGGGAGCTCCTGCCTGGCAACTCCCCAAGCTGCCAGCCTTGTGCAAGGCCAAATAGGTACTGGGGTTGCAGGGGCAGCCCAAGGATAGGCGGAGGCAGCAGGTCCAAACCCCCCTTGCCTGTGATGAGTGGCTTGTACCCTGAAGTCTGCCCCAGTGAACGGGGGCTAGATGGTGATGGCAGGCTGCATTAGAAGAAAATGGCTTATGAATCAGCTGGTAAAAGGTGGAATACGTGCTGCATAGAAAGGGACAATGAGAAGCCAGTAAAACTAGATGTATAGAGTTAGTCTGCACAATAGTTCAAATAACTCGGTTCAGTGTTGAGCCAGGATGGAAATGTGGATGCAGATGTTGGGAGACACGTGAAGAATACTTGGTGCAAATGGAGGGGAGTTGGTGGGAATTCTCTGTGACAGGAATATGACAAGTAAACTAAAGATCAAAGGCCCACCATAATGGTCAGAACACTGGCCAATGAGGAAGAGAGAAGAACAATTACTCCACAGAGAATAAGACGAGAGCTGATAGGCTACGCAGTGAAACAGTATGAGCCATAATGCAGGTCGCCCCTCCACAGAAAAGCGGAGAGAGTATCAATTGAGATTGTCGGGTCATGTGAGATGATGAAACACCGGATATTTTGGTCTGAAAGTGCAAGATCTAGTAGTCACAGGACAAAGACCATGAGGAAGACCCAGAAAAGGTGGTTCGAGATGCTGAAGGAGAACATGAAGAACGCTGATGTCAGCTTAGAAGATGTACTGGAAAGGAGTGCTTGGAGGCAAAGAACTAGAGCCGCTGACCCCAGCTAATGGAGCAAGATGAGGAGGAAGATGAAGTACGGGTCATCTGCAGCACACTTTTAAAAGGGAAACTGAGCCACAGAGAGGGGAACGTGACTTGTACACAGTGATTCAGTAACAGAGATGAGAAAGGAACCCAGATCGCTTCGCTCCCAGGCCTGTCATAACTGCTGAGCAATGCTACCGTCTCCTGTCAGCATGCTATGGGAACAGAGCACCTGTGGTGTGTGGCCTTCAGGTCAAACATAGCCTCTGGAAATCATGGGTCTCAGATTCTAAGGCCAGAAGGGACCGCTGGGATCATCTAGTCTGACCTTCTGTATGGCACAGGCCAGAGAACATCCCTGAATTCATTCCTGTTTGAATTAGAGCAGATCTTTTAGAGAAACATCCAATCTTGATTTAAAAATTACCAGTGATGGAGAATCCACCACAACCCTTGGTAAATTGTTCCAATGGTTAATTACTTTAAGGGTTAAAAATGTACGCCTTATTTCCAGTCTGAACTTATCTAGCTTCAACTTCCAGCCACTGGATTGTGTTATACTCATGTCTGGCACATTGGAGAGCCCACTGTCAAATTTTTGTTCTCCAGGTAGGTACATATAAATTGTGATCAAGTCACCCCTTAATCTTCTCTTTGTAAGATAAACAGATTGTCTCAAAGAGCTCAGTCACTATACACCATGTTTTCTAATCCGTTAATCATTCTAGTGGCTCTTCTCTGAATCCTCTTCCATGTATCAACAGCCTTCTTGAATTGTAGACTAATTTATGAGAGGCATTGTATGACAGGGTTGCTTGTGATGGTGAGGAGCAGGGCTCAACAGCCCTGGGTTTCAGCCGCCCACCTGCAGTGGTCAGAGAGGGTGTATTCTCCCTCTCCCCTCCCCCCCATGTATTCCAAGAGGGGTTTTTTAATCTCCTTCCTCTGAAGTGTCAGGGATGGCCATGGCTGGAGATGGGACATTGGGCAGGGTGGGCCAGGGCTCTGAGGAGGGACTGAGCATTCTCTGTCTCAGGTGCTTGGCTGGCTGGTTCTTGCTCACATGCTCAGGGTCTAACTAATCACCACATGTGGGGTTGGGAAGAAATCTTCCTACAGGCCAGATTGGCAGTGACCTTGGGGTTTTTCACCCTCCTCTGCAGAATGGGGTGTGGGTCACCTGGCAGGATTATCTGGGTAGGTCTCACTTAATCATTTCCCTGTCCTTGGTCCCCCCTGTTGTCTGCCTGTGGCACATAATAGTCTAGGCTCCTGTGGGCTCTAATATTTTGGTCTCATTTTGGTTGCTGTGTCTAGTGTGAGGGTTCTGGGTGGTGTTGTGGCCTATGATACACAGGGAATCAGACTAGATGATCTGATGGTCCCTTCTGGCCTTAAGCTCTATGACCCCATGATACTAAGAACTGGACACAGTATTCCAGCAGCAACTGCATCAGTATCAAACATAGAGATAATATATAAAACCTCTCTACTGCCACTTGAAATGTCCCTGTTTATACGGCCAAGGATTGCATTAGCCTTTATGGCCACAGCATCACACTGGCAGATCATGTGCAGCTGATTATTCACCATGACCCCCAAGCCTTTTTCAGAGACTCTGCTTCCCGGGACAGGATTCCCCATCCTGTAAGCATGGCCTACGCTCTTTGTTCCCAGATTTATAGCTTCGCATTTGGCCACATTATATTTGCTTGCACATTGTTTGCTTGCACCCAGCTTACCAAGCTATACAGAGTGATCTGGATCAGTGACTTGTCCTCTTCATTATTTACCACCACCCCCAATTTTTGTGTCATCTGCAAACTGTCAGGGATGATTTTATGGTTTCTTCCAGGTAATTGGTAAAAAAGTTAAATAGCAGAAGGCGAAGAACCTCTGCCTGCAGGCCCCTACTGTAAACACACCCACTTGATGACGATTCCCTGTGTACGATCACATTTTGAGATCTATAAATTAGCCAGCATTTAATATGTGCCATGTCGATTTTATATCATTCTCATTTTTCAATCAAAAGGTTACGTCAAGTCAAATGCCTTACAGAAGGCTAAATACATCAACACTGTTACCTTTAGGGTGACCAGATAGCAACTGTGAAAAAACGGGACGGGGGTGGGGGGTAATAGGCACCTATATAAGAAGAAGTCCCAGAAAACAGGACTGTTCCTATAAGAACGGGACATCTGGTCACCCTAGTTACCTTTATCCTCCAAACTTATCATCTCACCAAAAAAGCTATCAAGTGACCCAGAACAGCCCAAATGAGGCAAACGAACACCAGAGACTCTCCAAGAACTTTATCCCCCTTGTCTAGAGGGTCCGAGCTGAGGGGCAGCTCAGGCTCCAGGCCCAAGGAGCCCTGCGGACAATGCTGTCCTGCCCCTGCCATTGCATTGCTGCCAAAGGGGATTTAGTACTAGAGTCTGCCAGCCCCACTAGAGACTCCCTTTGAGTGAGATGTGTGCATGCATTTATGGGAACCCACCAGGTCTAAGGACTTGGCAGGTGAGGCCCCAGCTGCCCTTACCTCTGGAGCGGGCAACGTTTCTATGGCTTACATCAGGGGTCGGCAACCTCTGGCACGTGGCTAGCCAGGTTAAGCACCCTGGCGGGCCGGGCCAGTTTGTTTACCTGCCGTGTCGGCAGGTTCGGCCAATTGCGGCCCCCACTGGCCGCGATTCGCCGTCCCAGGCCAATGGGGGCTGCGGGAAGTGGCGCAGGCCGAGGGATGTGCTGGCCGCAGCTTCCTGCCGCCCCCATTGGCCTGGGACGGCGAACCGAGGACAGTGGGGGCCGCGATTGGCCGAACCTGCCGACGCAGCAGGTAAACAAACTGGCCCGGCCCGCCAGGGTGCTTACCCTGGCTAGCCACGTGCTAGAGGTTGCCGACCCATGGCTTACATCCTGATTACAGCAGCTTGTCTGAGACCCTACAGCTTGTTCCTGGCTTTAGCCACTAGATGGTGCCAGCGTCAGGATTTTCACTAAAGGGATAAAGCTCCCATTTGTTCCTCTGGTGCTCCTGTGCCCAGTGCATTGGACACAGTCAGGCCTCTCCATGGAGGCTGCTGCCCAGACAGCACCAGCGAGCTACGGAGCAGCCCTTGTGCCTTGCTTTAGTTTTCTGCAATGAAAGAACAAGAGGAGGTGAGTGAACCCCAGGGTATCCCAAGATCAGGCCCAGGGTCAGCAGATGCCCGCTCAGGCCCAAGCAGACAGGGAGACCGTCCTTATTTTAAGGGACGTCCCTTGACCATTTTATACATTAAATTGAAGCTGATGCTAATTGCACGGTACACCTGAGGACAGTGTGGGCAGAAATGTGCGCTTGGGAGACAAACACAGTTTTGCTACAGGAACTGGGGTTTCCCTAAAGTGTTCCTTAAAATAAAGCCTGGTCCCTTAATTCCATCCAGCAAAGGTCGTCGCCCGCCGAGGGCAGCAGCAGCAGTGGAATGCAGAGGGTTTGGAGGTGAGGAACCAGCTGTCCCAGCCAAGTGGCCTGCTAGTCTCCACTGCCCAGTGTCGCACTCACCTTCTTGACTGTTGCTGGTGCCTCATCGGTCTGGGCAGCCGCTTCACGCCAGATCACGGTAACACTGAGCATCTGCCACATGCTCCACCCCCTCAGCTGTGCACTTGCCAAGCCCCCCAGCCAGAGGGCAGCCCTGGCGGCAGAGTGCATGAAGAAAGCTACATTTCTGGAGCTTTGTGAGCAGCTTTCCATGACCCTTCAGTGTAAAGATACACACATTAGGTCACCTTTGCTGGACCAGAAGCAGGTTGCTATAACCATCTGGTAGCTGGCTACCCCAGACTGCTACAGGTCTGTTGCCAGCCAGTTTGGTGTTGGAAGAGCGACTGTGGGTAGAGTGGTGGCAGAGGTCTCGGAGGCAGTCAGTCGTATGGGTTATCCTAAGGTGACTGGAATTAAAGCTATTCCGGAGGCAATTGCTGGCTTTGAGAGAATGGGGTTTCCTAACTGTGCCAGGGCCATTGACGGGACTCATGTGCTCATAGTTTGCCCTCCTCAAGGAGCACATGAGTATATAAACCACAAAGGGTACTACAGGTCCTTGTGGACCACAAGAGATGATTTAATGGGGGCTGCACAGGGGAAGTTCATGCTACCAGGGTTTTTTACTGATCAGCAGTCTACATTCATGGCCCAGCTGGGACACTATTCCCACCACATGACAGTGTGAACGGAGTTACTGTCCCCACCGGCATTCTGGGGGACCCTTTGTACCTAGTTTTTGCCTTGGCTTATGAAACTGTACCCTGATGTCAGAGATGGTTTAATTACACTCTCAGCAGGTGCAGAGTGGTTGCTGAATGTGCTTTTGGCAGACTGAAATCCCATTGGAGGTGTCTACAGCCCCCTTTGGATGCCAGTGTCTTCAACGCTGTCCGCATCACTGTGACTTGCTGTGCTCTTCACAATCTCTGCAAAGCCAGAGATGGGCCTTTTCCCCCTGAATGGACCTGTGACAGCGAGAGGCCGCTGGATCGGTACCTCAGCCAGAAAGTGCACCTGCCACAGCTGGAGCTGGATGCACCCAGGCACAGAAGTCAGGGAGGCTTTGTGCTTCCACGTTATGGACTTGCATGGCCCAATGGAAGAGCGTGAATAGCACCTCTATGAATGTGCTTGTGCGGGGTGGAGATGGGGCTCATTGATTTAGTGGGGGGGGGGAGAGTGTTCAGTGCTTGGGGAGAGATGGGGGCTTGATTTCATGTAATGTATTTATCAATGACATGACCACTCATGAAATGGGGCATGGGGGGGAATGATTCACAGTATCGATTCATATTAGGAAGTAACTGAAGTGCGGATTGCTGTACCTAACTGTACAGAGGACTAGTGTTTGCATACTAATTCCTAATTGTCCCTGATCATGTGTTAGCTGTATTATTTTAAATACACATTGTCTGACACGGTGCAGTGATAGCAATACACTTTCTTGAAGACATACAAATCTTTATTTATATATGTGTTATAAAAGTACAACAGGTGCCCATTGCGAGTCGGCGAGCCACCATTACCACACCAAAACACCAGTAACAACAGAACCTTACAGGGAAAAACCACAAAAACCACTGGAAGAACAAGTGTGAACAGTGGAACCAAGTACAAGACAGAACCCCCTGCCGTGGCATGTCCCCAGGGCCCCCATTCTCCTTTCCCTTCGTTCCCCATTTGCTGAGCACTTGATGCCAGGGTAGGGGCTGGAGGCATCCACAGGGGAGGAGGTCAAGACAGAGGGCTGCATGGGGCTAAGTTGCCCTGCCCAGCCGCTCATGGGGCCTGACTGCATGGGCCACCCAGGCATGGAGTTTCTGGACTGCATCCCAGGGTACCATGCAGGTATCTCAGGCCGTGGTGTGGATAATGGAGCAACAGCTGGTACTCTTGTAGCTATTACTGAAACAGCTTCTCAGCTCTGTCCTCCCGTATACACCGTTCCTGTTCCAGGAACTGCAAAGCAAGTGCCTGCTCCCACACTGAAACCCTGTCCTCAGGCTATGCAGTGAGCTAGAGCCTTTCCTCTGGTCTCCCACCAGGCCTTTCCTCTAGCCACAAGTCCCTTTGTTTGTGGTACTGGACTTGTTGGTGGCTCTCTGCAGAACTTCAACCATCAGTTCATCACAGAAACATTTCCTCTTAGAATGGTCCATGATGGGCCAGCCTTGTACTGTACTGTGGGCGAGCTGTGGAGGTTCTGCAGCCAATAGAGGGTGAGGGGCCTGGAACACGACAGGACACGAGGGTTATTGTCTCAAATACCCCCATGCAGAAGCACAGAAAAATCCTTGTGGAATTTCAAGGACATAAAATGCTACTTTTCCAAACTGAACTTCAATATATTGTGAGAGGGATGCACAGAAGCCACTTGACACAGCCTGATTAATCACAGCGAAAGAAGTGCAGAGACAATGATAGGCTTTTTTTTGTTTCTTTTCTAAAAAGCTGCAGAACTACTTGGGTTGGCTGGGGTGTGGGCGTGGGCAGGGTGCCATCAGTGGCAATGCTACAAAAGCTTTTTCTATCATTTCAGGCCTTCCACATTTTGGAGAGCAGAACAGTTCTTGTGCTGCCCGGCTGGCAGCGGGAGATGTTATTACAAGCTGCTGGTGGGAAACCTGCAGTGTGTGCAGCTGAAGTATTCGAACGCATAGAGACTGACCAGCACATTGATTAGTGGAGTGGGCTGGTCAGCTACCAAGTTGGCCCTGGGAAATACACCCTTCCCTGCAGAGTGACTACCTAGCTGGGTTCCTGCTTCAGGAAAAGTTTCTATCAGCACCTGGGATTGGTTCAAAATTCATGAGGGAATCAACAGGATGCTCCATTAGCTTCCACATGGCTTAGCCTGTTATGGCTGCATGCAAACACACACAACTCCACAGTCCTCTCTCTTATACCCCATCCCCCATGGCACATTTCTGGATGCATTTTCAAACCCCAGGCAGCGAAAGAAGAATAACTGCTTTTGTCACCTGTAGACTGTATGGACTATCTTTACCTGAAATGGACTAGATTTGTGCCACCTCTCCCCTCCCCCACCGTTCAGTTTCCAGTGGCTCTTGATGCCACTGAGTGGTTACAGAATGGCGTACTTACAGGCATGGCAATGTAAAGTTATTATTTTTAGGAAACAGGAATGGCCGGACCAAAAATCTCTGCCTTTCCAGTAAAAATTCACTTTGAGGAGTTTTTACTATTTGCATTTCCCGGTCACCATTTTGAACTCCATGTGATGGGGAAGCCATGGCACTGGGATTACAATCCGCCATTGGTGGATACATACTGTTAGCTGGGGCGTCTCATAACTTTTGCATTGGTTAACAGAGCAGAAATCCCTGCCATGCCTATATTAATAATAATAAAACATTAAAACATGGTCAGAAGCCTACCAGGCTCAGGGGCAGCTTCTGTCCCACCTGTGTCTCCTGCAGGTTCCGCAGCGAGCTGTTCCTCGCAGGGGACGACGGGACATCAAACAGCTCTTCCAAGTGTGGCCCCAGGATGTGCTGCTGCGGTGTGGGATCAGTTTCAGTAACAGTCTCTTCACTGCCCTCATTCGGCACCTGCTCCTGGCTCCCATCAGTCCCCATGCAGGCCATCAGGGCACCATCCTGGCTAACCAGGTCGTCAACGTTGGCTCTGTGCTCAGTGCAATACCCAGCACCCAGTCAAACTCCTCAGAAAACAGGCACAATGTCGGTGAGTAGCCCAAGGTGGGGTTCTGGTCTCTGGTTTTCCAGTACTCACTCTTGAGATGCTTAATCTAGTCCCTGCACTGCAGTCAGGTCAGACCCTAGAGGCTGTTTTATTGACACACCTCTCATGTTATTGACAAACCTCCATTCATAAATGCAACACACAATTCTAAGCTGCATTAACACCACCCAGTGAACCTTTCTGCCCAGGGGAGGAGGTGACAATTCAGGAGGAGTTGGCGGCTGAGGAATTTAGCACAGAGATTCACATAATCAGCCTTTTGTATTTCAAGGCCAGCTTGCAATGTGTGTGGTAACAATATATTTCATTCAATTAATTAGCTTGGAACCCATTCAGGAATCCAGCTCTTTGCATGCAGGCAATAATGTGAGTGAATAGAGATGAGTCCAGCAAACACATCAGTATCATATTCTGAAAAGAGGCTAATGTACACACAGGCTGTTTCTCAGCTCTGTCAGACGTTTTGCTCCCTCCGTTGTCCTCTAGCTCCCAAGGGAGCCCAAACTTTGACTCTTGCTGTCAGCCGGAGCACACACAGAAACAGGAGCTGCTCTTGCATCAGGGACTGTCGCTGTGAAACCTCCCCTACAGGGCCAGTGAGCCCCAGCTGGAGACCAAGATCTTAGGTGGGATAGCAGTTGTCTCATTGGACTGGGGTGATTCCTGTAACATGGGTGCTGGCTCCTTTCCTCTGTGCAGCTCTCACCACAATACTGACGTAGGCCCCAGTCCTGTAAACATGTGTGAAATCAACGGGGCTGCTCACATGGTTGAAATTAAGCATCTGAGGAAGAGTTTGCAGGAGCAGGGCCTGGCTGGTCATGGCTAAGTGAGCAGGAGCGTCATAGCTCTGCACATAGTGCCCAGAGCACATGATGCTCTTATTACAGGAGCTGCTTTGGGTTTGGCGGGGGGGGGAGGGAAGGTACAGCCTATTCAGGGTGCGCTACACCAGGGTTCCTTCCAAAGAGGCTGGAGAAGGCTGGCACCGGCCCCTCTCTTTTTGCAGCCCTTCCGTTTCTGTCTCTGCTGATCGTCCTTGGTGTGAAGTTCAGCTTCTCAGCAGAAGCCTAAGAACAAAGTATAGGCAGGAGTGCCAGGGGACCGAATCAAGTTGAATTTAATCCTTCCTCCATGGCAGAGTAATACCTCCCCTGGCCTCCCCACCCCCTGGGGGATTTCCTTCCATCCCACTAAAAGACTAAAAGACCTGAAGAATTAATCAACTTCTAACTGGATAAATAACCAGCATTTAAACTACAGGAGGAGGTGCCACTTGCCAGCAACGTCACCTGGGGCAAGGGAGAATTGGTACCAGAGATCCAGGCAAAGTGGGGTAAGGAAAACTCCGCAACTGCTGTGCGTACCCAGCCTGCTGGTAGATGATGAGATGGGCATGGAAAAGGGTCCTCTTTCCAGCAGAAGGTTTCTAGCGGAAGATTAGCAATCCAGTGATCTATCCCTGCCTTTGTCTGTAGTATTATAATTCCCTTTCCCAGTGAATTTGGATTTTTCTAGCACTGCACAGGTAAAATCCTCTCTCTTAACGCAGTGCACAGGTCTGCAGGGCCTTGGCTAAGCACACCCCTCTTCTTTTAGGGCCTGAACCTCCACCCATTGGAAAGATGACTTCTCTTACTGAGTGCAGCGTGAGTTAGATCAGGCTCTTGGAGCACAATGTAGACAGCTCTTTAGAGGTGTCCTTCAATCTGAATGGCCAGTGAGTTTTCACCCTCAAAATACCTACCTGGGCCCTCAATCCCTCATAGAAGAGGGAACATGAAAATGATCCATTCACAGACAGCTATTTGTTTTTCATGTTTGTTCCTTTACTAAGGTGACGGGTGCAAATGATAGATGATGTGTGTATCTTCTGATGCATCCAGAAGGAAATATAGCAGCTGGAAAAAAAGAGTCTTTTTAATTAGGACAATCAACACAGTGTAAATAATTAAATAAACTGACTAATTAATACTGACCCACCACATCTTCAAAATACTTATTGTGACACTGCTACATTAGCTAGTATTATCAGAGCATCAGTGCCAGGACCCTTCCACACTGGCCCTATGGCAGGTGCCCTTGGTTTGGGACACAGCCTCATTCACTGTGCAATAGGTGGTGTGGTGAGTGAGGCAGGAGCCCACCAGTCATTGACAGTACCTCTCCCAAGATCTCTTTAGCAAACACAAGAGATCTCACACATCTGCATCTTGGGCGGTAGGAATAACAGGCCATAGTACGTTATACAGGATTACTTGACAAAGTCTGTGACGATGGATCCCAATGGGGCCAGAGAGAAGTCTGTGAGGACGACTTTATTACTGACTCAGCACAGCAGGTTCTGCTTCACTTGAGCCATCCCCCTGGCCAGTCTGTCTCCTCAGTGCACACAAACTGCTATGCGGGGTGTGACGTTACACCCCATATTCTTTGTGGAAATATGCTTATAATATGGATATGGTATAACTGAGCTATATTTTATGCAAGATGGGTCTTATCATTGGAAAGGTTATAATTTACTGAATGTGATTACCCAATTTGTATCATTTCTGTATCTAAAGTTAGGAATATTGACTATGTAACAATTACAGCTCTGTGTGTATTTGGGAGACACCCACCAGACAACAGGCCACCAGCCTTGATGGGCCATTAGGAAGAAACAATAAGACTTTGAAGATACTAATCTCTCTCCTTCCTCAGAGGGGTCCTGGGACATAGCTGTGACACTACTAGGTCAGGTGGTCCTGTCACCTGGTACTAAACCCCATCTTGGACTTCTAGTAATTTTCCACTAACAGGAGAGGGAGGTCAAGACTGGGAAACAAAAGATTCCCACCTTATGTAAATCTTATTTAAGGCTGGGGAGTAAGGCAAACAGGACAATTCTCCTTTGCCTTCCTGCCCAAGAAGAAAGACAGCTGAAAGTATTTGAAGAGACAAAGGAACTGAGCGGTGGGAAAGGCAAAGGCTGAGTCCAGACTAAGACAGGAGTCTAGTCTGTAAAGAGAAATAACTGGAACTCTAAGCTACAGAAACTCTGCGACTTGCCTAAAACAAGATTTAGGGTGAGAAATTACTTCTTGAAACCAGTCTCTTTAAGATCTTAGCTTAGTATGCGTATTTGGTTTTATTTGCTTGCTAGTCTGCTTTGTTCTGTTTCCTGTCCCTTATAATCACTTAAAATCTGCCTTGTATAGTTAATAAACTTGTTTTTGTTTATTATTAAATCCAATTTGTGCGATTTCTAACTGGGGGAGGCAAGAAGTTGTGCATATCTTCCTCCACATTGAGGGAGGGGGCAAATTTATGAGTTTACATTGTATAGATTTCTCTACAGCGCAAGACAGTATTATTTTGGGTGTACTTTCCAGAGGGGAGCTGCACTTGAGTGCTGGGTGATTTCTTAGCTGAGTCTTCTCATAGAGAACCGTTTGCAGACTCTGTGTGATTCTACAGCTGGTGCGTTCCTACCTGTGTGTGTGTGCCTCCAGAGGCCGGAGAGCCTAATTCAGCAAAACGGAGAGGGAGCCCAGGCTAGTGGGACAGGCAGGCTCAGTGAATTCCCAGTACATCGGGTAACGTCCCAGACGGGGGGGGTCCAACCCATCACACAGGGGTTCCCCACCCTGCTGCCTCCTGGCTTGCTGCTCCTTCTGCTATTTTAAAAGCAACAATTCCCCCTCAGAGCAGTCATATAACGGTTTATGTACCTGTCTGCACGATCCATGATCTGTACTGGGAAGCTGCTGGTCAAAGCCTGTGGCATCACCATCCAAAAACACTGTGCTGCTTTCGCATCAGACCACTCATTCACTGCGATCAACAGCTCAAAGGATCTTAAGTAGTCAGATTCCAGTCTCATTTGCATGACCAGCACATCTCTTCTCGGGCAAAAGTACTTTTGCCATCTTGAAGCCACTGCTACCAGCTTTATTACTTGCTATAGAAATCCAAGGATTTATTGAATACTGCAGGTAACAACTCCAGCACACACAGGCAGGAATTGACTTCCTACTACACCCCCCAGGTCAGATACCACACAACATACAAGACAGCAGCTTAACCCTAACTACTGATGGAGGTGCTGTATACACTCATCATTACACATCTCCTGAGCTGAGTCCTTAAAGGGACACTAGTGTCACAAGTGATGACTACAATCCCTACAACTGAAAGAGTTTAGACGAAAAAAAATCTGTTTTTTTCAGTGTGTTTTCTTTGTGCATCTTATAGTATTGAGTGTCTGAGCAGGGTCCTGGTTCACTGGTCTGGGCAGTGAGGCCTGGAATCGGCAGCCATTTACGCAATGAGTATTGAAACCAGTTGAAGCCTTTCCCTTGATTGCAATGGTCTCTGGATCAGACTCTGAGTAACTTGCCACTGCCATAATGGGCAAAGCACTTTCTGCTCCAAAGATGGACGACTCCTGGGCCATGTGGGCTGCAGTGTTTCTTTTCAGGCACAATGAAATGGTTTGTTTTTGAGGAACTTGTTCACAGAATGAAAGATCATTTAAACATTGTCTGATTAATGAGGAAAAAAATCAACTGGATCATGTGGAAGTGAAAAGTTCCTAAAGAAATAGCAAAACCGTGGCTTTAAATTTTTCAGGCCCACTTTACCAGCTGCTGCCCACTTTGACAATCAGACCTTGACTGAGAGCCCAGAGCCACCTCCTCCCATTTGAATGGACATGCTCCAACCCACCTGGGAACTTGGGATGCTCCCAGCCTCAGCCTCATCTTTGTGAGGAGCCGCCCAAGCACGTTGGCAGGTGAGCACAGGACTAATCCGGGCAGTCCTGGTTGGGAACCAGGGTACTAAACTCTGGAGAGTTTCTGTGTAAATGTACATCCCAAACCAGCCCTTCCTTGTTTGCTGTGAGACATGTCCACGTGCATAAATATTATTAAGAGGATAATTTAAATATGAATTTTGTTTCAGGCATCAATTCAAAGTCACCAAGACATTCAAGGGACTCATGTTGCATAAATGATCAGCATGTTCCTTAACATCACTGATGCCACTGAAATCCCTTTGATCTCAGCTTTAGGGTATGAGCAGGATTAGTATTTATGTAGTTGGAGTACTTTGGATTCTCCTTTTAGCATCTACAAGGAATCCCTGCAACTGGAGTTTTATCTAGACAGAGTTAAGGTTCCTACGTGCTTGAACAGTTTCTGGCCCTGGATTCATAACTGCATTATCAAACCTGAAGGTTTAAGATGATTGCTCTTTAATGCCTAGGTAGCATGAAACAACTTTCCCAACCTGTAAGCCTTTTTGAGATTTCAAATTTTTTTCCAGATTAGATGATCATGATGGACTCTTCTGGCCTTAAAAAGTCTTATGGGCTCTCCTCCCAAACTGGATTCCAAGCTGTTATGCAAACATGCAGGCCCGCTGACAGAAATTCCAGGCCCCAGGGCCAGGGCCGTCCCTAGTGGGGGCGGGGCCCAGGGCAGAAGTGATGAATCCTTTTAAATCACCCCGGCCCCTGAGCAATTGCCCCCTTTGCCCCCCCTCCGTCGGCGGGCCTGCAAACATGTTCCTGTTTTCCTCTGCATTCCAGCTGATTTTCTGATTTACAATCGATTCAGGTCTTTCTGGTTAGTCACATGCATGTTCAGCCTTCAGTTTAGCATTTTTGCTTTCTTAGAGAATCTGGACCCTCTCTTTAAAAACAGAGGAATCACGAGGAGTGTGCACCCTAATCATTTTAACACACTCTACATGTTGAAAGCCTGAGATTTTTCTTTAGCTTCACAGAACTGGCGTTTTGTTCAGGTACAAGCACAGGTCCTGTACCTCACTGCACTTATGGGAAGTTTAACAGAGTTGGCCCCTCTCACTGTTTGGAGTCTGTTATGTCACAGTGGGAATCACAGACTCTCTTCTAACACTAAATAAGGAACTTTATCAGAGTCAAGGAAACGGTCTTATTGCAAACATTGTTCCAACTCTGACTCTTCTCTACCCTTATGCTGCCACTGCAGAATATGGCACCTTCATGATAGTGGTAACTGTGTGCGGTTACAGCTCCTTTGAGGCCTGGAATATTCTGGGGGGCCGAGTTAAGAAGGCATTTCAGGTGGAGTTGGTGAGATGTGGGTTGGCCTGGTCTGCAGCGGGAATCCCAGAGAAAGGGCTGGATAAGGTCATACCTAGGGACCCACTGGCTGGGCCAGCCTCACTCATTTAGGCAGTTCATTTTCTTATTATTATTCCCATCCAGGCAAAGACACTGCAGTTCATTAAAAATGTGTGATTGGCTTATTTAGATCTGGAACAATAATATCAAGCCTCTTCACCCAGCTCCCTCCCCTCCCCCAGCCAATCCTCCTAAATAGAGCCAGGCAGGAATTTCTTGACAAAATGGTTTCTCATTGGAAAATGCAGATTTGTTGAAACACACTTGTTATGGGAAGTTGTCGTCATGTTCTTGCACCAGATATTCACTGGCTTTTAACATGAGCGACTAGTGGGAGGGACTTAAAGGGGGCACCAGCTAAAGGGAGGCACGTGACCTCCCCACGTGACCCCCCACGTGACTAGTCCCTGCCCCGCCCCCAGCTCTCCCCGACCCCTTCCCATCCCATGTTACCTGGTGGGGGGGGGGAGGGGAGGCTCTGCTCTAGTCCCCCTGGTATGTGGAGCCACTAATGCACTCTCCCATGGCAGTCTCCAGCCATGCTGCCTGCTTGGGCTCTCCCAGACAAGCAGCGTGGCCGGAGGCTGCCTGGGAGAGTGCAGCCACTGCATGCTGCAACAGACAGTGTGACCAGAAGAGGAGGCCGGAAGAGGAGAGGCTCTGGCCCTGCCTCTTCCCTTCTGGCTCTGGCCCTGCCCTTTCATCTCCCCAGCTGCCGGCTTTGTCCCACCCCCAGCGTTTTGGGGAGAGTCATGTGACCCTTCGGGTCCCCCCCCCACGGGTCACCATTGGCTACAGCGCTTACTTCTGAGCAAGATACACACTGTACGTGTTTACTATAAGATCTTTTAATGCACTGCCTGGAATGGCTGTTGTGACACAGACCAGTCTCTGGTATGCAGCAAAGCAAAGAAAATACACAGATCTAAAGCAAAAGGCCGTCCTCGTATTAACACCAGTACCCACGGCAGTCCAAGAAAAGTCACAGCAGTACAAGAACATACAACAACAAGCCCTTGCCTCCAGTGATTGTGCCACAAGCGCCCAGCTGAAGTGGGAGAAACTGAAGAACACAATCTATGACGCAGCTCTGTCAGTATTTGGGACGAAGGAAAACAAGACTAACAACTGGTTTGATGCATACCAGTTCCATAAAGGCCAACGCACAGCCCAAACCAAGTACAGGAGAGACTCAAATAAAAAAAAAAAAAGTACAAGCTTTGAGAGCGACAAGAACCAAGGTACAACAAACTGCTCAACATTGCGCCAACGACTATTGGCTGCACTTATGTGAAAGCATCCAAGTAGCAGCTGATACAAGCAAAATCAGAAACATTCATGATGGGATCAAGAAAGCCTTGGGTCCAACTTCAAAGAACACAGCCCCATTGAAATCAACAAGAGAGGAAACAATCAACGACCACACCAAGCAGATGGATCGCTGGGTAGAACACCACTCTGAGCTTTACTCGTGTGAAAATATTGTTATGGACTCAGCCATCAACACCATCGAAAGCCTGCCTGTTATGAACCAACTCGACAATGAACCAACTGTCGAGGAGCTTACCCTTGCCATAGATGACCTCCCCAATGGAAAAGCCCCCAGAAAAGACTGTATACTGTCAGAGGTCATAAAATGCGGAAAACCTAACCTATTGCAACACCTTCATGAGTTGCTTTGCCTGTTCTGGAAAGAAGGCGAAGTACCACAAGAAATGAGAGATGCCAACATCATCACTCTTTATAAAAACAAGGCTGACAGGAGCAACTGTAACAACTATCGTGGCATTTCCCTTCTTAGGGTACGTCTATACCCAGCCGCTAGTTCGGCGGCTGGCAATCGAACTTCTGGGTTCGACTTATCGCGTCTTGTCTGGACACGATAAGTCGAACCCGGAAGTGCTCGCCGTCGACTGCGGTACTCCTGCTCGGCGAGAGGAGTACCGCGGAGTCGACGGGGGAGCCTGCCTGCGTCTGGACCAAGGTAAGTTCGAACTAAGGTACTTCGAACTTCAGCTACGTTATTCACGTAGCTGAAGTTGCGTACCTTAGTTCGAATTGGGGGGTTAGCGTAGACCAGGCCTTAGTATCATGGGGAAAAAACTTTGCCTGAGTCAACCTGAACAGACATCAGACAGCTGAGACAACTACAAGAGAAATGGAGAGAACAAAAAAAGCCCCTTTACATAGCCTTCATCAATCTCACAAAGACTTTTGACCTTGTCAGTAGAAGTGGACTACTTGCACTTCTAGAAAAGATTGGATGTCCCCCCAAGCTCTTAAGCATGATTCAGTCCTTCCATGAAAACAAGTACAGCACAGTCCAATACGACGGCTGTCTCCCAGGGGCTTTCCAGATTCATAGCGGGATCAAGCAGGGCTGTGTACTTGCATCAACTCTGGGATCTTCTTTTCCTTGCTACTGAAACAAGGTTTTGGTTCCTCAACTGAGGGAATCTACTTGCACATAAGATCTGATGGGAAGCTATTCAAGCTTGCAAGACTCAGATCTAAAACCAAGACTCGAGAAGCCCTCGTGCAACACCTTCTCTTTGCTGATGTTGCAGCAGTGTCAACCCACACAGAAGCCCATCTCCAAAACCTCATGGACAGTTTTTCCAATGCCTGCCAAGACTTTGGGCTTACTATAAGCCTAAAAAGGACTGACATAATGTGCCAAGGAGTTGAGGAAGCACCCTCCATCAAGATCTGCAATTATGAACTTGAAGTGGTGAATGAGTTCACATACCTGGGGTCCTCTATCGCAGTCAACTTCTCACTTAAAACGGAACTCAACATCTGCATTGGAAAAGCCACCACAACAATATCAAGACTGAGGAAGAGGGTGTCATAAATATAAAGAGAAGGGTAACAACCTTCCTGTATACGGTACTATAAAATCCCTCCTGGCCAGAGGCACAAAATCCTTTACCTGTAAAGGGTTAAGAAGCTCAGGTAACCTAGATGCACCTGACCGAAAGGACCAATAAGGGGACAAGATACTTTCAAATCTAGGGGTGGGAAAGGCTTTGTTTTGTCTGTTCTTTGTCTGTCTGTTCTGTGTGCTTGCCGGAGACAGATCAAAGAAGCAAGCAATCCAACTCCTATAGAGTTAGTAAGTATTTAGCAAGGAAATGCGTTAGATTATCTTTGTTTTGGCTTGTGAATTTCTCTGTGCTAGGGGGAATGTGTATCCCTGTTTCTTCTTTTTGTAACTTTAAGGTTTTGCCTAGAGGGAAACCCTCTGTGTTTTGAATCTGATTGCCTGTGAGATTATCTTCCATTCTAATCTTACAGAGGTACTCCTTTCACCTTTTTTCTTTCTAATAAAGTTCTGTTTTTTTAAGAATCTGATTGGGTTTTTTTAGTCTCCTAAAAATCCAAGGTTGGTCTGTGCTCATCTTGTTTATTCTCAAGCCTCCCCAGGAAAGGGGGTGTAGGGCTTGGGGGAATATTAGGGGAAAGTAGGAACTCCAAGTGGTCCTTTCCCTGAGTTTTGTCTAATCACTTGGTGGTGGCAGCGTTACCTAATCCAAGGTACAAGGGAGAAATTGTGCCTTGGGGAGTTTTTAACCTAAGCTGGTAGAAATAAGCTTAGGGGGTCTTTCATGCGAGTCCCCACGTCTGTACCCTAGAATTCAAAGTGGGGAGGGAACCCTGACAGAGGGTATGGCCAAACAACAAACTGACAGAACACAAAAAGATCTGTGTGTATCATGCATATGTTATCAGCACACTTTTGTATGGGAGCGAGACATGGACCTTATACTCTCATCAGGAAGAGAGGCTCAACAGCTTTCATATACGTTACCTCGTCAAATCTTTGGAATCTCCTGGAGGGGACAGTCACCAACACTGAGGTGCTCAAGTGGGCCAGTATACCCAGTATGCAAACACTCCTCAAACAAAGACAACTCCACTGGCTTGGGCATGTGTGTGCCGAATGAATGATGGGTGCATCCCAAAGGACATCCTCTATGGCAAATTGGCATCTGGAAAAAGCCTCAAAGGATGCCCAAATTGTATTTCAAGGATGTGGGCAAGCAATACCGCAAAGAAATGAATATAGATGTGGACAACTGGGCAGATCACATTCAGGACCACAGCCTTTGGAAACAAGAGCTTAACGAAGGTCTCCGGAGTTACGAGAGGAAGCCGTCCATTTTAGAGGAGAAAGGAGCTAGCAGATGGCAGAGCCAAAGGGTCGAAACATCACCTTTAAATGTGACCTATGCAGCAGATTGTCTCTCTTGAGTGGGTCTCTTCATCCACAGCCACAGCTGCACTAAAACCAACTGAGTAAATTCTTTACCTCTCAGGGGTGCATACCCATGGTCCCTCAACACTGAAGGATGTCTACTACATTTAACTTTCAGCATGGATCAGTCTGTTAAGTATCTCTGAATCATACTGGTTTTCTAACTACACTACCCGAACATGCAACAACTTGGTCATCTGACTGTCCATTAGTTCCAGTGACTGACTGTGGTCAGTTTGGAATCTTTGAGTCTTCTTATTCTGCATCCACTATCTGTAGAGTTTGCTCTATTGATTGTTCTTTCTGAGGAAAGAAACGGAAGTTGTCAACTGTTTCTGCTAAACTCTCCACTCAATCATAAGAACGGCCATACTGGGTCAGACCAAAGGTCCATCTTGCTCAGTATTCTGTCTTCCGACAGTGCCCAGTGCCAGGTGCTCCAGAGGGAATGAACAGAACAGGTAATCATCAAGTGATCCAACCGCTGTTGCCTATTGCCAGCTTCTGTCAAACAGAGGCTAGGGACACCATCCCTGCCCATCCTGGCTAATAGCCATTGATGGACCTCTCCTCTAGTTCTTTTTTGAGCCTTCAAACATCCTCTGGCATAGAGTTCCACAGGTCGACTGTGTTGTGTGAAGAAATATTTCCTTTTGTTTGTTTTTAACTTGCTGCCTATTAATTTCATTTGGTGACCCTAGTTCTTGTGTTATGAGAAGAAGTAAATAACACTTCCTTATTTACTTTCTCCACACCAGTCATGATTTTATAGACCTCCTTCCCCTTAGTCGTCTCTTTTCCAAGCTGAAAAGTCACAATCTTATTAATCTCTCATATGGAAACTGTTCCATACCCCTAATCATTTTTGTTGCCCTTTTCTGTACCATTTTCAAGGGGCGACCACATCTGCCTACAGTATTCAAGATGTGGGCGTACCATGGATTTATAAAGAGGCAATATATTTTCTGTGTTATTATCTGTCCCTTCTTAATGATTCCCAACATTCTGTTTGCTTTTTTCACTGCTGCTGCACATTGAGTGGATGTTTTCAGAGAACTATCCACTATGACACCAAGATCTCTTTCTTGCATGGTAACAGCTAATTTAGTTCCCATCATTTTATATATATAGTTGGAATTGTTTTCCAATGTGCATTGTGACATTCTATACTTTGGGGGAGCACCCTGTAACCCCCCCATATTCCTCATCTGTATATAATTATATTATATATAAAACATGCCTTGTAAGGTATCGGGGAAAGGTTATGATCTGCTGAAAGTAATTTCTCTATCTATATATTTATGTATATGATATTCCAATCCTCCTGTGCTGATGATGAATCCCAACTTTGTCATCAGCAAATTTCATTAACACACTCCTGCTTTTTGTGCCTCCATCATGTACTCTCCCTGCACCTCAAGAGTGAAGTTAAACCCAGACTCAGACTGACTTCCCACCACCTCTATCTATTGTTGTTTAACAACAGTCCTTGGGTCAGTTTTCAATCCACATGGTGAAGCTGAGATTGAAGCCCATCTGAGGTGAGATTCCATGAGACAAATGCTTTATTACAGTCCAGCTAAATCAGTGGTCTCCAACCTTTTTATGCACAAGATCACTTTTTGAATTAAGATCAACCCAGGATCTACCCCGCCTCTTCCCCGAGGCCCCATCCTGCTCACTCCATTCCCCTCTCCCTCCTTCACTCACTCTCCCCCACCCTCACTCACTTTCACTGGGCTGGAGCAGGTGGTTGGAGTGCTGGAAGGGGTGCAGGCTCTGGGCTGGGAGCGAGGGGTTTGGAGTGTGGGAGGGGGCTCTGGGCTGAGCCTGGGGCAGGGGGTGGGGTGCAGGAGTGAGGGGTGCAAGCTCTGGGAGGGAGTTTGGGTG
>NW_020664725.1:1120094-1152457 GCF_002925995.2 Terrapene triunguis | reverse complement strand
TGGGGTGCAGGAGTGAGGGGTGCAAGCTCTGGGAGGGAGTTTGGGTGCAGGAGCGGACTCTGGGCTGGTGCAGGGGATTGGGGAGCAGGAGAGGGTGATAGGTGTAGTCTCTGGGAGGGAGTTTGGTGCGGGAGAGACCCCAGGCTGGTGCAGGGGATTGGGGTGCAGGAGGGGATGAGGGGTCTGGGAGGGAGTTTGGGTGCAGGAGGGGGCTCCAGGCTGGTGCAGGGGATTGGGGTGCAGAAGAGGGTGAGGGGTCTGGGAGGGAGTTTGGATGCAGGAGGGGGCTCCAGGCTGGTGCGCTAGATTTGGGTGCAGGAGAGGATGAGAGGTGTGGTCTCTGGGAGGGAGTTTGGTGCAGGAGGGGGCCCCAGGCTGGTGCAGGGGATTGGGGTGCAGGAGAGGGTGAGAGGTGTGGGCTCCAGGAGGAAGTTTGGATGCGGGGGGGGGGGGGGCCCCCGGGGGGTGCAGGGGATTGGAGTGTGGGAGGGAGTGCAAGTTGCAAGCTCTGGCTGGGAGGCGCTTACCACAGGCGGCTCCCGGCCGGCAGCGCAGGGAAGCTCAGGTAGGCTGCCTGCCTGCCGTGGCCCCATGCCGCTCCCAGAAGCGGCTGGCAAATCTCTGCGGCCCCTCCGAGGGAGGGAGCAGCAGGTCTCCATGCGCTGCCTGCGCCTGCAAGCTCCACCCCCGCAGCTCCCAATGGCTGGGAACTGGCCAATGGGAGCTGCGGGGACAGTGCTGGGGGTGGGGGAAGTGTGTGGAGACCCACTGCCTCCCTCCCCCCAGGGACCGCAGAGATGTGCCAGCAGCCAGCCGCTTCTGGGAGCGGCGTGGGGCCACAGCAGGCAGGCAGCCTGCCTGAGCCCCTGTGTGCCACCGGATTTTTAGCAGCCCGGAAATTGCAATTGACTTGCAGAGGCTCCAGGATCAACCAATCGCTCACGATCGACAGGTTGGTGACCACTGAGTTACACTGAAGCTGTAGCATTCTTTTCATTATCATTTAAGCACCAACAATATGCTTGATGATATGCAACACAGAGAATACAGACAGCCCTGCTTCCAAGAGCTTGCAGGCTGAGCTATGCAGACAGAGCAAAGACTCAGAGCAGCGAATGAGCTTACCACTGCCTGACTTTTTGGCTTTGTCTACTACACCTTTGCTAACACTTTTTCAGCTGGGTGTGGTAGGAACATTCAACGCCATACTACAGAGGAGCTGCTGGATGCTACTAGTATTTTCAGCATTCTGACATCTCTTCCAACTTCTCCTGCTGACAGCAGGTCCAACCAACATGTGGTTAAAATGCTGACAGCAGACAACAACCCATCTGCACTAGGGTTCTCAATGCTGCTACCCCCAATGAGGCTGAACTGAGATAATAAAGTTTTGCAAAATGTCCTTCGTGTACACAGGGCCCTTGTAGGCATCACAGAAGTGAAGGGAACAGACGGAGGATGGTGGCTTGTTAGACTTCGCAAAGCTATGTTGCCTACTGGGGATTGTTCCACACACCCCCATTGCTTACAGACTTTGGTCCTATTGACTTACTCTAGGCTGAAGCTAGGCTTACCAGATGGTAACTGCCAGGAACACTTTTTTCCCTTTTCTGCAAGGTGGTGTCATTTTGTATTTTCCAATCTGCTGCTACATCTCCAGCTTTCCATGGTGTCAGCCAATGAATTTAAAATATTGAAGTACTATCAGGAATTTTTCCAGGCTATTTTAGTACTTCAGGATTGTTCACACCCTTTCCCCCATATTCTTCTTGTTAGAGGTGAAGTTTCAGCTTAGCCAGTTTAGCATCACTTTGATTTTTGTCCCCTCCTCATTCAATGCTGGGCCAAGTACTTTTCAATGAAGTTATACAATCTAGTCAGAAGTTCATTCGCCAGAGCCCTCTCCATCTGATTTTGCGCTTTCATCAGAAGAAAGGGGTTGCTTCCCCACTTGTTCTCTGACCAAAAAAATGACAAGCTTTCTGCAGCCAATGCCAGCAAAAGGAGATCTTTCCATCCACAGGAACTAGGAATAGTTCAGGCAGGCTAGACTGTGAAAATTGCAAGTGATGGAGGAATCATGGTGTAAGTAAAACCAGCAAGGCTATTTCATGGCCTGAAAGAAGTAGTTAGGTACAGTCAGTGGAAAGGGGTGGCATTTAGTATTGTATTAGTAAGAACAGGCAGATATGATGCAAGTACGTAACTAAACAATAAGCAACAGAGCGTGCATTCCTTGGGTGGTGGTACACTATAGCTTAGAGGCATCACAAAGACTAGTCTCACCTACCTGTGCGGTGCACCTATAGCTGAACATAGGACATATGCAAAACATTTGCATTAGAAGTTTGCCCTTTGTGAGTGTGTTGTGCTTCTGGGAACATAAAATGCTCCCTGGGCCATTCTGCTACAGTTTGACCCGGGCAGCCCAGAAAGCGGAGTGGAACTGGCTGACTTTCCATACATGGCTGGAGCCAGAGGCGTCAGGTGTTTATATAAACGATGTGTTTTTTCTCATGATCTATCCTACCCCATCTCCTCCCCACAAAGGAGAAGATAAAACCAACTCCTACCCTCTTGGCTACGCTGCCTGAATTATGAGCAGGAATCTCACTGGAAAGGGCCGCTTTGTACTTTTGTTTGAGTCAGTGTTTGAAAAACACACACATCTACATTGCCCCTAAAATGCCCAGAAAATGTCACAAGAGCAATATGCCCTAAATTACATGACAATTCTTACTTTCACTCATTTCTAATTTTGGAAAGAACCGTTTGTTACTTTCCCTTCTAGAACAATGAGGATGGCAGGAAGTTCCCCAAAGCACCACAGAGGGAGCTTGTCCTACTGGAACTTTTTAGTCACATCCCCTTTCAATACTGAGCAGTCTAGTGTGTCCCACTGGGAGCAGGTGCGTGGCTACAACATCACTGGAAAGGCCCAAGTGGCCAATACCAATATGCCTTTGGAGAGTCCAGGCCTAAAGTTGCACGCCAATCACCAGCTGGTGCACAAAAAGGCAAATTTCCAAGAGCATGAGTGGCACCAGAGCTCCAGCCTTCATAAGTGAAGGCCCCTCCACAGTTATAGGGACTGGCACGGTCATCAAATTGCTAAAAAAACACAATCTTTATTTTGTCCTTTAGGAACTAGTCAGCCAGTGGCTTCTCAGAGGGACTCATTAGTTTCCCACTTGCATGAAGAAGGAAGGGAGGGCAACAAATAAGCCCTTGGGGATCCATTAAATACAATTCACTAAATAAAACATAGTGCAAAGCAATACCTGGAGGAAAAGAGCTGATGACAAAGCCTAGCCCTGAAATGAATGTGTGATTTCTTTATTAAAATGCTCTAGCTACACAATTGCTGTTTTTGCCAAGTGCCATGGGTGTTAGGGAAGTGTCTAAGGTAGCACATACATTATACAGGGCTTTGAATGCGTCTGGGGAAAAATACCCTCTGGGCTACAATTTCTCAGGCTCAATCTCAGCCCAAAGATGGTTTTTATTACAGTAGGAAGTTTGGTGCCAGGTAGCCTAGTCATGCATGGAAAGCAGCATGTCCTACAGTTTCCTCCACTGCCTCCTCCTGCAGCATTTTTCAAATGTTATGTTTTTATGCAAGCTGCTTTTCAAAACTTCACTCTTGCACTGGGCTCAGGGCCAGATCGCCTCGGCCCCCAGAAGAGCATGTGGGAGAGGTTCCCCCATCTGCTCCCACCATTCTGTCCCTAGGTGCCATCTCCAGCCTCCCTTCAAATCCCTTCAGTGATTCCACCTTCTGCATCAGGTTTCCCTCCCTGAAATGCTGGTGGGAATATCTAGTGACATGCATATTCAGCTCCCTGCACAGTGGAGCTCACAATCCCCTCCCCCACCCTCTCCAAGGGAACAAGGAGGAGGCAAAGTAAACCCCAGTTCAGAGCGAGCTCAAGAATGGCAACACGGATGCATTTGCTTGTGCCAGAGTGTCTCTGAAAGAGCCCCTGGATTCAGAGCTGGGCATAAGCAACACATTTGAACTGCCACGTCAGTGCTTTCTAAGCCAGAGAAACTGAGAAACATTATTTGGTTCTTCCTGTTCCTGCTTCTTTATTGCCATAAAAATAGGATCTCACTTTCCCATGAGTTTACCCTCTCCACTTGCTTCTGCCTCTGAAATCATTTCTCAGGTGTTTCAAGAATGATTACGATGACAAAAACGCAAAGTAAACCAACCCAAACTTCTGACACCCAGAGTTCAAACTGAACTGGGCTAAAGCCTCCAAGTTCAGTCCCTCTTTTTATTTATGGATTTCCACACTTCCCACTTTTAGCCAAAAGCACCAGCACAGGCCTCCATCATGGCATTCTGCACCACCTCCTATGTTGGAAAGATGTCCAGCCTGACTTTTAGACGCCAGTGGTTCAGATCTTTTAGGAAGTTTCAGCCAGAACTATAACTGTAGATGAGGCATAGGAGAAGCAAGAGCAGCTGAATTTCCATAGAACAGAGATCATGGATATACCCCTGGAAACAAATACTGGAGACACATGATAAAGTCTGTAAGCAGGCCTGTCTCTGCCAGGAAACAGTTCTCAGCTTCGAAAAACACAGCAGCAGCTCTTGGTAATTATCCAGTCCAAAGCATACACATTCTACAACTTCATTCTGGAGATGCCAGGGCCTCAGAAAGCAGATGCTGATTCTGGATATCAGTGTAGGTATCATAACCGCACTTGAAGAAAGACTTCTGGAGAGATTTGGGGAGCATATTTTCTTTACCCAACTGGTGACTTATTGTCTGCTTTGGAGCATGGGGAATTCCCTTCTTCATAATAGCTAGTTAACTCGGAGTGGTTTAGCATACACTGGCTCCAAGATATGGTGAACCAGAACCAGGAACAGGCTTCCCAGAAACGTCACACTGAGAAGGGAAACCAGGACGTAGCGGCCAATAAAGAAGGTGTCCACGATCTGAGGAGAGTGGAAAGGTCACAAATTACACAACAGCATTTCCTTCTTTATCACTGTTAACAAAAGCCCTACTGCAGGTACCATGTCAATTTGACTACAGTTTGTTGTAGAAGAGTAAGTAAGTGTTTGTTCTCTGTGGGCTGGAAGACGGTGTGCCAGGCAGTAGAAAATAGAACAAAATAGAACTTTTGGCCTTCCGAAAAGGAAAAGCCAGCCAAGATAAAGGGGGCAGCTCCATGCAGGCAGGCAGGGGTGGGGCTACACCCCTTCCCAAATGTGCCACGCCTCAGCAGGATTTCTCCAATAAACACAGGCTGCTCTGCCTAACCCGCTGGCAGGGGTCACTGCTGAGTAACAAAGGGGGATGTCTTCTCCCTCTGGGGCTGTGTGCACCAATTCCAAAGCAGCCTCAGCCAGGATGAAATTCTAACCCTGTTCTGCTGAATACCAACTCACAGTGCTAGCATTTGACCCACAGAGCTGCCATCCTCTTATTTTACATTTAACAGGTTCACATGAAACACATTCATGGTAGTACTCACAATGAATTTCTCTGTTGGTTCTGATTACCAGGTAGTGGTTCTAATGCTATTACTTGCAAGTGGGTTTATATAATAGGTTCCTTCCTATTCCCTTCCTGTCTCAAGCTTAGTCCTAAAGTGAGAGTTAAGCTGAGCCATGAAGCAGCAGGTACCTACTATTTAGGTGAATGAGAAAGTGTTTAATCACTGAGTGGAGCCCAATTCTGCATTCCTTGGACACAAACTTCCATAGAATTCAGTGGGAATCTTAGGTGAACGAGGAGTGCAGAATCTGACCCATGAGGTTCAAACCATGCTCAGCTCACTAGAATCACGTGGCCACAAATCATGACAGTGAGACACGAGCTGAAATCTTGTCCAGCAATTATTTCCCTGAAGTCAACCAGTAGTTTCATGAACTCCATGTCACACAGCTGCTTCTCCCAGAATACTAGTCACTGATCTTTATATTTATGGGCATTGATATCAGGCACCACTGTACTTACAGAGGATATGTGGCAGGAAAAGAATATCTCATTATTTAGTGAAGATGCTGACACAGACGGTAGACAAAGTGATAGTGAGAAACACCAACCAGAAAGCCCAGGATTATGAAATCATCCTCCGAGCTTCTGGGATTGCTTATAACAAAGGTGAGTATTATGAAACAGTGTTAACACAAGCTTGACCTTGGCTCTGCTACAGAACAAGTCTCTTGAGAGTGACATGTTTGCTCGTTCAACACTTTCACTTTTTAATTAGCCAATTAGCAGGCTTTGAGCATAGAAAGCCCAGGTCATGTATTATTGATATCGTATCGAGCCGGGCTGCTTCAGGGGCCAGTCCTGGAGATCCTGTAAATGAGCATTTTGATTCTGCTGGCTTGTCTGACATGTACACTACGTCCTATTTCGACCACGGCCCTTGATCTCGGCTCCAAGATTTACTTGGAGCAAAACAATTTACATGCAAGACAGAGGAAAAAAAATAAGAATCTCTCATACCACACTGTGACACTCTGTACCTTGGGGAAACACCCTGCACCCCCATGTTCATCCTTATAATATGATTGTGTGGTATCCAATGCAAAGTTTGTCATGTCGGGTGACTTCGGAAGGCTCATGATGCACTGAGCATTGTTGTTATAGTAATGTTATAAGTTATAATTTCATGCATATAGTTATGAGGCTGAAAATGTACCCTCGTGGCTTCAAACAAGCCCAGGCAAAACCAGAAGTTCCTAGATCACAGGCCCTGGTTCTCATGGGAGACTTCAAATCACTCGGATATCTGCTGGGAGACCAATACAGCGGTGCACAGACAATCCAGGAAGTTTTTGGAAAGTATAGGGGACAATTTCCTGGGGCAAGTGCTGGAAGAACCAACTAGGGGCAGAGCTCTTCTTGACCTGCTGCTCACAAACAGGGAAGAATTAGTAGGGGAAGCAAAAGTGGATGGGAACCTGGGAGGCAGTGACCATGAGATGGTTGAGCTCAGGATCCTGACAAAAGGAAGAAAGGAAAGCAGCAGAATACGGACGCTGGACTTCAGAAAAGCAGACTTTGACTCCCTCACGGAACTGATGGGCAGGATCCCCTGGAAGAATAACATGAGGGGGAAAGGAGTCCAGAAGAGCTGGCTGTATTTTAAAGAATCCTTATTGAGGTTGCAGGAACAAACCATCCCAATGTGTAGAAAGAATAGTAAATATGGCAGGCGACCAGCTTGGCTTAACAGTGAAATCCTTGCTGATCTTAAACACAAAAAAGAAGCTTACAAGACATGGAAGACTGGACAAATGACCAGGGAGGAGTAGAAAAATATTGCTCAGGCATGCAGGAGTGAAATCAGGAAGGCCAAATCACACTTGGAGTTGCAGCTAGCAAGAGATGTTAAGAGTAACAAGAAGGGTTTCTTCAGGTATGTTAGCAACAAGAAGAAAGTCAAGGAAAGTGTGGGCCCCTTACTGAATGAGGGAAGTAACCTAGTGACAGAGGATGTGGAAAAAGCTAATGTACTCAATGCTTTTTTTGCCTCTATCTTCACAAACAAGGTCAGCTCCCAGACTACTGCACTGGACAGCACAGCATGGGAAGGAGGGGACCTGCTCTCTGTGGAGAAAGAACTGGTTCAAGACTATTTAGAAAAGCTGGATGAGCACAAGTCCATGGGGCCGGATGCACTGCATCAGAGGGTGCTAAAGGAGTTGGCGGATGTGATTGCAGAGCCATTGGCCATTATCTTTGAAAACTCATGGCAATTGGGGGTGGTCCCGGATGACTGGAAAAAGGCTAATGTAGTGCCCATCTTTAAAAAAAGGAAGGAGGATGATCCAGGGAACTACAGGCCAGTCAGCCTCACCTCAGTCCCTGGAAAAATCATGGAGCAGATCCTCAAGGAATCAATTCTGAAGCACTTAGAGGAGAGGAAAATGATCAGGAACAGTCAGCATGGATTCACCAAGGGCAAGTCATGCCTGACTAACCTAATTGCCTTCTATGACGAGATAACTGGCTCTGTGGATGAGGGGAAAGCAGTGGACATGTTATTCCTTGACTTTAGCAAAGCTTTTGATACGGTCTCCCACAGTATTCTTGCCACCAAGTTAAAGAAGTATGGGCTGGATGAATGGACTATAAGGTGGATAGAAAGCTGGCTAGATTGTCGGGCTCAACGGGGTAGTGATCAATGTCTCCATGTCTAGTTGGCAGCCGGTATCAAGCGGAGTGCCCCAAGGGTCGGTCCTGTGGCCGGTTTTGTTCAATATCTTCATTAATGATCTGGAGCACATGACTTATGAGGAGAGGCTGAGGGAACTGGGATTATTTAGTCTGCAGAAGAGAAGAATGAGGGGGGATTTGATAGCTGCTTTCAACTACTTGAAAGGGGGTTACAAAGAGGATGGATCTAAACTGTTCTCAGCGGTAGCAGATGACAGAACAAGGAGTAATGGTCTCAAGTTGCAGTGGGGGAGGTTCAGGTTGGATATTAGGAAAAACTTTTTCACTAGGAGGGTTGTGAAGCACTGGAATCGGTTACTTAGGGAGGTGGTGGAATCCCCTTCCTTAGAGGTTTTTAAGGTCAGGCTTGACAAAGCCCTGGCTAGGATGATTTAGTTGGGGATTAGTCCTGTTTTGAGCAGGGGGTTGGACTAGATGACCTCCAGAGGTCCCTTCCAACCCTGATATTCTCTGATTCTATAATTCTCCAGGAGCAGAGGAGCAGTTCACACCTCATCAGGGCATGTATGGGACAAACCCAGCCTCACAGGAAAAAAGGACACTGGCCTAGGCAGCAACAAAGGATCTGTTGGACTCTCAAGTGAGTCACTCCCCTTCCCTTGGTCAGTTTGGGATGATGACGACGTAATCCTCACCTGACTCTGACGGTGGGGGGCAAAGCCAAGAGGGAAGAAAGGACATGATAAAAGGGAGAGACATTTGCCATGCTGGCTCCCTCTTCCAACTCCATCTACAGACATCACCACCAAGCAACTGAAGCGCTGATCAAAGGGGAGAGCCTGGCTGAAGGGCAACCAGCCTGTGATGAGAATCATCTAAGTCTGTCCTTAAATTAGGGCACTGAAAGTGTTAAGATCAGCTTAGAATGTATTTTGCTTTTATTTCATTTGACCAAATCTGACTTCTTGTGCTGTGACTTATAATCACTTAAAATCTATCTTTTGTAGTTAATAAATTTGTTTGTTTGTTCTACCTGAAGCAGTGCATTTGGTTTGAAGCATGTCAGAGACTCCCCTTGGTATAAAAAGCCTGGTACATATCCATTTCTTTGTTAAATGGACTAACGTTTATAAGCTTGCAGCATCCACCAGGCATAACTGGACACTGCAAGACGGAGATTCCTAGGGCTGTGTCTGGGACTGGAGATATTGGCAAGTGTCATTTGGCTGCACAATACAAGCAGCGGCTGGCCAAAAGTGCTCACTGACGTAGCTGGGAGCCGCTAACATGCTAGAGGCTGTGTGTGAACAGCCCGGGAGTGGGGGTTCTCACAGAGGAGCAGAGTAAGGCTGGCTCCCAAAGTCGAGGATTGGCGTGACCTAGCAGATCACCGGTCCAGAATACACCAGGGGAACGTCACACACACACCACACAACTCAGTATTTAGAAAGTGAGTAACATTCCTCTGCATGTTAATAATGGAATATGGGAAAGAGCACTTTGGGTATCCAAAACCCCAAACACCTACAGAAGGGCTGGGAGATGTAGAGGAGGAATAAGACAAAACACAGAAAGCAGCATGGTGTGAGCAGGAGTCAAGAGAACTCAACATCTAAACTATGGCCAACAGAGACTAAGCTCTCAGGAAGGTGAAAGGACAGCAATCTGGCTCTGAGCCAGAAGGCAAGTGGAATTAGGGGTAAATGATTGAGAAGGGCAGTGGAGGGTTAGGCAGGGTGCTGAATGCAGGACTACTTGCCAAGTGATTATTACTCTATAATGCTCAAAAGCATGCTGGGTGCTGCAAGGAAGGCAAAGAAAGGTATGGTCCCTGAACCAAAGCATTTGTAGTCTAATTTAGAAATGTGAGCAAGAAGCGATGGAGGCAGCTTGAGCTCCCAGAAACCAAGCAAAATTATTTGAGGCCAGGCAAGCTGCACTGCGCAACAAGCAAGAGACAGAGGGGTTTTGAGGGAAGCCACCTTGGAGTGCAGCACAGCCGGCTCACCACAGAACTGCCTGCCTGCATCCTCCAGTCAAACAGCCAGTGTTCTGCCAGAGGAAAACCAAGGATGACCAGAAAATTTCCCTTCCAAGGTACCTATCTTCCAACTGCAGAAGAACAGGGTGAACATTCCTCAAGCTCCGAGAGTTCCTCAAGGACACAAGGAATCAGAGTGCTAAAAAAGGGGCTTTTTGTCACTGGGACACAGTCAGGTGTGTGATGACAAAGGAACGACAGGATCATTTGCCTACTAAGAGTCCACCTCACAAGCCTTTTGGTGAAAGCTGGTATGAGAATCGGTCAGTACCTACAAGCTAGGACACTGTAGCACAGAGGCCCTGGAAGCTAAAGGTAGATGATCAGGAAAAATTCAAAAGCAATCTGCTATAGAGGCCTATCTTCCAGCTCCATTCCCAGGCAAGCCCAGCAAAACAGGAGAACTAAGAGCTGCAGTGTGAGTGAAAAGATGGTGTAAAAAGAGTGAGGAATTTAAATCATTAGTACTGGGAACCCTTTGGCAAGAGGGAGAACAAGCACAGAAAGGGCATTCTCTGATGGACCCAAAAGGGAGCCAGATTACTGGTAATGAAGACTCTGAATGTTCTGATGGGTTAATCTAGATTGACTCTTCTGGAGGCAGTTGACATGCAAGTGAAACTGTATTTTAGCAGGGGCAGGATTACAATTGCCCCAGAAGAAGGGCAGTTAGGGGATACGAAGAAGCACTCTAGTAGGGTAACAGTGACAGGAGAGAGAATGAAAAAAGCTCACAGACTGAAGTGTTATGGGATTATCAAAATTTAAAATCCCATTTATAGTGCAAGAGATTTACACAGCAATTTACAGATGCAGAACAAGCCACATTTCCTGCCCTGAAGATTTTAAGCTGAGGCAAAGACCAGACACAGACAGTATGGGGAATATTACTGGTGAGGAGGCAAATGAAATTCCAAAGAGAAGAGAGCACTGAAGTTTAGTAGATAAAATGATGAAGACTGTTCTACATGGGGCCAGAGGGCAGCCTGATGGAAGGTGAAAAGAACAAAGTTGAAGAAAGAGACAAAGGCGGAGAGAGAAAAGGTTGTGTGTTGCCGAAGGAGCACAGGAGGGAAGATGTGGCAAGAAACTAGGAGCCACAGCAGAATTAAAGAAAGTACTTGAGGGTGTGTGGGGAGGGAATGTGAAACATGGCAGGAGGAGGAGGAGATGACTTTAGCAGAAGCGCTCCAAGTTCATGGAGGGTAGAAAGAGATGAGGGGAGAGGTACAGTACTCAAGGCAGGAGCCAAGCAAGGGCTCCAGGAGGGTTTGAGCAGCGAGGTGATGATGAGGCATGGGTGGGCTCTGATTAAAAGAGTGACAAATGCCTCTACCTCATGGTCAGTTAATCAGGGAGTAAGAACTGTCCTGGTAGAACGCAAAAAACTTTCCTGCATGCCAGAAAGATGGCAGGAAAGCAGCTCCTGGCTAGAAACTATACTACGCAGACAGGCTAGGCCACCAAAGCACTGCACGTAGAGTTCCAATCCTGACTAGGGACTTCCGCGGAAAGGAACTAGGGGGTAGGATCCATAGGGATGCAAATACCAGTTTGCAAGAATACAAACAGAACTGTCAAATGCAAGAATTCCAGAATACGGTAGTCTGGGTTACTCCAGATCACAACAGGGATTGAGAGTCAGGATGGAAACTATAGTAGTGATGTGCTCTCAATATCTTAACAAGGGGCTCCCACAAAGTTTTCCTTCTTGGTGTGTGATAATCCCTGCGTCCCTAGCATGTATATGCTGCAGAGATGAGAGGTAGGGGACTCAGGATGCTCATATAACCACAGCTGCAAATAGCACTCACTTCGCACTACAGATGGGAGGCAGACTGCAGCCCATCCTATTGGGCACAGACTTGGCTACAGGGATCCATGCTTTTGTGCACTTCAAGTTTGATCATTGCAGCTCACTTTACCTAGGAATGAAGCCACATACCCTGAGAAAGCTGTAGCTGATAATGTACCCCTGTGCTACAGGGTTACATTATCTCAAAGTCCTGGCCCGCGGGCCATCTGCAGCCCAAGAACCCCCCCACTGAAGCCTGCGGAAACTTTTTAAAAAGTTCTTTCATCCGGCCCTCACGGCTGCCGGCCGAGAGGGTCGGAGGGTGGGGGAGGCGGGAGGGGAGCAGGCAGGAGAGATGCAGCTATGTCAGCGGCTGTCTGCTGCAGGCACCGCCCCCCGCAGCTCCCATTGGCCAGGGAAGAGCGACAGAGATACCATCCCTAGTCACCAGGCAGCATCAGCCATGGAGGCAGCATCATTAGTTGCCGGGCAGAGTCAGTCATGGAGGCAAAAAGAACAGGAGTACTTGTGGCACCTTAGCGACTAACAAATTTATTTGAGCATAAGCTTTCATGGGCTTCAGCCAACTTCATTGGATGCATAGACTGGAACATATAGTGAGGAGATCTATATACATACAGAGAATATGAAAAGGTGGGAGTTGTCCTATCAACTCTAAGAGGCTAATTAATTAAGAGAAAAAGCATCACTAGTCGCTGGGCAGAGTCAGCTGGGGCAGCATGAGGCCCAGGGAGCGAGGGAAAAGGGTGGGAAATGGGCTGGGAGGTGGCGTGACTCGTGAGGCGCCAATGACAGTGCGAGGGGGCAAGCTGCCTCCAGCTCCCCTCTCCCCGAGTGCTGACCCCATAGCCAATGGAAGTGCCGGGGGACGGCAGTGTGCCTGGTGCCTGCAGATAAGATAAGGTGAAGATAAGATGAAAGGAAAGAGGTTCTTTCTAGCTGTTGGCACTGCAGGTCTGTGTAATGAAATGGAGCCCTTTATTTACTTTTTTAACCACTGTCCCATGTAATGTTGGTAGGTTGTGTAGGAGAGGCCATCTCAGCAGAGGCACTGAACCTGATGAGGGCATAATCCCAGACACACAGGGAGGGTTAGAACCACCCACTGCCCCATCTCTTTAGGGTAGTAGCCATGCGCCTCACCCCCTGCATCTGACCAGTGGGCAGACCATGACTGTGCCTCCTCTTCAGCTGCTTTTGTGCCCAAGGAGGCCCAGCCCAGCAAGGTCCTGCTGTCAGCAAAGCATGGAGTGTGGGAAAGTGGACCGAACACAACTATCTGATGCACACCTTGCTGAAATCCTGAAGGTTTCAACTGCTCAGTCACTGAGGCCAAACATCAACAAACTGACAGAACTGAAGCATTGCCAGGTGTCTGGCAAACACTAAAAACTCTCTGGCAGGTGAAGAATTGTATCAAGCTGTATGACAGTTTTATTATTTCTAAGAAATTCAAAATAAAAAATACAAGATAAATGTTTTCTTTTCTGAACACCATCTTCAGGGACATCATTGGCCTGCTGGGAGGATTTGAGGACTGGCTCTGACCCCAAGGTAAATTGAGTTTGAGACCCCTGCTGTAGCACATCTGCTCAATAACAAAGGCTACTGTGAAGACAAGGAGAGCTACTCCTGAGGGCGTTCTGTGACAAAAAATTAAAAATTCTGCACACAATATTTAAAAACTCTGCAAGTTTTATTTGTCAATAAATAAATGCAGAGGCTCAAGCATGGTAGATGGAAATGATAAAATTATCAATAATAATGCAGAAAAAACAAGTGGGGGGGGGGGGGGGAGAAACCAGATGATACAGTCTCATCATATGGTGATGACAACACTCTTTCCATTCCACTAGTATTTTGGTGGATGTTAAACAGCAGCTACTAAAGTTAGACATTTTAAAATCAGCAGGTCCTGATAATTTGCATCCAAGAGTTTTGAAAGAGCCAGCGGAGCAGCTCACTAGACCATTAACATAGATTTTCAGTAAGTTTTGATGAACTGGGGAAGTTCCAGAAGACTTGAAGAAAGCAAATATTGTGCCAATTTTTAAAAAGGGTAAACAGGGTGACCTGAATAGTTATAGGCCTATCAACCTGACACTAATCCTGGGTAAGATAATGGAGCACCTGATAAGAGACTTGATTAATAAAGACCAAAAGGAATGTAATGTAATTAATGTGAATCAATGTGGGTTTATGGAAAATAGACCCCCCCTTTTTTTTTTTTGTGAGAACACAAGTTTGCTTGATAAAAGGTAATAGTGTTGACCTAACAGACTTAGACTTCCATAAAGTTTTGGACTTGGTACTGCTCAACATTCTGATTTAAAAAATTAGAATATAAAATTAATATGGCACTCATTAAATGGATTAAAAACTGCCTAAACTGCAAACTGTTAACTATAACTGCAAACAGGGAATTGTCACAAACAGGTTTGTTTCCAGTGGGGTCCTGCAGGGCTCAGTTCTTGGTCCTATGCTATTTAACATTTTTATCAATGACCTGGAAGAAAGCAAAATCATCACTGATAAAGTTTGCAGAGGACACAAAAATTGGGAGTGTGCTAAATAATGAGTACAAGTCACGGATTCAGAGCTATCTGGATCGCTTGGTAAAATGGGCACAGGCAAACAATATGCATTCAATACAGCTAAATGTAAATGTATACGTCTAGGAACAAAGAATGTAGGCCATACTTACAGGATGGGGGACTCAATCCTGGGAACCAGTGACTCTGAAAAAGATTTGGGGGTTGTAGTGGATAGTTAACTGAACATGAACTCCCAGTGTGGCATTGTGGCCAAAAGAGCTAATGAGACCCTTGGATGCATAAACAGGGGAAACTCGAATAGGAGTAGAGAGGTTATTTTACCTCTGTACTTGGCATTGATGTGACTGATGCTGGAATACTATGTCCAGGTCTGGTGTCCACAATTCAAGAAGGATGTTGATAAATCGGAAAGGGTTCAGAGAAGAGCCACAAGAATGATTAAAGGTTTAGAAAACATACTGTATGGTGATAAACTCAAGGAGCTCAATCTGTTTAGTTTAACGAAGAGAAGGTGGAGGGGTGACTTGATTACAGTCTACAAGTACCTACATGGGGAACAAATACTTAATAAAGGACTCCTCTTCTATCTAGCTGAGAAAGGTATAACATGATTCAATGGCTGAAAGTTAAAGCTAGATAAATTCAGACTGTGCGAGTAATTAATCATTGGAATAGTGTACGGTCATGGTATACTCTCCATGATGACAATTTTAAAATCAAGATTGGATTTTTTTTTTTTTTTTTTTTAAAAAGACCAGCTCTAGGAATTATCTGGGGGAAGTTCTATGGCCTGTGCTATACAGGAGGTTAGATTAGATAATCATAATGATCCCTTCTGGTCTTAGAATCTGTGAACTCCCATTCATCCATGTCAGAAAATGACTCACTGAGGACAGCAGGCTGCTCACCTCTGGGCAGTGGCAGGACCCAGCTGACTCCACCCATAGAGAAGCCCTTGGCATCATGGAACAGACCAGGGGGTCCTAACCACCCTACTCTACTTGTGCCTCTTGTTCTGGCTCCAAAGGACTTAAAATATGTGGGGGTGCAACCAGCCAGGTATCCGGGGCAGGGCAGCAGCGGGGAGAGCTGGCAGTGAGTCACCAGTGGTCAAAGAAGGGAGGAGAGGGAAAGCAGCAAATTGCCGCTGAGGCTGAGCTTCCATCCCCCCTATCTGAATGCAAGGGACTCCCTGCACACACTCTCCATTGCTATCCTGCCCTGTCCTGGACACCTGGTCAGCCACAGCCCCACGTCCCCTGACAACCTCATTTCACCCCCACCCCATTTGAAAGCCAACGGCCTAGATTGAGCAAGGTGCAACAGCCAGGACAGAGAGGCTGAAATGGGGAAAATAAATCATGAGTTTACCTTCATTTCTGTAGCTGGTGCTGGGAACTCACTGGCACGAGGGAAAAGTAACAGAACCAATATAACGATCACAGCAGAGAAGAAAACCATAATGAGAGAGAATCTGGGGAAAGAATCGGACAGGAAGAATCCCACTGTTAGGTCTCCCAGTGACACAGCTCCTTTTATAAATGAGACATTAACACTGCTCATATTTTGTCCATACCACATTAAACAAACCAACATCCCCATATCCCCCTTCTCGGCCTAACCCCAGCCCAGGTATTTAGTGCAGCCACAGGTCTCCAAAAAAAGCAGCCGTCACAAATTCAAAGGAATTCTACTCTTCTTTTGTCTTTCCCATTAAGATATAAAGGAAAGTGCCAACATCCTGAAATGAAAGATAGTCACTCCCCATAAATCAGAGACACTGGTAGTGAAGCAGTACACAGAAAATCTGATTTTCAAAACTGCTTAGCGCAACTGGTCACACAATTTCCACTTTAACCCCTAGGTAGCATTGAAAATCTCAGCCTTGCAGAGTAAGGTTTGACTTGGATGTTTTGCTGGAGCCTGATATTGGATAGTCTCTGTACTGCCTACCCATAAGAGCACTGGGCAATAGTTACGTTTGCTTGAATCAATCATTGTAATTATTTACTCGACTTTCATGGGGGTGAATCTTGGCTCAGTGAGCAAAGACTTAAAAAAACAGATGAGTCTCTTAGTCAATCAGCATCCTGTCCCAGAACCACACAAGGGCTTTTAGAGTGACAAGCTCCTGAAGTGATTTAATCTTCACTGCTGCAGCAAAATGACAAATGGGAAAGGCCAAGTCCTGGAAAAGTGCCTTTAGGAATGAATATATATATATGACAGTTCACACCCCAAATCTGCCAATAATCCTTCCCACCCTACTTGGTATGTACAGGTACTCTACACACTATAGCACTCTACGGAGAGAGGACAGACTGCAAATGAGCTGGCTAGTGTTTATGGACTCAATCTAACTCCCACTGAAGTTAATGAGAGTCTGCTATTAACAGGAGATTAAAATGGATCCTATTCAAGCTGTGAGGAATTAAAGAAACAGTGCCCTAAAGTCCAGATGTATGAGGACAGTCAGGCATTTCAGCTCTAATAACTTTAGCTTTCTTTATCCAGAAGGCTACATCTCCTTACCTTGCAAGACCGGAAGTCCTGGATAACAGCATGCAGAGCAGCAACATCAAGACACCGAGCAGCGCTATGATAAATACTCCTGGCCCCACCCCGAGCACAGTGCCAGCCATTCTGGAGAAGAGAGAAAGCATCGGCAAACCTGCTTAGCTGGCCTCCTCTATCACAGAGAATAGATTTTCTCTGCAGGTTCCATTTTTCCTTCCTTTAAAACACGTAATTATTCAAAACTAAAAACAAATCCTTTAACATTAACAATCTAAGTGCAAAGAACATCCTGGGAAACTAACTACTATCTCCTCAAGCTAGTAATTTCATCTGGTAATTATTCTTCAGGTAATGCTATGTGATGACACTGGAAGTGTAAGAACAAGATTTTTGTTTTAGGACTAGTTGTTAACTATATTCTATTTACCCAAATTCCAGCTTCATATGGACTTTTTAAAAACTAAATTCCTATTCTAAACTGTTATGTAGTGTTGTGTGTACTATTAAATGCATTCCACCCAAGAGGAATGAAGTGATCCTAGTGTGTAGTTTGTGTATCATTTGCTAAATATGTAGACCATTTTGGGAGCCAGCTAGATGAAAGGTGCTACATAAATAAAGGTTATTATTACAAAAGAATCGATGCTCAGTACATCAGCCAAATACACTAAGGGTAGGTCCACACTACCCGCCCAATTCGGCGGGTAGAGATCGATCTTCTGGGATCGATTTATCACATCTCATCTGGACGCGATAGATTGATCCCAGAAGCGCTCCCCCGTTGACTGCGGAACTCCTGCTCGCCGAGAGGAGGAAGCGCTGTCGACGGGGGAGCTTGCCTGTGCCGCGTGGACCCGCAGTAAGTAAATTTAGTTTGATCTAGGAAACGTCGACTTCAGCTACGCTATTCTCGTAGCTGAAGTTGCGTTTCCTAGATCGATCCCCCGCCCCAGTGTGGACCTGCCCTAAGAGAGTTTAGCATACTGTATATTTTATGACAGGTTTCAGAATGGTAACCGTGTTAGTCTGTATCAGCAAAAACAACATTTTGGGTTTTAACCCACGAAAGCTTATGCCCAAATAAATGTGTTAGTCTCTAAGGTGCTATAAGGACTCCTCCTTTTTGTGTATTTTATATATGCTTTCAAATTTATGTGAATTTCCTTTCACTGATGACGTCTGGCATTTGGCATGATTAATGTTTAACTATCTATTAACCTCTTCTACTACAAGCTGGGACAATACATTTTTCACTCACCAATGAAAGCTACTAATGGGTTACGTTCACCCACAGTCCATCTGCATGGTAGGAAAACAGTTCTGGTCATTTCCCCCCGCACAGAAATAATCTGGAGTTTCCAGGAAGTTCATCACCTAGAAGTGGTCCAACTGGCACCCCACAGGCCGGATCCAGCCCTTGGGACGATTCTGTCCAGACCGGCAGCATTTTGCTCTACACAATGGGGTCCTCCACGTGGGTGTGACTTTGCAGGTACTGCAAGGTCCCACCACGTGGCCGGCCCGACACCATTTTGTTTCTGTGTGGCCTAAAGCAGTGCCGCACCACTAGGTGTGAGGCCCAGGTCCCTGAGGGATAGGAGCACCCAACTGTCTGCTGGTGTGCCACTGGCACCCATCTGAGAGGGGGATGGCCATGCTGAGAGGACCCATAAGAACCATACTGGCAGATTTCCTGGGTCGGAGGCCCAGACGGGGCACAGGAACAGGCTTTACAGTGGGGGCGCTGAGAGCCATGGAACCGAACTGTAACCCCTGGATATGATGGGAACCACTTCCAGCCAGGGGGGGCTGCAGCACCTATGGGCGGATCCGCACAGGTATTTCGGCTCCCAACTGCCACGGACCTCAACTCGCCTCCAGGCTCGGGGGAGGGGCCAGGCGCAGCCTCAGCCGCCCTGGGGGCCGTTATGCGCGGACCCCGCCAGGGGCCCCGGGCGCGAGAACGGGAGGCGGCCTGGAGCGCTCCCGCCAGCGAGCCTGCCGAGCTCGGGAAGCGACTCCCGCCCTGCCCTGCCGGAGCCAGCGCCTCAGAGCCGGCCGCGCGCGGGGAGCCGGGCCGGCTGGAGGGAGCTGGGCGCGCGCTCGCGTCACGGCCACTCGAGTTGCCGGGGAAGCCCCGGTCTGGCCCTGGGGTCGGTCTCGCGGATAGGGCGGCACCAGCCGGGCCAAAGGCGTCAGCTCCTACCTGCGCCCGGGCCCCGACACTCGCGGGCTTCGCTTAGCGCTTTCCTCCGGCTGCTCGAGCTCAAACGACGGGGCGCCAAAGCGAGCCAATCGCAGATAAGCTTCTATTCCGGGCTGTGGCTATGCACCAGTCAGCATCCCCCTCTCATCAGCACCTCTCTCTCCTCTTGTCCGCTCTTTGCGGCCGGTTTCCCCGGGCAACCAGCAGGCCCGCACGTGTTGAAATTTGCCATCTGATTGGTTAGTGCGCACCGTTGAACGCCAATCAATGAGGCCCGCTCCGCTACTCCGCACCGCTATTGGTTAAAACTCCCTGCCCCGTCCACGGCGGAGCAACTCTCGGCCCCGGCACGTGACAGGCGGTCTGCGGCTGAGGGAGGAGAATAGCAGCTTGGCTCGCGGCGATCGGGGAGGGAGACCCCGGCGCAGCCCCGCCCCCAGCCGTGGCCGCGCAGGGTCTGAGTGGCCAGTTCCTCCCCCCGGAGCGATCTGACCCCTTGCGGGCGAGGCTCGTGCAACAGCCCATCAGCCACACAGGCCGAGCAGGCCACGCGCCGCGCCGCGCCACGGGGAAACGTGGCCACCGCTCCCTGCCCCAGGAATCCCCTCGTGGGGGGCCTTGTTCTGTGACGCTTCCCTCTGCCTCAGGCTGCAGTGACTCCTGAGGAGCCCTGCAGGCTCTGGGGATGGAGGGGCACGTGGGCAATGTGTCCTGCCCTGCCCCCTTCCTGTGCATGGAGCCCCTCCCCTCTCCTCTGAGATCTGCCCTTCCCTAGGGTTACCATACGTCCGGGTTTTCCCGGACATGTCCGGCTTTTGGGGCCTCAAATCCTCATCCGGGAGGAAATCCCAAAAAGCCGGACATGTCCGGGAAAATAGGGAGGGAGGGGTCGTGATGCGCCGCTGGGGCCGGCGGTGCTTGGCCGGGGGCCACGGCAGGCCAGAGCCCCAGGGCCCGAGCCGGGCGGGAGACCCCGGGGCCAGAGCCTCTTGGCCTGGGCCGGCCGCCAGAGAGAGCCTCTCGGCCGGGGGGGGCTGGACTGGGCCCTGCCCCAGCTTACCTGCTGCCTCCCTGTTTCAGGCTTCCTGCGAACATTTGATTCGCGGGAAGCAGGGGAGGGGGAGGAGCAGAGGGGGCGGAGCGTTCAGGGGAGGGGGCAGAGTTGGGGCGGGGACTTTGGGGGAGAGGCGGAGTTGGGGCGGGGCCGGGGCCCTGTGGAGTGTCCTCCTTTTTAAAAATTAAAATATGGTAACCCTACCTTCCCGGCCGTTTGCCTGAGTCTCATGCCAACCCCAAGGCTAGTTCAGCTGGGTCCCTTTGCTTTCACGGATACTAAACTCCCTAGGTCCCAGCCATTTCACTCACTGCCCCTGGACTCCTGCACCACAGGCCTCTGTTGTGTTTGGGTTTAGCCAGATCTCATATTGAACAGGCAGAGGGATCAGCTTGTCCTCTGTGCCTCAGTGAGGCTGAAGAAGTCCCACCAGTCCCTGTGTCTAGCCCTCAGACAGCTCCATAAAATGTGGGTGACCACCCCACTAGAGACAACCCCTCACATGTCTGACTCCCTCCAAGTCTGTCAGCTCTCCTTCATGTGTGTGACCCCCTGACTGAAGGAACACCCTCCAACCAGCCAGCCCCCTCCATGTGTGTGAATCCTGCAAATGAGGGAGCCCCCTCTCTTGTCTGATACCATATAGACTGAGGAATCTTCTCCCCCTGACCCCCTATACCACCAGCCTGTTGGGAAAACTCTCCTGAGCAACAGTTTTGACATGTTAAATCCCCCTCCCCATCCCACTGCACCTCTCCTCCTCCATTAGGCCCCACCTCTCCATGCCCCCAAATTCTTCTTTTCACCTCCTTGAAGACCCCTCCCTCTGCTCTCATCTTGTTCTTAAAAGGATACTCCTGCTAACCAAATTACAAACGCTAAAAATATAATAAAATGGTTACAAACACATCAAAACTCATTTATAAATGTTTTACCATAAAGACATTTGAACAATTCCTTTTTAATCTTTATACTTACTGTTCTACAACTATTTTCATAGCGGTTATTATCAGGGGCTGAACTTACAATGGTCAAAGCTATAATAGTGGGCGTCACCACCACAGCCATGGAAACAACCAGTAAGGAGAAGGTACTGTGTAGCTGCTATGTGGAGCAGCCCAACAGGGTGATGACAGAGAACATCTTGCTTTTATTTTTTCAGTTCAAGTACTGAGGCTTGGTGGAGGCCGTGAGGTGGTGACTGGAGATGTCTGTGGGGTTGAGAATTTGAGGAAGTTGTTGGATCTCCGCTGATGGGAGGGGGAGGAAATCTTGGAACATGTCTCTTCCTTGACATCAACTCTGTCACTTTCATGAGGTAAAGGAAAGTTTAATCAGTATAAATATTAACTGGAGGCAAAAAGGTGATCAAAGGATGTTCTGATTAATAGAAACTGGATTTGACAAAAATAGCAAATTGCATTGTTTCTGTCTGTTGGGCAAGCAGCTTTTGAAGCCAAACAGGAAGATGCAGACAATTCTACTGTGTGATACTGGAAGCTCCATTCTTGTTCCTTGTCATTTAATAAACGTCTTTCCGTAGTAAATTATTAAGTCAGGATTTTCTCTGGTCTGGGCCTGCCGAAGTGAGATGAGAGGACAGGAAATCAAACAAACAAGCCTTCCATTGGCATCACTGTCTCATTGTGTTTCATGAAAGGTGTCACTCTTCACAATTTTTTTTAAAGTGGGCTCTCTTTGATAGCTGTGCTCAGCAACTCTCAAACAAGGGCTCTCTGCTGTTATTCACAGACATGATTAATTTGCTGTTTCCATCAATCAGAAGATCCCTGCACTGACAGAATGCAACTGGGTATTTGAATAGATTCCTGCCTTAGGTTTTCTATGGTCAGATCAAGGATGGCCTGAACCAGCCCAGCCCACTCAACTTTAGGGAAATTTGGATCACACTCTGAACTCTGTGGCTCAGGGCTCTCCCTGGTTACATTCAGGGATAAAACTTGGTTCTTTTAGTATCTGTAACATTTTCTGAAAAGGCAATGGCAAAATACAAATGCCTGCATGCAGCCCCATGTTTAGGATCACTCAAATAGGGAAAATATGTTCAGTTTAAGTAACAGTTAGATGTTTTTTGTAACTGCCAGCCTTGCAGATTCCACCTGGGATCTGAGAACCAGGCTGGGCTCTTCACCGTTACGTATTATCCTCATTAATAAAGATCCTGCAGAACCAGATTATGCCCAGACTGATATCTGTGAAATCCCCATTGCCTACAATCGATCTGCACAAGTGTAACTGACTGAAACTGGGTAAACAATTCGGTTGCTGATGCACAAGGAATAGACTCCTGCTCCTTCATCTATAGCTGTGTTGGCTCTAATAGGAGGAAAGATCAGAAAAATTTATCCCTGTCACTAAAGTCAGCAAGCAGGTCTGTGTCTGCATATACACAGGGAGTAGGTTTAATAAGTAAGATGTTATTTTAAACTTGATCACTTTTTAGAGCAGAACTACAATTTAAGCTTCCAAATCCTCCAACACCTTCTCTGTGCATGCTGTGCTCAGGTCACACCTGGGTAACGGTCTGTGTAATGGGGCCTACAAAACCCATACTGAGCTTAAACAGAGAAGGGAAGAAAACCTCTCCTGTTTACAAGCAAGCAGCTTGGTTACACCCCCATGCAGCTGTCAGAGCTACCAATCATGGAGACAGGTACCCACAGCTGCAACCAATGGGGAAACAAGGAGGGAGTACAGAGATGGAAGGGGAGGTGGTGTAGGACAACAAAGGGGTAACAGACATGCACCAGGCTGCTTCCAAGAAAGTAACCAAGCGACTGAAGCAAACTGAAAGCTGTAAAATTAAAGGACTGCTAGCCTTAATTAGAGGTGAAGGTTCAGGTATTGACCTTACCGAAGACAGGCTAAGGATGGTCATCCCGGAGAAGCTGGGGCCCCTCGAAAGACCATACCAAGAGACTGTGAGAGCCTGAAATAGCTCTCACCAAGATAATAAGTGGGAGGCATTGACCTTCCTTTGCTCCTTAGGGAGGAAAATCTCAAGATCTTGGAATGAAAGGCTAAGTCTACACTGCCCAGTTAGCCTGGGTAATTCACACCGGGGTTAGCCTAGCCCAGGTATGAGCAACCCCCAAATGGGTTACTAATTCTACTGGTGTTACTGTGTTATAACTGTTGCTGTTCTTACCCCTGTGTGTCTGGGGGGTGCATCCCATGGCTCTGTGTGCGGAAGACATTCTATGATTCTTTCCCAGTCAACCGTGTTAATTAAGGGAGAACCTATATGTCCTTTGTGGGAGATCCTATTGGGATCCAGGAAGGCATCACAGGACTATCAGCACTTGAGTGATTTTGCCTGTGGGTTTCAGCCTGAGGGTTTGTCTACACTTACAGTGCTGCAGCTGTGCCATTGTAGTGCTTAGTGAAGATGCTTCCTACACCAATGTAAGGTGTAGGTGCTCCACCTCCCTGAGAGGCCATAGCTATGTTGATGGGAGAAGCCTTCTATGATCGCGGTAGATCAGGCCCTGCAGCCCCCTGCTGGAGGCCTCGTGGCCCTGCCATAGCCTGCCCCAGAAAAGGGCAGTGGAGAGGGTCCTCCAAGCTGCCTAGAGTGACTATATGGGACATGGCCAATCAGAAAGGGGCTGCTGGGAACAGCCGATCAGGGCCCAGTAGGCTAGTATAAGAAGAGCTGCAGGGCCAGAGTGAGATCAGTTGCTGCCTGGAGCTGGAGGTGGGAGGACTGGGTGCATAGCTGACTGGCTGGAAGAGCTGCAGGACTGCGCCTAGGGAAGACTACCAAAGACCAGGTGCCTGGCTGGCTGGAAGAGCAGCAGGACCATGGACAGGTCAGTGTGGGCAGGCTGACCTGAGGGGACTGAGCCCAGAACCTAGCCAGACTAGCCGAGTGTATTGTGATGTGCCCTCCTGGTCTGGTTGAAGACTGAGCCCAAGGGAGGGCTACCGAAAGGACACCAACCGAGGGTACTGAGATGGGCCCCTGTTGGGCTGTTAAAGAAGGCAATTTCTCTGGGGAGGAAGCTTTGGTGCTACAGCCCCATACCAGGGCTGTGAGAAAGAACAAGAGACCGTATACCCTGGAAGTGGGGACAGTGTTTGAGACTTGGCCGGAGGGCTGAGTCACAGAAGACCTGCTGAAAGAACGAGCAGCTGAGGGGAGGGAGGTGCTCGCAAAAGGCAGGTGCCGCCCTGTTGTAAGAACTGAAAGAAATGCAGGCTCACACCTGCCCAGAAAGGAGGTGCCCACGAGAGATGGGTGCTGATCCCGTTACACCCTTTCATCAATATAGTGCTATCTGCACTGGGGGTTAGGTTGGCAATAATTTCATCATTCAGGGGTGTGGATTTTCAACATGCCTGAGCCATGCAGTTATACTGACATAAGTTGGTAGTGTAGGCGAAGCTTGAGTTAAAGCTGAGCCCAGGCTGTAACCCACACCTCAAGCCAGCTAAACTAGCCTGGGCTTAAAGCATCTTCAAACCAGGCCAGCGGTTCTTTTCTGTGTGGACGATGGGGCGGGGTAAGACTAAAATCCAGGTAAGAATCTGGGTTAACTCTGCGGTGTAAACTTACCCTAAGTGAAGCAACTCAAGTTAAATTAATCTTATTTATTATGCACATAGTGCAGCTAACACTAGCTAACTACAGGCAACTGCCCCGGTACTTCCCCTCAGGGGCCCAGCAAGGGCATCCACTCTCAGGCTTCCCACTCCCCAGCTGTTGCCTTTTTGGATGGAGACCCGCATGTCTCTCCCTTCTGACTAGTGTATTTCCCAGCCACACTGTTCCCTGCCTTCACTGTTGTCAGGGTTCCCTCCCCACTCTGAACTCTGGGGTACAGATGTGGGGACCTGCATGAAAGACCCCCCTAAGCTTATATTCTACCAGCTTAGGTTAAAACTTCCCCAAGGTACAATTCGTTTCCTTGTCCTTGGATGGTATTGCTGCCACCACCAAGTGATTTACACAAAAATTCAGGAAAAGTGTCACTTGGAGTCCCTGTTCCCCAAAAATATTCCCCCAAGCCTCTTCACCTCCTTTCCTGGGGAGGCTTGAGAATAATATGAGTACTGACCAGACCCTTTGTCTCTAGGACACTGAAGATCAAACAGGTTCTTAAAGGAAGAACTTTATTTAAAGAAAAAGTAAAAGAATCACACCTGAAAAATCAGGATGGAAGGTAACTTTACAGGGTAATAAAAAGATTTAAACCCAGAGGATTCCCATCTAGGCTCAGCTTCAAAGTTACAAAAAACAGGAATAAAATTTTCTCTTAGCATAGGGAAAATTCAGAAGCTAAAACAAAAGATAAGCCAATGCATTTCCTTGCCCTTTCTTACAATTTCTGTAATTTTAGATGTATCTGTTCAGGAGATGTTTTACCTGCCTGGTCTCTCTCTCCGTCCAGAGAGGGAACAAACAAAGAGAGCACGAACAAAACCTCCCCCGCCCCCCACACCCAGATTTGAAAGTCTCTTCTTTCCTTATTGGTCCGTTTGGTCAGGTGCCAACCAGGTTATTTGAGCTTCTTAACCCCCTTAGTATATCTGGCCAGGAGGGATTTTATGCTACTGCATACATAAAGGTTGTTACCCTTCCCTTTATATTTATGACAGCTGTGTTATTCCCAGCATAGGCAGGTTGACAAGCACACCCGCTCGCTTTCTCTTCAGTGACTGACAGAGTGATTGTCAACAGTTATATGGTGCCACACAGCTCTTTCTATGCAAGCCGATTTTATTCTTATGGTAATAACACTATGGAGAAAACATATTTGCTCACAGAACAAGGAGTAATGGCCTCAAGTTGCAGTGGGGTAGGTTTAGGTTGGATATTAGGAAAAACTTTTTCACTAGGAGGGTGGTGAAGCATTGGAATGGGTTACCTAGGGAGGTGGTGGAATCTCCTTCCTTAGAGGTTTTTAAGGTCAGGCTTGACAAAGCTTTGGCTGGGATGATTTAGTTCGGATTAGGTCCTGCTTTGAGCAGATGACTATCTGACCTCCTGAGGTCCCTTCCAACCCTGATATTCTATGATATTAAAAATAATAAAAGAACCCACATGAATGCTCATAATCTTACCCAAATTCATCCCAACCCTAACCACTTCTGATGGGGCAGTCCTTCAAATCCCCACCCAAGGTGATTCCTTGTGGTTACATGTTCATCACAGCTCAGAACAAGCATCCAGTGTGACCCTAAGAGCACCTCAATGCTCACTGGCAAAGGGTTCGCTGCCATGTAACAGCAACTCCTATCAAGCCTAACAAATTCACTCCACCTAACACTTTGCTGTCATGATATTCATCTCTAAAGAATGTCATGTAAGCGATCAAATGAAAGCTGGTGATACACTGGTTGTTAATATCATTGTGAAAATGTATTCACACCCTATGAGGAGTTATGGATACTTACTGATATTATGCTTTAAAGTCTGTGATCAAACAAATGGGGAACAGGTTCTCTTCCAGACAAGCAGGAGCATCATTATCTCCCTAGGTCTAATGTAAAATTGAGCATGGTGATATTAGAGATTTGCATCTGCGGTAAACTCTAATTACCAGGATGATGAAGAAACAACATGGCATCAGCACACTAGAGGACACACCAGAGTCTGAACGTCAGAGGTTCATCCTGACACTGGTGACAAAGACAATAAACTTTGGGGCGTATAAGAAGAAGCAAAAAGACTTCTTGATTATCCATCAGTTAGGCAACAAAGAGACCGGCACTCTTTGTATCTTTGAACGGTGGATCCCCTACCATGTGGGTGGGTGATGTTGAAAGGTTGCTTTAGGTAAGAAACTTACCTTAGACAAGGATTGTAGTGTGTTAAGTTCTAGTCACTAGAAAGCATGTTTATGCTTTTGTTTTATTTGTGACCATTTTCTATGATTGCTTAGTATCACTAAAATCTCTGTTCTTTATTAATAAATGTATATTTGTTTTATTATAAATTCATCTCAGTGCTGTTATATTAAAAAGTGATGTGTTCATCCTCAGCTGAGTCAACAGGCTGGATCTTGCAGGGAGCCACTTCTGGAGAGTGTGGGAACTGAAGTACACCAAGGGTTAACCTGCAAGGTAAAGTTAGGACTGGTGAACTCTTGAGAACTCTGTGGCTGGCTAACAAACTAGGGGGGAAAGGAGTTGTCACTCAGTTTAGCATCAGCAGACCCTTTTATGCTGAGGTAGAGAAGTAACAGGGTGACTTACAGTTTTGACATCTTGGAAAGCATCACACCCAGTCATATGGGGCCTCACTAGGCCCAGTCGTTCCAACCCTAACCCAAAGATTGGGGCTCTCCTAATCCTAGTATATGTGAACCTTTCCAGGGGATGGCTTCAAAGGATTGATAACAGAGAAAGTACATTAGCATCCCCCTTGCTAACAGAGAAGGTACATACAATGCCACAGTAACACATACACAATTGCATTTTTAATACAATGTACCCCAAAGGTATTAATTCAATAAAATTTAACTTAATTCAGTACAGTTTATCGTCATTCCATAAAGTTTGTTCACGATATTGTCAGTCTGTCACAATGTTAATTTCCACCTATTTACATTACAGAAGCAAATGGGTTACTAATGCTCTTTAAACTATTTACATGTAACCAAGAAATAAAATAATCTGGCTATTAAATAGGAATCCTCAACACTATAACACATCAAAAATGCTGTAAAATCAACTATGGGATGAAGCTGTGACAGATTTATGTTACCAATCTGCCTGAGGTGTCAGGTGATCAGGCTGAGGCTGCAGGATCGTTAGGGGAGGAGATGACGGAGCACACCAAGTGACTGAGTTTTAAAGCTTTATTAATAAAATAACAGCGGAGAGTGCTGGGGGTTCCCCATGTCACTCAGAGGAAGGAAGAAGGCGTTAGTGCCCCAAGCCCTAACCCACTTTCATACTCACACACGCACTATACAGGGCTGGCCAAGCCTGGGTGTAACGTACGAAGAAGGGGGGGGAAGAGGTGGATGGGAGTTCTGTCCTGTGCACAGGTCGTCCAGGGTCCGCTGTTGATCTCCGAGTTGCTTTAGCTCCCAGGAGGGTTTTAAGTCCTGGGGTCTCTTGGGGGCGTCTCGTTCAGGGACCTCTGTCCCCCATGCTCTAAACCAGCCTTCCGTGGCTTCCTCAGCTTTCCCAAAACACACCGGCTTCAGGGACGCAAAAACTGTTGTTTGGGACGCCAAAACCATTGTTTTCCCCCTCGCTGGCCTTCACTGTCTTTCTCGTTTTCGCAGCCCCTGCAGGTCTGTTCAGCTGAAGCCTTCTTTGTCACGGCTGGTCGGGTTGGAATCCAGGCCCCTGTCTGTCTTGGCAGGCAGCCGAGAGTCAGTTGTGTGCTGTGGCCTTGGGCTAGAGTCAGCGTCTTATCTCTGCTGGACCTAGCTGGAGCGTCGAGTTAACCCATTCCTGTCTCTCTCTTCCTCCCCCTTCGGCCTCTCACAACCTGCAAAGGAATATTGCACTCCACACTCACACCTTTAACCCTTCCCAAAATGCCTTGCAATGCCTGCAACAGCGTTAGCAACATACAATGCTGATCTGCCTCCCTAGGAGACCCCCTGAGGGAGGGGGCCATTGGGGTGTGACAAAACTCAAGCATGGATATGAACAGCTGCACTAGATGTACTGGCAGCCAGATGGTTTGGATGAGTTGGTGGAGCCACCAGTATAGCCACTCCGCTGCTGTGCGGATCCTGGTAGAGGAAGATGAAACTGAGCAAGTACTTCTGCAGGGAATTCTCATTCCGCGGAATGTCTCTTCTGGGCTTGGCCACCCAGCAGTGCCCCGCTGACGGGACAATGCTGCAGAACTGGGCTGCCGAGCAGTGGAGGCAGAACTTCAGGATGTGAAAAGCTGCTTCCCTGGAAATCTGTGCAAAGCCCATCCTGGAGCTGCAGCAGGAGAACAGGAAAGTTCCATCAGGAGAGTTTCCCCTTTGCATGGAGAAGCATGTGGCTATCGCCATCTGGCAGCTCATTGGCCCCGTTTGTTACTGGTCAGCGTGTAATCCCCCTTTCTTCTTCTTCTTTCCTGGTGTTGAGCCAAACACACTGACTGCTGGGAGTCTAGCTGCTGTTTCTACTTGTTCTGAGTTGATATGGCAACATTGCCAGACGAGGGGGCAGTGACTGCGAAGAAGTAGTAGCTGTTTCCGCACGCTGGAGGGAGTGCAGAACGTTGTTAACCATGCTCAGTAGCTGTTTTGAAGCTGGTGTAGAAGGCTTTGTTAAGGGCAGTCATTGCTGCATGTACACACACAGCCCCTTAGTGAGAGGCTGGAAGCTCCTGGCCAATCAGCAGTGAGTGCTATCAGGGGTACAAAACTGGCAACCACATAGAGCCCCAGTCAGATCCAGCCCTGCCCTGCAGGAGGGAGATAGAGCTGCCAGTGATAACCCAGCAGGCTGAGCGCTGGGGTAGATCTCCATGCAGTTTCCCAGTGGGATTGAGACTGGGGAAAAAGCATAGAGGAGAGATCGCAGGTAGGAGGCCAAATGTCTCCCGGAGGTGCGCTGTAACAGACACTGGGTGAGCCTCACAGCTACAGACAGTGCCAAGTTGTTTTCTTTCTTATTTGAAGTTGTGTATGAGCTCAATAGTGTGGATGCTGAAACACCTGGTTATGTAGGACAGCTAAACGTTTTATTTCACTGTTAGTGCATTACCAAGGGTGAGCTTACATGAAAGCAGAAGATCTCTGATTGTCAGAAGTTCCAAGCCCTGTATTGATTTTGCAAGGCATGATATATATATATATATATATATTGGGTCTAGGCCCTGTGTTATATTCTTCATTTTAAAGGCATGATGGGGTGTCCATCCACACAAGGCGTGATGGGGTCCAGGTGGCCAAGTGGGCCTATTAACTGCCTGGCTGCACCTGAAGGAGAAGCCAGGGAGTATGGATTAATTAGAGATGAGGCTCGAGGCTTAGCTGGACGGGAACAGGAGGGGCCCAAATAAAGCCCAGGAGATGCGAGCAGCAAAGGGCTCTGCAGGAAGGAGTCTGCAGTCACTCCCTGGGAGAAGGGAGGCATGTTTGAGGCTATAGAAGCAAGTAACCTACATTTACTCCCTGGGAGCAGGGAGCTATGGGGCTGGCAAACCCAGAGAAGGGGGCAGAGCTGGAAGGTAAGGAAAGGGCTCAGGGAAAGGCAGCAAGGTCCAGGAGGGAACAGACCTTGGCTGCTGACTAGAAGGTCCCTGAGCTGAAACTCTGAGTAGAGGTCAGTCCTGGGTTCCCCTGCCAGTCACTGGGGAAGTTGTGCAGAGCAGGCAGTGGAAAGCAGCCTGCCTGGAACAGTTTGCCCCCAAAGACTTTGATACCCCGGAAGGGGAGGCCTACAGTGACTTCTCTGGAGAGCCAAGTCAAAGAGGAAGCTGCAGCTCCTGGTGCAAGAGGGACTGCAGTGTGAAAGAGGACGATGCTTGGAGAGGCCACCAGAGGAGAGCGCAGCATTTGGAAGGAGCGAATCCCCACAGCAACCAGGAGGAGGCACACTAGCAATGCGTGGACCTCATGACAAAAAGGGAAATAAATCTCTAGTTAGAAATGTCAGTCTCGCTAGATTGCATTGCAACCGCTTGGCTGTAACAGGTGGGAACTTTTATTGTAGTCTTATTCATAAAAAGGAATTTGACATTATTAACTGGGTGTGTGCAGAACTGTCTTATGGTAAAGACTGGTCCTGGATTCCTGAGGAGAGAAAGAAAGTGAATCCTATTATTTCCACTTTTAATATTTAGAGGGTTCCTATAGAAAATCCAACTGTAGCCTCTTGCAAGAATAGGGATTCATGGTCTGTGCAAATACTTTGCCAGAGGAATTCTGAAGCACAGAATTGGTAAGTGAATTGACTTACCTCCCCTCTACATAGGTTACAAGCAGCTAACCACTTTGGATCAACTGTCAGGGCTACTGTCATGGAGGTTAGAGCTGCTAGTGAAACAGTGTTGCTCTCACCTCCCATCTAGCCACCAGACCCACTGGAGCTTCACTCTTCACAATTCCCTGGAGCAAACACATCAATCTTCTCTGCTAGTGTCTGCCCATAGATTTGTAATTGCCAAGAGACCTGTTTGCCAGGAGGTGTCAGTGGCTTGTGCTGTGACAGGAGCCTGCGTCTCTCTTGCCACGTGTAAGAGAAGATACTGCATGTGACCTGCTGCTTGCAGCTTCATGCTCAGTGGATGCACCCCTGCCTGATCGTAGGCACACTCCATAATCTCTGCTGTCCAATATTCTCTGGTGATTTTTGCTCCCATGAAAGCATCTGCCCAGTGGACTGGGAATCTGCGCAGATAACCCAGGCAACTCCGAGAAAGAATGTTCTGACGCTTCCCTAACCCACAATGATGTTTGAAAGAAAGAAAAAATAAATCAGATAAAGGCAGGTGGCACCTGAAACTCCTGCACAGATGTGCGGCAACCATAGGTACTGAAAAGCCTCATGAGAAAATGCAGCACTTACCACCCAGAGGACATGCTGTGGTTGCTTTCTTATTTGCCTTTTTTGGGGGGGGTAGAAAACAGGAGCATTAACTAGGTGCTCAACAAGCTAGGAGCCAGGATCCAAACAACTTATAAAGCACAAGTCAGAAAGCAATTAAAGCATACATCCACTAATGAAGGCATCCTAAAGACAAGCCCATCATCACCCTGCCTCTTCTGAAGCACCAAACCCAGCCTCCACATGCAGGGCCGGCTCCAGGCACCAGCCGAGCAAGCTGGTGCTTGGGGCGGCAGATTGTTTGAGGTGGCATTCTGCCCAATCCTAGGGCGGCACGGCCGCTTTTTTTTTTTGTTCCGCTCCGGCCACCCTGTAGGGGGCGGGGGCGCGGAGAACCCGAGCGCCCTGTAGGGCAGTCCTTTTCCTTCCCTCCCCGCCGACCGGAGCGGAACCCTCGCAGCAGGAGGCGGCGCAGCGGGAGAGGCCGCGTGGCAGCGCCCCTGCTGTAGCCCTGGCTGCCCCCTTCTCTCTCTCTCCCGC
>NW_020664725.1:1092812-1119994 GCF_002925995.2 Terrapene triunguis | reverse complement strand
TTTTTTGTTTTTTGTTTTTGCTTGGGGCGGCCAAAAAGCCAGAGCCGGCCCTGTCCACATGTCCTCAGTTTCAGCCTGTTTGCTGGAAAATCTTGTTGGGGAGCACCTAGCAGGCATTACTCGAACTCTCCTGTGTCCAATAGAGCAGATGTACAGTATCTAGGATTCCTTTCACAAACCCTGGCCTGTGTTACAACTTGCCACGTGGAGCGGATGCAATTTAAGTTTCTGTCTCTTTAAACCTCATTATCACTAGTGCTGTACATTATAAAATATCACCCAAGATCTCACCTGCTGTTGACTTCGTGGAGTTAGCTGGTGTAAATCAGTGTAAGGAGCTGGTCCCATATACCTGTCCCAGATGCATATTAAACAACATCACTGAGTAGTGCCCTGCCCAATTTCCTGTTTTAAATCTAAACAGTGACAGGGAAGTAAAAATTCATTAAGAAGCACGCTCTTTCTCTTCTTCTGACACAACTGTGCTTCAGAAACAGCCGCACAAGGCTTTGTAAAAACAAAACTATTTACCCTTGGGGTGAGCTGTTGCAAACTGAGCTTCGCATTTGACCTGAAAACAGCATTCCCAGTAATTTCAAACAAGCCAACCCCTGCAGAGCTCCTTAATTAAAAGGATTGTAAGATAGTGGGCACTGCTATGTGTACACACAGTCAGTGTAGATTAATGTGATAAATGAATCACAGGCCCTGGTCAGGGTGTTTATTATTCACTTTGTACTGCATCACCTGTATTCTACCCACTAACTCATCTCCTAGGAACTTCCAGAATGGATCAGACCCATGGCCCATCTAGCCCAGGATCCAGCCTCTGACAGTGGCCAGTACCAGACATTTCAGAGGGAGGAGCAAGAAGCCCTGCAAAAGGCAGTTACGGGACAACCTTCCCCCAGGGAAGTTTCCTCCTAACCCCATCCCACTAAACCTTGGGCCTCGGGTACTGTGAAGGGGCACATGCTCACTCTCATGGAGCGGAGACTTAGGAGCTCTTCTGGGCTCCTTCAGCACAAATGAGGAGCACCTGGAAGGCTTGTGCTGCCTGGGGAGAGGTGAAGCTTAGAAGGGAAAATCCCCCCCAGGAAGGGGTGGTGAACAGGAAGAAGAATGCTACACCACAGAGACTGCTGACTACAAAGACTGATCAGCCAAGAGAGAGAGACTGTTGCAGGCCTTGCTGTCCCTGAAACTGTGTGGACCAACTGCCAACAGGGTCAGTGCCAGGCTTACAGCGGCTCCATGGAGCCAGGCCTATGCTCAGAAGGAGCCCCGGCCTGCTCCGCTTGCACTGCACCCTGAGACTCCGCTGGCTCCCCTCACCCCCCGCTTGCTTCTCTCGGCTGGCCGAGGGCTCCTCTCCATCCCCTCACCCCATGCCCTGCTCCTCTCAGCCCCCTGGCAGGACCCCAGTGCATCTCCAGCTCCAGGCAGTCTCTGCTTCCCACCACCTGTGGGGCCCCACCTGTTTCCCTGGAGCTGAGCCACCTGGGACTGGTGCAGAAGCCTGGCCAGTCTCGGCCAGGTGTGTGTGTGGGGGGAGAAACAGTGTGGATGGCTTGGCTGGGCCCCTCCAGGCAAGTGCGTCTTGAGGGACCCCGGCCGGGGCAGGTCCTGGCCTGGCTGATGGTGCCACTTCCAAGGGGCCGGAGTGATTCCCGGCCCTGGGACCAGCCCTGGCTGCGCTGCCAGCTCAGCCCGGCAGACAGTCGCCTCCCAGCAAGGCCAGTGAGTGCGGCCAGGAGGCAGGGCTTGGGGGAGTAGGTCCGTGGGGAGTCGGGATGGGTGCTGGACTGTGAAGGGGTGTGTGTGTGTGTGTGTGTGTGTTGGAGCATTAGGGAGTGGGGATTCTGTGTGGGGGGTGCTGAGCAGTTGTGGTGGGGCTGTGGGCAGGGGTGGTGTTGTGCAAGGCGCTGTGCATTTGTGGATGGGAGCTGGGAATAGTGGGTCTGGGGGGCCTCTAGCCATAGGGAGTCAGGGGGTGTTGGGCAGGGGGGCTGTGTGGCATGGCATGGCATGGGCCCACCCCCAAGGGGAATGGGCATGCTGACAGCACAGGGCCGGGCAGGCCACTGTGCATCTGGCAACTGTCGATTTGTAAATAGTGCCCTCGCATTGGGCAGAGCGGGGCTTCCCCTGCCATGCCATGCCCCATAGCCTCTGGCTGGCCCGTCGGGTCTGGGGACTGACCTTAGGGTGACCAGATGTCCTGATTTTATAGGGACAGTCCCGATTTTGTGGGCTTTTTCTTATATAGGCACCTATTAGCCTACCCCCACCCCCATCACGATTTTTCACACTTGCCCTCTGGTCACCCTAACTGACCTCCCCGCACCATGCTCTATTGCCTCCATGAGGGCCCACAAATATTGGGGCCGGGCCTACAAAAGGTTAATCTGGCCCTGAACAGGGTGCCCCAAGAGGAGGGGCTGGAGGTGGTAAAGGCAGTAGGGTCCAGCTGATAAGCCAAGCCCCAGAGGGCTGGCCCCAGAAAGGCTGCGTAAGAGAGAGACCCCCCCTGAGCCTTTCTTCTCTTTTACTCTGATTCCCCTCTCCTGCAAGGGAAAGAGAAAGAAAAGGATGTTTGTTTTGTTTGGAGTACCCCTTGTGTGCTACAGACAGGGGAGGATATTATAAATAACTTGAATTGGGGTCTGGTGGGGACTCAGGGGAACTCCAGCCCCACACTGGTGCCCTATAACAATGAGTTCCAGTGGGTAGTTTGCCTTATGTGTAAATATATATATATATATATATATATTGGTTTTGAATTTACCACCTTTCAATTTCATTGAGTGCCCTCCTTTTTTGTGTTCTGAGGTACAGTGAACAAAAGTTCTTGATCTAACTTCCCTAGGCCAGTCAATATTTGACAGACTTTTATCGTGTCCTCTCCTATTCATCAAATTTCAAAAGTAACAATCCTACCGTTTCCATTCTTCATATGAGAATTTTCCCAAGCTATTTCAGGTATTTTACATTTGTTAGTTTTAATTTTTCTTGCCTTCTGAGTTGGATTCATGATAACTAAGGGTCTGGGATTTTCAGGTAGAATGATCAAAAAAATAGTCCCAATAAACTCTAAAAGAGTGGTTTTCAACCTGTGGTCCAAGGACCCCTGGGGGTCAGCACACTATGTCTAGGATTTCCAAAGGGGTCCACACCTCCATTTGAAAATTTTTAGGGGTCTGCAAATGCAAAAAGATTGAAGGCCCCGGCTCTAAACCATTCCTAACATAGTTTCCCCACTCCAATGTATGTGACTGTCATGGGTTTGGGATGTGCAAATGGCAATCCATGAATGAGTAATGCAGACTATCTCAGATGAAAACCACCTTTGAAAACCAGCACCATCATGTCATCCTCCACCAGGTTAGCTCCGTTCCATGTTTAAAAATCCTGAGTGGGACCTGCTCCCACTTCCTTGGAAAACTGTGCTCCAGCCACACTCTCAGGAGGCATTTCTTGACATGCAGCCAAAATTTCTTTTTCTTTATTTCATCTTGTTGCTCCCAGTTATAACCCCTTTAATCAACCTGCACAATTTTTCTCCCCTTGGTGTTTATACTCTTCAAGTATCTAGATGGTTAGCATGGACCCCTTTAGTTATTACTCAGCCAAGCTATACATTGAACTCTTTAATCTTTCCTTATTAGTCAGATCCTTAATCAGTTCTGAGCTTTCCAGTGTTGAGACTTCCCATCATCAGAAATGTCTTATCACTGGGAGATGCTCCCACTCTAGTAACCCAGCCCTGCAAGGTGCTGAGTACCCTTCGCTCCCATTAACAGGCCTTAACAGGTACAGAGAAGGGCTACTAGGATGATCCGAGGAATGGAAAACCTGCCTTATGAAAGGAGAAACAAAGAGCTTGGCTTGTTTAGCCTAACCAAAAGAAGGCTGAGGGGAGATATGATTGCTCTCTATAAATATATCAGAGGAATAAATACCAGGGAGGGAGAGTAATTATTTAAGCTCAGTACCAATGTGGACACAAGAACAAATGGATATAAACTGGCCATCAGGAAGTTTAGACTTGAAATTAGACGAAGGTTTCTAACCATCAGAGGAGTGAAGTTCTGGAACAGCCTTCCAAGGGGAGCAGTGAGGGCAAAATACATATCTGGCTTCAAGACTAAGCTTGATAAGTTTATGGAGGGGATGGTATAATGGAGGTATAGCCTAATTTTGGCAATTAATTGGTCTGTGCCCCCAAAACCAGCAGCCCAATCTTCCACAGGTCTAGGTTCAAGCAGAAATGGGGTTAATAATACAGGGGCTTAAATATAATGCTCCTTAGGCACCCGGGGCTGAGGTGATTTGTTGACATTTATGAATATTAAGTAAATAGGCTACAATATCTGGATCTGAAAAGCATCGCCAGGATCTGCTGTGGAGTCAGAAGGACTTGGGGATCGATTCAAAACTCTTTGCACAGTCATAAAAACTTGCTGAGCTAAAGCTGTAAAAATTCTAGCTTGATTATCAAGTATTAAAACTGGAAGAAACAAGCATTGATGCAAGTAAAAAATATTCTGCTACTGATTTAAAGACTAGTGAATTGCTAAATATTTTTATTAGCAGCAAATTTGCTGCTTGCTGGAACTAATTTCACGCCCTGTAGCTATGGTGCTTAAGCTGGAAATAGCGTTAAATTACTCTCTTGTAAAGGCAGTTAAGCCTTCTGATAAAAACACCACTAGATGGCATAAAACTGTCTGACATACACAGCAGGTATGAAGAGCTGAAAGCCAAGGGAGGAGCCTGGCAGAGGATGGGGTAAGCACAACTCCCTTTCTACTATAGCGTCTCCGTATGCTGACATGAAACAGTTCCAGAATTCTCAGCCTTACCAGCACGCCTGTTTCTCGCCTCTACCCTGGTCTCCTCCCTCCACAGACCTCACAGCTGGCAACGCTGATGCACATTTTGGAATGGAGTTGACACACAAGCTTATATTAGGAAAGTAGCTGAGGGAGCTCCAGAGAGAGAGAAGCAAAATCTGCATTAGTCCTATGAGAGCGTTGGAAATGTGCTGCTAACCTGTAACCAGAGACCGTCGGCCTCACCGTGTCAGGTGCAATGTGCCAATAACACCCAGCACATCACAGGATCAGGTCCCTTATTCCCAGCGGCCTTGTTCTGGTTGTTTAGATGGAGACTGGTGGGCAAGGAGAGAGAGAACCCACAGAGTCAGTGACTTTCCCACAAGTTTTGGAGCAGGGGAAGTGAGTCTCCCTTCTTACAGGCCTGGTTGTCTGTAGCCTGGAACCGTGACCAGTCCACATGAGTGTAAAATGCTATCAGATCACAATGGCAGTGTGTTCACCCCTTGGGTGCTTTGTCTGAAGTGGAACATCAGGCCCAGGGTCTGTAACCCACCAGTGACTGGGGCTCGGAGGCTTTGAGGCTGAGTCCAGGTGCTATACCCCACCCCAGTGATTAACAGCAGCTGAAGGTTAGATTAACAATTCTGGTACTTCCAGTGGTGGAGTGGGAGAGGGGGAGCACCCGAGGGGAGTGGTGGATGTGCCATGCTGGTTGGTGGAGCAGTACTGCCAACCTTACAAGTTCCAAACTCTTGGAAAGGCCTGCAAATGATGGGAACCGCCCCACCCATCTCACTGCAGCTTGGGCGTGATCTTTGATCTTGGAGGGGCAAATCGCCCCTTTGTGTGCGAGGGATTCAGGAAACACCCGAAAACAATACAACACACACACCCACCATGGAACCAGATCCTACGGCACACACACAATGCACCTGCAATGGGGAAGCCTTCCCCCTCACACTGTGGATTAAAGGTGGGACTCCTCCCCAACTCCACCCTCCCTAGGCACCAATATCCCCCCCACACACACCACCCCTCTGCTTCCCTCTGGCCACTCCTGTATCAAGTCCCCTGTCCTGCTCCCTCCCTGCCCAGCCCCACTGCCCAGCACAATGCAGCATGCATACTCTGGGATTTTCTTTGAAACCTGTTGCTGGGTGGAGCTGCCCTGAGTAGGGTGACCAGATAGTAAGTGTGAAAAATCAGGGGGAGCAGTGGTGGTATAGTTGCTTATAGAAGACAAAGCCCCTAATATCGGGATGTCTGCTCACTCTAGCTCTGATGCTGGGCACAGGTGGCACAAGGTGGGAAAACCATGAGTCACTTGTTCTGCAGGATGCAGCGAGTGGAGCAGCAGCCTCCGCTGGTGGCAGCTGGATCTACAGTATCAACCACAGCTCAGGCCAAACCCCTGGGCTGCCAGGATTCTCTCACCAGCTCAGCACTGCTCCCACACCAGGCCCCTCCCACATGCATCCCTCCACAGCCAATCCCTTTGTCCTTCCCATACCAGGCCCCTCAGCACTGCTCCCAGCCTCCCACACCCAGCACCGATCCCCACCCCTCTCTCACCCCCTAGATTCCCATCCCAGCCCCTGAACGCTGATTCCCACACCCCTTCCACACTGGTCCCCCCAGTGCTGATGTCCACATCCCTCCGATACCAGGACCCTCCAGGCAGCTCCTCGCACCTTGCCTCAGGCTCACAACCCCACATCCACCAGCATGTAGATGTGGCATCAAATATTTGCCTGGAGGTTTTATATCTAATTTTTAAACATGCAATACTTGGAAATCCATTCATCCACAAAATCTTGTGACACAGCTGAGGTTGCCTTCCCCACATGCCTCTCCCCAACAGACCTGACACAGAAATGAAACGTTAACCCACTTACCAGAACGTCACCTCCACATCTTCACCCAGACACATGCTCTGCTAGTGCTAGAACTCCTGTACCACACCCCTAACTTGGCTCTAAAACCCCCGAATTGTGCAGTAAGTCTAGCATACAGAGACCCGTCTGTCAGCGCAGAGTGAAATGAAGTCTGAAAGTGACCCTGCATCTCAGCACCTGTGTGCAAAAGGGTTCATTTTAATCCACCTAACGCCTAAACTGGTACTAGAATCTGCTGGAAATATACTTAATGCGAGTCACCTGCCCAGCCCCCCGAACAAGGAGCTGATGGAACTGACAGGGAGAATGTGAGTGCTACCAAGAGGGATGACAATGGCAGGGGTGTTCATCAGAATTATTGTTATGGACAAATATTGCCCAGTATACATGTGACAGGAGAGCACTGGAGGCTGGCTTTGCGCAAGCAGAGTTAATATTGTGATGTATGGTCAGTGGCGCACTCTAGTTGTCATAGGCTGTGGGTCCAGGGATGAGGGAAGGGGGAGCCACCCAGGCTATGGCCTGACCATTTTTTGGCTACCTGGCTGGGCCAAACCTGAGTGGTGCTGCAACCCCGTGTGCCAGGTTATAGACCATAGATTCCAAGGCCAGAAGGAACCATTGTCAGTGGCAGATTAATACACAGGCCCACGGGGCCCATACCCAGGGGCCCCAGCCAATTTGGAGGCCCCGCAGGAGCACCAGAAGCTGTGTAGAAGCCCCCTGCCCCTCCTCTTCCCCCCAAGGCCCCCACTCCCTAGCCAGGCTGGAAGATTGAGCCGGGCCACGGTAAGAGCTGCCCAGGGAGCCCTGGCCACTGTGGGGAGCTCCAGACCCTCCACCTGCCCTGGACAGGGGGCTGGAGTGCCTCAGAGTAGCCCCCGGCCTGTATCTCGCCTCCCAGGGTATGCCATCCAGGGCAGATGGAGGGTCTGGGGCTCCCCACAGCAGCCCCGGCTCCCTGGGTTACTTTTACCACTGCCTGGCTCCGGCCTGGCCAGGGGGTGGGTCCTCGGGGGGAGAGAGGAGCTGGGGCAGGGCTCCATGGCGAGGGGGGGGGGAACTAAGGCCCACCTCAGCCTCCACCGGGAAGAGGGCCGTGCTTTGTGGCAGGGGAGCTGATCTTATCAGCTCCTCCACTGCGAAGCGCAGCCCCTGCCCTGCCTCCAGGTCATTAATAAAAATATTAAATATTGTAGGGCCACAAATGATCCCTGTGGGATCCCACTAGAAACACCCATTCAATGATTCTCTTTTACAATTACATTTTGAGATCTATTAGTTAGCCAGTTTTAATCCATCTAACATGTCATGTTAATTTTATATCTTGCTACTTTTTTAATCAAAATGTCGTTCAGTACCAAGTAAAAAGCCTTACGGAAGTCCAGGTATATTATATTAACACTATTACCTTTTATTAACCAAACTTACAATATCATAAAAAAAATCTTAATTTAGTTTGACAGGATATATTTTCCCCATGTTGATTTGCATTAATTACATCAACTCCCTTTAATACGTTATTAATCGAGTCTCATATCAGCCTCTCCATTATCTTACCCAGGACTGACGTCAGACTGACAGACCGATAATTACTCAGGTCACCCTCTTTACCCTGTTTAAATATTGGCATAACATTAGCTTCTTTCCAGGCTTCTGGAACTTAACAGCTGTTCCCAGACTTACTGAATGTCTACATTAACAGTCAAGGGAGCTCCTCACCCAGCTCTTTTAAAGCTCTTTGGTACAAACTATCTGGAACTGCTGATTTAAAGATGTCTAACTTTAGTAGCTGCTGTAGTAGGATGCTCAACATCCTCCTGAGACAGTGGAATGGAAAGAATGTTATGCTATGACTACATCATCTGGTGTTTCTCAAATACAGAACAGTTTTGCCTTTTCTGCATTGTTATTAAGTCTACAATTTCCATCTAACAATAGACCGATACCCTTGTTGGGATTATTTTTATTCCTAATATGCTTAAGCACTTCGTCATGTTGTCACAATGCCACTCACTCAAATTCAGAAGGGGTGGATGTCGGGGCTCATGGGCCAGAGAAGTCAGGCAGCTAGTTGGCAGGGGGAGCCTGAGAGAAGAAAAGTAAGGTGATGGGGGGGGGGCAGGAAATCTGTACCCCACACACACTTTAAATGGCACTCCGAAGCCCCTGGTTGTGGAATTAGTGAGGCGAGTGATTAGGAGTATTTCTACGCAGTAAATTCAAGTATGTTTGTAGTGTGTGCAGGCAGACCTGCATTAGTTTTAATCTAGCTAGTGCTGGTAATAATATTAGAGAAGACACGGCAGCATGGGATTCAGTGCACACTAGCTGCCCCAGTCTAAGCCCCCTGTAAACCTGGGTATGTACTTGGGTGGCTGGCCTACACTGAAGTCTGACACACCATGTCTTCACTACTATTGTTACCCGCGCTAGCTAAATTGAGGCCAGCCTGGGTATGCCTGTCTGCGCTACAATCACACTTTCAGAGATGTGCCCTATGAGTGGAAGCAAAGAGGGCATGTGTGGTTAGGTGGCTTCACTTTTCATTTGCTCACTTTTATGGTTTGCTGTCAGGAATGTTAGAAGTGTGGAACTTGGTTTCACAACAAAGGGTTTGTTTTTTTAACATGGAAGGAGATCCTGATTGACAAAACAGAGGCCCAGAGTTCCCCAAACCTCTCAAATAAACCCTGACACAGAGTCAGTTAAATAACTGAGTCAACATGCAGTTACTTTGTGTGAATAGTATGGAACAAATTTACATTTTAACTTAGTGCTCAGCCAATTCATCTTATAGTTGCCAAGTGGTGTGTTGCAAATGTTTTAATAAAAAGCTCATGGAAAAACTATTCCTTTAGCCTGGTAAAAAACCCCTGTCCAGGAGTGATGGAGATGGTAGAAATAGGATGGTAGGAGGCGACCGAGATGCTGACAGAAAGGAAGGGCAAGGATTGGGGTAGCTGTTTAGCATTGCTCCCAAGCCTCTCATCCTAACCATAAGGCAGTAAGTAAATGAAGAAAAGTTTCACCAGGTGAAAATGTTTATCCTTTGGATTCTTGAAAAGTATGCTGAGTCCATTGGTGATATCACCTGGGTACATTTTGTGAGATGTGCCTGAGGACCTTGCAGGAGGGTTGGGTGGGAAGAGTAAGAGTTGTTGAAAATATGACAGTCGGTGTAATCTGACATGTCCCAAAAACAAACAACTCGTCTCCTGCAAGGGTGACTTAGCAGTGTCCAGAGAGGGGTGACTCCATCAGAGGCTAAGAGGTCATTGGCCTTTCACAGTGGTGGTAGTATTTTAACAAGGGACAGCCAGGAGATCTGGAAGGCTTCTCTGGTATTTCCAGAAATAACGTCTCAGGCAAGCCTTGTGCAGCCTAGAATGGAGAAGGTCTACCATGCTCTAATCTTCCTTAGCCTTACTGATCGGCTCCCTCTCCCTGAGGGGTTCAAAGCACCAAAGGGGTATTAGAAATTACACGCATCCAATCAGGGAATTAAAACAGTATCATGTGAACAGCTGGCCAACACATCATCTTATGCAAACAAAAGAGGAGCGAACTCTGAAGGACAAAGGTCGTGCCATATTTCTGCAATGGAAACATAATGGGTAAAATGGACCTCAACAATGTCCTTGGATAACATGTCCCGTAATTGACCAAATGATAAGTTGCTCTTTTCCAAAGAGAATCACTAATAAAAGAAAGTTAAAATAATATAAGAGAGTTTGTAATGGCTCCTCTGGGGATAAGTCTCTCTCTCACAGGAACCCATTTTGTATTATCTTTCTCTTGCTCATGGCAGAAATCAATTTTAATAGTACTGACAGGAAATGAGGATGTAAGACTTCAAATAGCACAAATCCTGCAACGTTCACAAATCATAAAGTGGGATATGAAGTCATTTTAAAAATAAAAGTCTGTTACCAGCAAGTGAAAACCTTTATATTGAGGACCCAAACATTCCTGGCTTATGTGACAGTGATTAGGCAAAGTATTTCCGACAATTAAACACAAATTAGATGAACAGTGTACCATTCATATATGGAGATGTGCACTTCAGGCTATTAACATGGACATAGGAGGCACCTTTGTAATCATGGATTATGATTTTATAGGCACCAGAGTTGGAGGAATTTGTTTTTTCCTGTGTCTGTAAATAGAACTATAACTCAGGCAGTAAGCTGCCTTTTCAAACTTACTTTACCACAAAAACCATTTCATGGCATCCCGGTCTCAGAGCCTAATCAAGCTGCCATCAACATAGCGCAAGTAGAGGAGAGGTGCTAGGGGACGAGAGCTGAGGAAGCGTTGTTCTAAGTCAGCCATAAAAATGTTGGCATACTGTGGGGCCACTATCCTCTGACCCCACTGAGGAATACCAAAAGAAACTACACCATCTGCTCAAGAAACTCCCGGCTACAGCACGGGAACAAATCTACACAGACACACCCCCAGAGCCCCGACCAGGGGTATTCTATCTGCTACCCAAGATCCATAAACCTGGAAATCCTGGACTCCCCATCATTTCAGGCATCAGCACTCTTGGATTATCTGGCTATTTGGACTCTCTCCTCAGACCCTACACTCCCAGCACTCCCAGCTATCTTCGAGACACCACCGACTTCCTGAGGAAACTACAATGCATTGGTGATCCTCCTGAAAACACCATCCTGGCCACCATGGATATAGAAGCGCTTTACACCAATATTCCACATGAGGATGGACTACAAGCTGTCAGGAACAGTATCCCTGATGAGGCCACAGCTCGCCTGGTGGCTGAGTTTTGTGACTTTGTCCTCACCCACAACCATTTCAGATTTGGGGACAACTTATACCTTCAAGTCAGTGGCACTGCTATGGGTACCCGCATGGCCCCACAGCATGCCAACATTTTTATGGCTGACTTAGAACAACGCTTCCTCAGCTCTTGTCCCCTAGCACCCCTCCTCTACTTGTGCTACATTGATGACATCTTCATCATATGGACCCATGGAAAGGAGGCCCTTGAAGAATTCCACCTGGATTTCAACAATTTCCACCCCCACCATCAACCTCAGCCTGGACCAGTCCACACAAGAGATCCACTTCCTGGACACTACAGTGCAAATAAGTGATGGTCACATAAACACCACCCTATAACGGAAACCTACTGACCGCTATACTTACCTACATGCCTCCAGCTTCCATCTAGGACACATCACACAATCCATTGTCTACAGCCAAGCCCTAAGATACAACCGCATTTGCTCCAATGCCTCAGACAGAGACAAACACCTACAAGACCTTTATCAAGCATTCTTAAAACTACAATCCCACCTGGGGAAGTGAGGAAACAGATTGACAGAGTGAGATGGGTACCCAGAAATCACCTACAACAGGACGGGCCCAACAAGGAAAATAACAGAACACCACTGGCCATCACGTACAGCCCCTAGCTAAAACCTCTCCAGCGCATTATCAATGATCTACAACCTACCCTGGAAAATGATCCCTCACTCTCACAGACCTTGGGAGGCAGGCCAGTCCTTGCTTACAGACAACCCCCCAACCTGAAGCAAATACTCGACCAGCAACTACACACCACACCACAGAAACACCAACCCAGGAACCAATCCCTGTAGCAAACCTCATTGCCTACTCTGTCCCCATATCTACTCTAGCGACACCATCAGAGGACCCAACCACATCAGCCACACCATCAAGGGCTCATTCACCTGCACGTCTACTAATGTTATATATGCCATAATGTGCCAGCAATGCCCCTCTGCCATGTACATTGGCCAAACCAAACAGTCCCTACGTAAAAGAATAAATGGGCACAAATCGGACATCAGGAATGGCAACATACAAAAGCCAGTAGGGGAACACTTCAACCTCCCTGGACATTCTATAACAGATTTAAAAGTAGCTATTCTTGAACAAAAAAACTTCAGAAACAGACTTCAAATAGAAACAGCAGAACTAAAATTCATTTGCAAATTTAACACCATTAATTTGGGCTTGAATAGGGACTGGGAGGGGCTTGCTCATTACAAAAGCAGCTTTGCCTCTCCTGGAATTGGCACCTCCTCCTCTATTATTGGGAGTGGACCACATCCACCCTGATCGAATTGGCCCTGTCAACACTGGTACTCCCTTCTCTTCATGTGTCATTATATAATGCCTGCATCTGTAACTTTCACTCCATGCATCTGAAGAAGTGAGGTTTTTTACCCACAAAAGCTTATGCCCAAATAAATCTGTTAGTCTTTAAGGTGCCACCAGACTCCTTGTTGTTTTTGTCACTACTTAATGTGCAGAATTGGGCCTTTTACATCATAGAATCATAGAATATCAGGGTTGGAAGAGACCTCAGGAGGTCATCTAATCCAACCCCCTGCTCAAAGCAGGACCAACACCAACTAAATACGCTGCTTTTCTTCACCAGAGCCCATTGGCTTCCTTATGTCAGAGTTTTGAGCTGCATGTCTGGGCTCAGAGTAGAGGCAAGGATTGCCCTTACTGTATCATTGAGCGGCATTGGGTCGCTCTAAATGCTTCCTTCCAGGTGCACAATGTGACATGGGCTTTCAACCTGTGGGCTGCAAACAGGTGTCAGGGGTCACAGCCATCCTGCCCATCCCATATTGTTAACTGGGACCAGGTTCCTGGATATGGGGGTGGGAGGGAGACAGGGGAAGAGACAGTCCTAGGGCAATGCCAATCTGGAAAAGGTTGAGAACCAGTGCCCTAAGCAACATCTCAGCAGGGATAGATGAAGGGAGTCTGGAGCCCTAGAAAACACTTGCATGGGGTGATATGGATAGAGTGGGATGGATTTCTCATCTCAGGTGGTGCTGACGTGTATTTGTGGATATACAAGAGGGAGGTGATGTTGAAAGTGTGAGGTCAGGTGGCTACGTGGCAATGAATTGATTCATATCACAGGGGTGGGGCGAGTTGGGTATGTGGCAATGGAGGAGGGGTTCCTAATGCCAAATGTTGTATGGTGTAGTAGGGACTAAGCCTTTAAATGCACTGAAGTACTATAAATAATCATTCTTCTGGAGTAAAATGTAACATTGTCAAGAGTTGTTAAGTAGCCAGGGAGAAAGGATTTTTGCCTCTCTCCAAAAGGGCAGGACATTTTTTCTTCTGATTCTCCAAGATCAGATGTGCCATTGAATGAGGCTTTGTCTATTGAGGTGGAAGAGGAGAACACTAATGAGACTGATGATCCTACAATTCAGACATTTCTGAACCCATCATCAGCTATGAGAATTTAAATCCCGGTTCCAGGCCTTCCTGCAGCTCCTCACATCGCCTACACTCAGGAGCAATCTCTCTTCATCTTTGATAGTAAAAAAAATGGCAACGTTCAATCTGCGATTATGTCACAGGAGCAATGGAAAGGCAAAGATTTGAATTTGATAAGAAAACTGCAACTTTCTTTTATGCTAGCAACATCGCCTTAAGTGTAGGACAAAACGAGTAATTTAAAGAAATGACTGAAGTGCTCTCCCTGGATATAATCCTCCAGGCAGATTTAAACTTGTCCTCCTCTACTAGATGATCCAAGTGAAAGAAACAGAGGAAAAATTATAGGAAGAACTAAAGGACTCAACATTGACATTAATGCAAGGAAGTTGAACATGAGTAATGACCTGGTAATAGCTATGAGTGTTCGTATAACAAAAGATGATGCTGCTTCGACGTGAAAGGAAACCATAAACTACAGATTATGTGTCCAAGTTGCTGAAGATGCCATTCAAGAATTCAGGGAGATGATGATGGAAAAGAAGAGAGATCTTCTCAAGTGTGTTGTCCTTAGCTTCTGAGGTATTGGTGTTCAGCATGCTAATTAAACTTCATTGAGAAAGAAGTAACAGCAAACAGAGTCCTGGAAGTTCGTTGTGCTTTAGTGTCCAAGAGCAGATAGAAAAGAGTTTCAAGTCTCACAAATTACTAGACTGTGATGTTCTTATATTTGCCTTACGGAACTGGAAGCAGTCATTTTGGACAATATGTGGCTATGGTGTTTGAGAATTTAATATGGTTATGAAGCGAATCACATGATTTATGTCTTGTGTTTCATTTCATAAATACTTTTTGTGGTCCCCTCCTCCCCCGTTTGTTTTTTTCTCCAAAAAGAAAATAATGGACCTTTTGAGGTTGAGGAAAATTACAACCAGCAATTAAGTGACATTTCCAAAGTAGCTAAAACATTATGAGACATTTTCTGAGCAGTGCTGTTGCTTATTCCTAGTATTATTTTCTCTTTAAAAGGGCAAAATTAGATATTCTATAACCTTCCATTTTAGCCTCCTGGTGGAACTGGTCATCTTCAGCAACTTGTTTGCCAACCTCTCTCTCCTTCTTCATGTGCTCTGACAAAGTATTTTCCAGTTATCATCAAACTTCAGCGCAGACATTGATAATGAAACTCTTAACACTTAACTGTAAGTGGCAAATCATAATTAGTTCCTTTGGTATTCCTCATAATGACATTAATCATAAACTATTCATTAGACTTTAATATGCCTGTAATATTTTAATCCATATTAATTCAATTGTAATTTAGCATTAAATAATGTCCACTTATTGGAAAGTGTTAGTGATGTAACTTAAATCCATTTTGTAATAAAGCGGATGAACAGACGTGGGTAGAGCGTGAAGTCAGGGAGCAGGAAAAGTGTTAGTATTTTGCAAACTCGTGTCATTGATGTATTATGTGACTACAATATGCAATAGCAGAGATGAAATGCAGACACATGTAGAATCAGCTGTCTGCTGGTCTCCAGGCTTCTCCGCAGCACCATGTGGGATGCAGAAATCATGTCTGGCTCCCCAGGGAGAATGGACCTTGGAAAGCTGCAGTTCTGTGTAGCACTTGGCACCTGTCACAAATGGAAAAGATGTATTTTGCTTTCTGGGCGTGTTTGGAAGTATAAGGAGTCATAAAATCCCTGAATGACACTCCAGGGACCCTGAAATAACTGCTGGCAGTGACTGGAGAGAATCTGACCTCCCTAAGCATCAGAATAGCGTGGTCAGCCTCTATTTTTAGCTGTTTATGGATCATTCTCAGCTCTGATGGTTTGCTATCGCCACTGAATGCTCCATTCTTCTACCACTTTCAAAGAGACACCGACTACATAGCCTCATTGTGTCACTGTTCTTCTCATCTTGTATTTCTGTACATTTTCACTAGCTCCAAGGCTCATGGGCTAGTGCACTATAGTACACTGCACCATTAGCTGTGAAGAAAAGAAATGTCTTTAATACATGTCTGACAAATTGTCATGACAGATCCACTGAGGTTGCCTGCCATCCCACAGCCAGAGTGTAACCTGTCATGGGAAAGACTAGGGCTAGGTCTACACTATGGGGGCGGGGGGGGGCGACCAAAGATACGCAACTTCAGCTACGTGAATAGCGTAGCTGAAGTTGCGTATTTTAGGTCGACTTACCTGGCTGTGAGGACGGCGGCGAGTCGACCGCTGCCACTCCCCCGTCGACTCCGGTTCCGCCTCTCGCCGCGGTGGATTTCCGGAGTTGACTGCAGAGCGATCGGGGATCGATTTTATCGTGTCTACACTAGACGCGATAAATCGATCCCCGATAGATCGATCACTACCCGCCAATCTGGCGGGTAGTGAAGACGTGCCCCAAATTTCTGCAGTAAAGAGTTGGGAAAGACTGGATGGGAATTTGTGAGAACCTTCTTACCTCCAAACAGCCTTGCCACTGCTCTTCCTCCTTGGTGCTTCTGCATCTCTACACTACACATTAGATGTATTTACTTCTTTTAAAAGAAAGGAATGTTAAAAACAATGTTCAAAGCCCAAGAGACATAAAGAAATGGATACGCTCTGGAGAATGTCATTTTGGTGCACAAATCGATTGGAACACTTCTGCTCAGTGACCATGGTGGGTCAGGAAGCCCATCTTGGGCAAGAGTCATGGGAGGGAAGCACTAAGGACTGTACTGCAGATCAAAGGCAGGGGTTCTTCTGTGACTCTCCATATGCACACAATACACAATGCACACTTTTGAGAAGCAGAAGGAAGAGCAGCTACAGTGCGCATTCATGGCTGGTGGTGTGAATTCACGTATCTTCTGGAAACGTGCCACCAGCCAGAAAGGTAAATTAGATACGAATATTGGTCCTGATCCAAAGTCCATTGAAGGAAATGGAAAGGCTCAGGGACTTTGGATCAGGCCCATTGTTCCCTACTCCAGATAGCTGCAGCGGTGCTGATGGCTGTAAAGCAGAGAGTTCTTCGTATTTAGGGGATTTCATGTAAATGTATGGGGCTGGTTTTGATCTTGAACACCCAGTTTGGCTTAGGCCCTGGCTAACTTTACATCTTCCTTACAGCTGAGGTGCTCTCACTGACAGTTCCTAACACTGGAAGTGTAGCTCTGCTGTCCCCATGCAGCCTTGTGTCCCTACGTATGTTATAACCACCACCACCCCCGCCCCGTGGTACCATCATATCTGAGCTCCCCCACACATATTAGGAAAGTATCATTAACCCTATTTTACAGATGGGGAAACTGAGGGACACAAGTAGTTGGGGTCATATTTTGGAAAGATCTCAGTTCCCATTTAGCACCTAAATGAAGTGGCCAGATTTCCAGACACGTCTTGTCCCTGGCATCCTTGGCCAGGCCATTTAGTTACCTAAATAGGTGCTGACTTTTTTTAAAATAAGTGACTCATCCAAGGTCTCACAGAGATTCTGTGGCAGACCCAGAAACTGAGCCCAGATCCCCTGAGCAGCAGTCAAGTGTAGTAGCCACAAGACCTCCCCTCACAGTTGCTTGCTAGGGGCCTGATCCAATTCCCATTGCTGTCAATGGGGGGGTCTGTGACGGGGTGCATAGACCCCACATAGACAAGGGAGGTGCCGGAGAGGCCCAGGGAGTAGAGCTAGCCCTGCCCCTCTGACCCTATCAATTTTGTATGAGAGGGAGGAGGCCTTTAAAAGGGGGGAAGCTGCAGTAAGTGGGTGGGGAAGAGTAGGGTTGCTCTAAGCAACAGACTGCAGGGGTGACTCCTGAAACTGCAGAGGGGAACCCCTAGCCAGAAGACCTTCACCCCGCCCCTGAGAGGAGTACAGTGGACTTCTAGGGTAAGATGGACAGACTGAGCCTGACTCAAAGGCCCAGCCAGAGCGATCTCCCCACCCATCCCTACATTGGTGCTGGATTGTTGGCAGCACTGTAGACTAACCAACCCCTCTGCTGTGGCCACAGGGAGGGAGTATCCCTGAATACACTGGGGTTTGCGATGTTCATTTTGATTCCCACAATCAGAGACTTAAGAAGGCCCACAAAGGGGAACCCCCCACCCCACACAAATAGTAAGGAAGTGGGGCCTGTGCTGGGAGCAGCCAATGTAGATAATGGGGCGTGGTCAACCAATGTAGATAATGGGGCGAGGAAAGGCTGAAGACTCTGTTACAAGGTCCTTCAGGCCTTAACATAGTAGAGAAGACTGCTGGCAGGAGCCGCTTCCAGACTACCCAAACACCAGCCTCAACGTGTCTCTTTATTCCCCCACTGCTGTGTGGTTGTGACCCTAAGAACACCCAGTGTCAGCTGGCACACTGTCGTTATGATATTTACCCAAAGGGTGACATGTAATGTATAACTGGAAAACTCACAACTCACTGACCATTAATACTATTGTGTGGTGCATGTACGGGTAACATATGCAAAGTTACAAATGTGCTGAAATTATGTTCTTCAGATGTGTCCCAGGCAAGTTGTAAGGTACCTCACTCTAAGCAAGGGAATGTGGTTCTGCCTGCTTGAATGTTTCTTGAGAGATGTTGGAAATCTATTTACATAAAAGATAAACAAAGTCATCAAGCTAGCAAGCGGAGAAGTCAACTACTCAACTATCACCAGCTGGGCCAGGGGGGCGGGAAACCAACCAGAAGTCTTCACCAGACTACATGGTGTCTCTTCCCAGCAGGAGAAAAAGAACGTTCTCTGAGAATACCTTTCAGAGTTTACTGGTCTCTAGAGCGTTATCCTTTTATCTGACGAGACAAAGAAACTGACCATTTTGGACTCTGTAAAGGATCCGTGTCCAAAAGGTTGGTCAGGCACTGCTGGAAAAGAGACTTTAATTTTTTTTAAATCAATGGAGATACCCTATCTCCTAGAACTGGAAGGGACCCTGAGAGGTCATTGAGTCTAGCCCCCTGCCTTCACTAGCAGGACCAAGTACTGATTTTGCCCTAGATCCCTAAGTGGCCCCCTCAAGGATTGAGCTTACAACTCTTCGTTTAGGAGGCCAATGCTCAAACCACTGAGCTATCCGTCCCCCGCAAGAAACTTAGCACGAAACACCCCTCTTTTGAACAAGAGACTCCAGTTTGTTAAATCAGGCTTTAATCTTAGGAACATATTTTTGCTTTTATTTGCTTGTAACCCTTTCTATCTTTATTCTTTATACTTGGTATCACTTAAATCTATCCCTTTTTGATTAATAAACTTGTTTTACTTTTAATATAAATGAACATGGTGCCGTGACTGAAATCAGAGTGTTTGTCAAATCCCAGTTCAAAGGAGCAGCGAATGTAATAACGACTAAGAGTGTTCCAGGAGAGGGCTGGACGCTACATGGCAGACAGTTTGGGGGCTGGAGGGGTGTTGGGGTTACCTTGCAAGGAGTAACCAAAGCCAGCTACTGGTGTCAGGGCTCTGAACCAAGGCTGCACAGACAGTCGCCCTGGGTAGCAGTGGCAGTGGCTGTGCAGGAGTTAATACCATCTGGGTCAGCACTGAGTCCCAACGGAGACAGCCCACAGGGCCAACGCTTTGAGAGCAGCTGATCCCTGCTGTATTCTCCACACCTCCAGCACCACCCCGAAAGCCCCACCGAGCCCGATTGCCACAGGGCACCCACAGAACAGCAGCCACAGGAAGGTGGAGGGTCTGTCGGGACTTTGTTCACTCAAACCCCACAGACTGTCCGTGGCCATAAGAGTGTGATGCAATTTACACATTGATAAATCAATATCCATATCAATCCCATGGGGCTCGGTACCCTGCAGCATAGGACAGGGTCAAAGGTCACTATTTTCAGGTTGGGAAACAAGCATGTCAGAGTAACCACTGGAGCTAGTGGATGCCAGCCCCTACACTTGACGGGCTGACTCACTGACTGGGATCTTAGCCCTTCGTCGCTCTCACAGTATGTCACTGCTTCTGCTACAAAATTTTTCATTACAAAAACATTTCTCTTGCCCATCACCCCACTGCTCTTCTGTACTGTCTTCAAGCAGCTCGCTGGGTAGAGCACTTACTTGTGACAAATTAGGGTTGAGCTTGATTAGACATGATAACATGCCCATGAATCTCAGCATGTTATGCCATCTCTCAGTGTTGCTCATTTCCACCCCAAAATAGCAGGCCATCAACAGCTATTTCCATCTTACCCACATCTGCAAACATGCAGGACATGATGCTTTGGTTACCTCAGGAGCTGAGGCAATCCTGAAAATGAGTCATTTAAACATATATCTGCCAAACAGGGAGTTGAAGGGGCAGAGTCACGTCACACACACACAAGTTAGATAAAAGAAGCTCAAATATTCTTGCTGGATGGTTGCAGCATAACACTACTTTATTTCTTAGGGTACGTCTATACTTACCCGCTGGTTCGGCGGCAAGCAATCGATCTTCTGGGATCGATTTATCGCGTCTTGTCTAGATGCGATAAATGGATCCCGGAAGTGCTCGCCGTCGACGCCGGTAATCCTGCTCCGTGAGAGGAGTAGGCAGAGTCAACGGGGGAGCCTACCTGCCGCGTGTGGACCCGCGGTAAGTACCTTTAAGTTCGAACTAAGATACTTCGACTTCAGCTACGTTATTCACGTAGCTGAAGTTGCATATCTTAGTTCGAACTGGGGGCTTAGTGTGGACCAGCCCTTAGAATCCAGAACTTTAACACAAGAACCAAAAACAGAGAAAGAAAGCCGAGTGCTTGCTCCCACATCCCACCTTGCAGGAGACTGGCTCTTTGCACTCACTGCTGCTAGACACAGATCACAGGCTACTCTCCAGAGCCCCCTGACCTGCAAGCAAGACCAGGAAAAGCTCTGAGGATTTAAAGTGACAACTTATCATTTTAATACAGTTTTCAATACGCCACAGTTTTATACTTTCTCTATTGAGTCAGACCTGCCAAACCCCTTGGCTTGCATAGAGAACTAGAAATATCTTTGCATTTTGAAGTATGGACATGACCTCCTCATTGTGGCCTTGGATCTTTACTTCTCTAGGGTTTCCTACTGGTATAATTATTAATTTGTGGCCATCAGTTCTTAAAAAAAACGATTTCAAGTTTTTGGAATAAAGATAAAGGGAGGAAGTTTCACTTTCCCACAGGGCTCTGACCTGAAATTAATCTGTTTGTTGCTGTTGGGAGAACAGAATTTCTGACAGAAAATTAAAAATTGCTCCAGCTGCACCCCCAAAGACTTTTCTCCCATTCTTTCCCAGACTTCTGGTGCGTGTGCTGTGTTTATAGTGTTAATTACAGTTTTAGTCTCCACTGTTTGCAACACCCTGATTTCATCCTTTTTCATTTGGCAAACATTGATTTTTTCCCACCCCCCAGGAGGCAACTTGAAATTGATGCGGCTGTTCTGTTGTTGTTTAATTTAATTTCCTTCCTTGTGTGTGCATACCATCATCTAAATAAGTGATAGAAAAGACCAGTTAGACTTCTGATAGTGTGGACTGGGATCAGCCCCCTCAAGCTCCATGGAACTTCCTTTAAGTGCCACAAAGTGCCCATGTGCTGCGACACAATATTGGGATTATTTGCATTTGACAGACCATCTGTGACTTTTCTTTCGAAACATTAAATATCAAAGAAATACCTTGTACTACTCTGAACAGCCCTTGCCCTTCTTGATATATAAGCCCATTCAGTATCCAGCCTCAGGCGGAGCTCAGTTGGGCTGGAAGTATTTTGTTCTTTTCCCCAACTTAGTCCTTTTAGCTTTTTCATGCTTTCTGTCACTCTTCAGGAAACGCCCTTCAATTTGTCAACGTCTTTCTAGTATCGAGGCTCCCAGACCTATGCACGGCATTCCACGTGCAGCCTCACCAATGTCATATCAATAGTAACCATCACCTCCTTTGTCTGTCATGTGATGGCTCTACATACACACCGCAGAGCCACATTTCCTTCTTTACTGCTGTATCAATCTCATCCAGCAGAGACATTTCCAATCCTTTTGTTATCATGGCATCAAAACTCAGAATACACAAACGAAAGTAACTTTGTCCATTGGAATCACAACAATCTGCCCTTCCAAGATTCACCAGCTTTTGCGTGAGATTTCTCTTTCTTCACTTTTCTGCCTGTGCCTCTTACACCTCTTTTATCAATAACTTGCATCTGACAGTTAACTTATGCAGAATTTGTCCCTCTGTCACCAAAGTCTGAGTAGATGCTATTCCAAGGCCCATCTTAGTTCTGCCCTCATGTACACCTGTGTGATCCCACTGATTTCAGTGAGGCTGAGCCCAGCCATCTGAGGGCAGCTTTTGCTCCTAGTGATTGCAGCAGATTGGGAAGCATACATATCATGGATAGTCTTCTGAGTCCAAGAGACGCTCTAAATCTTCTATTTGTTTCCTGGGCCCATGAGATCCAACACAGATAAGCACCTGTAAGAAAATCAAGTTTGCCCACAAAGAGTTCTCCAACCGTCCAAGAGAGACAGACAATCCTTGTTGGGAATTCAATACTCAAAAGAACATTCTGCCAGGGACAGGTGATCAAGAGGATGGTGGGCTGCCTTCCCAGAGCCAAGGCATGAGATGTCACTCTAAGATTGGATAGACTTCCAACGTCAATAAGCAAGGATCCAATCGTGATTGTTCATATTGGCATTAATGACCCTGTATTGCCGGATATCCATAGATGACTTCAAGGAACTCAGAAGTGTGTTGAAGAAGAATGTTCAAGCAGAGAGAACATGTAACTATTGATCGGAGGTGAGGGGAGCACATATTTTGAACCCATGCCCCACACACAGGATGACTTCCTCCTTTCGCATCTATTGATAATGTATAGGCAAAAAAAAGCTATGTGATCATGGGGGACTTCAACCTGAGTGACCTATGCTGGAGATCTCATGCTGCCAGGACTAAAACATCCTGGGAATTTCTAAATATTATAGAGGACCATTTCCTAACCCCAAAAGTTTTGCCTCCAACACTATCTTGGACTTTGTCTTGACAAGTAAAGAAGAACTGATCACAGAACTAAAAGTCAATGGTAACTTAGGCTTTGTCTACACTGGCACTTTCATCGCTAAAGCTTTTGTCACTCAGGGGTGTGAAAAAACACACCCCTGAGAGATAAGTTTTAGCGATGAAAAGCACCAGTGTGGACAGTGTTATGTCAGCAGGAGATTCTCTCCCGTCGACGAAGATACAGACCCTGGTTGGGGGTGGTTTTACATTGTTGCTGGGAGAGCTCTCTCTCAGCAATAAAGAGCGGCCGCACACAGCACACCTTACAACGGCGCGGCTGCAGCGGCACAGCCACGCCGTTGTAAGGTGCACTGTGTAGACATAGCCTTAGAGTAGGCACCCTTTACTAGAGGGGCCTCTGAACTTAACCGGGAGTGTTCTACTCGGGAAGATCCTGAGTGCTGCAATCCAGCCTGGGAGACTATAACTCCCATGATGCCTTGAGGTAGAGAAAGACTTCCACTTCGAGAGGAGGCAGGGAGAGCATGTGGTGGGCTCCATCTTGGCAGGGAGCTGAGATCCTGGTCAAGGAAGCTGAGGTTGCTTAGTGGAGCTCTGTCCAAGCCAGGAGCTGCTGCTAAGCTCCTGATAGAAAGCCAGAAGCTGGTGGTGAAAAACCGCTGAGGCTTTGAATAAGCAGGATGCCATGGAGTCTATTGCTGGGCTTCCTTGGAGCCAGGGCAGAGACTGTTGCTGTGCCCAGAGCTGACTGAGGTTGGTCTGCAGGGCAGGCAGTGTGCATCAGCACCCTCTTTGTTGTTTGGGAAAGTGCTACAAGGGACGGGGGACAGCAGAGACTCTAAGGGGTTGCCTGAGTCTGAGATGAGACAATGGATCCAACCAGAGTCCAGGGTTACTAACCTCTATTATAACAACTCCCATCTTCAGATGGGCTGTGCAGCTTGGAATGATCCCAAGTAGAATTGTTCTACCTTAGGGCAGGTCTACACTTACTTCCTGGTCCGGCCGTAAGCAATCGATCTTCTGGGATCGATTTATCGCGTCTTGTCTAGACGCGATAAATCGATCCCGAATCGATCCTGGAAGTGCTCGCCGTCGACGCCGGGTATTCTAGCTCGGCGAGAGGAGTACGCGGCATCGACGGGGGAGCCTGCCTGCCGCGTCTGGACCCGCGGTAAGTTCGAACTAAGGTACTTCGAATTCAGCTACGTTATTAACGTAGCTGAATTTGCGTACCTTAGTTCGAAGTGGGGGGTTAGTGTGGACCAGGCCTGAGTTACCTTGGCTGGACTGCTTTACTGGACCAACAGAGTGCTCCCCATAGCTTCAAGTTTGTCACACACGCCCGCGCAAGCATCTAGATCTCTGACATTCAGAGGAGTGCACATGTAGGGGTGGTTAAATGGTGACGGTGGCAATGTAAGTTGATTACATTTAATTTACTACTGTAAACTTCATTTATTAATTGATTGCTTGGAGTACCTCCTGCTTTTTTAATTTGGTTGTGACATTTTAATTATCTCAATCTATTATATCATGTTTTTCAAAATTGTTAGATTAGAGTTAAGTCACCGTTACTTAAGACTATATTGTTTATAATTGGTACTTTTGAGTTAGACCCTTTACACAGATTAGCTCAGATTTAGACACAATTTGTCCCAATATTTCGCTTTTTTTTTCTCCACCGGTGACCCCCCCCATGTGCCCCAATATTTTCTTCCTCTCATCTGGTGACCCTAAGAGAGTGGCCAGAGATCTCCAAGGGGGATTCCAAGACAGACCAGTGGCACCAGCAGAGGATCCGAAATCAGGGTAGGAAGTGGCCCAGGGAGCAGGCACAGAGGTGCCCATCCCGTAGGCCACACATTTTGAATTATTGTTTCTTTGGGCCCTGGGTTGGAACCTGGTGGAGCAGGAAGGGCCCGGGTTCCCCTACCTGGGCCACTAACTCTCACCATTGGGCAACACAGCTGCTGAATCCAGCATCTAGGCCACCACTGGGCAACAGGCCACTGACTCCAGCCACTGGGCGACACGGTTGCTGATGCAAACGGCTGGGTGACACAGCCGCTGACTACCGCTGCTGGGCAACATGGCCACTGCCACCTGCCACTGGGTGACGCAGCTGCTGACGCCTGCCTCTGGGCGACATAGGAAACACTATTTCACTAGGAGGGTGGTGAAGCACTGGAATGCGTTACCTAGGGAGGTGGTGGAGTCTCCTTCCTTGGAGGTTTTTAAGGCCCGGCTTGACAAAACCCTGGCTGGGATGATTTAGTTGGGAATTGGTCCTGCTTTGAGCAGGGGGTTGGACTAGATGACCTCCTGAGGTCCCTTCCAACCCTGATATTCTATGATTCTATGATTCTGTGACATAGCCGCTAATGCCCACTGCTGGAAGTCACAATGAGCTAGATGAACTATTGGCCTGACCTAGTCTGGCCATTCTTATGTTTTTATGTTCCTATATAATTCTAATGTAAAGGCGTATAGTCACACTGGAGACTATAAAAAAAGAAAAAACCAAATTCAATCATTGTAAACTTTCATAGATAATTTAAGTAAAGATAAAAAAATTACACTAACCTACTAACTAAAGCTACTAAAAATTCAAAGTTTATAGTCCATCTGCCTCTTTGCTTCAGGGAGCCCGTATTAAATTTATTGCTAAATAAAACAAATAAGCCTAGCAGACGTCAGTGCCGAAATCTGCATACTCATAAGAGAATTAACAGAACTCTCTTGTTATGATGGCTGATTCTCAATTTGCATCTTTAAAGAGTTGTGACCATTTCTTGGTTTGTTCCTTCCTAGTTACATCAGAGGTAGGGCCAGTCTTATGCTTTGTGGCGTGCTGCAGGGTGAGTTTTTAAACAGGGGCTGCGTATGATGGCAATTTTGCACCATGGGCCGAACTGAAACAAAGTGGGGGACATAAAAAATTACCAGAGGCTGAATATTGTCAGCGGGGGCTGTTGACTGAAAGTTAAAGGCAGCTCCAAGGGTGATTCATCAGGTCTCTGTTGCCTACATTTTCGTTTTTCTGTGTGTTTGGATTTCTGAATGTCTTACATACAATTATTCCAGTGGAAGCCATGAAAAATAGATTTCCTATGGGAAACTAATGAGATATATGATTTGACTTCGCAGCGGGGGGGGGGGGGGGTGATGAATTAATCCCAAGATATTTTGTGGTCTTTGCTGTTATAGGAAGCTCAGGATGTCAATTTATGATTTTTATTAGGGTTTTATTTAGCTTCTCTTTTGATTTGTTAAAATACTAATAGCTACTTGAAAGTATAAATATATTTTTAAAGGCCCCATATCTCTTTCCAATGTGGCCAGTATTGTCTCAGCAAAACAGGTTCTCCTGTCTAAGGATGTGAGCATATCACTGCTAGGTGCTTGCCTGCGTAGTGCCTGCATGGCTATTGTTTGATGCTGGATTTAGTCAAGTGGTGGGGACCTTGCATATGAAAGTCCCTGCGTAAGTGCAGGGTTTTTCAGTTCTATAAGCTGTGTAGGAAGGATCAGTAAAGACAAGAGCGAGAGCAGCTTTGCATTTAAAGGAAGGTTTGGAAGTGCAGTAACTCAGATTCAGGCCCTGAAGGAGAAGCGAGAGCCAGCAACAGACTTATTATGGCTTGACATTAAACATTAAAAGGAAGTAAACTGACAGTAGGGATTTTCTAATAAAAATGATATAACCTTCAATTTATAGAGCCCTGTCATCCTGAAGGATCCCGCCGTGCTTTGCAGACTCCATGACAGACCATTAACCCAAGTGTAGCCATCTCAGAAATGGAGCATCGCAGCTGTTTAACAACACAGCACTGCACTGCGCTCTGCTCAGGGGGGCAGAATTACAGTGAAAATTTGTGCAACCATAGCTCTTTCCTAACGTTGGGGTGCTCAGCTATGCACCATTCATGTTCCTCTAACAAATGTTGGGATGGAAAGTTTTCCTGGCAGATGCTGCACAAACCAATGGCCATCGGTGTGAATTTTCCTGCTGGTGGTTGTGATGCTGGGATCCACGTAGGTAGCCAGGGCCGTCCTTACCCATACGCAACGTACGCAGCTGCGTAGGGCACCAGGAAATTTGGGGCACCAAATTTCCTGGTGCCCTGCGCAGCTGCGTGCTGCTCCAGCCCCTGCCCCGCCTCTTCCTGCCCCTGCTCCACCCCAGTCCCGTCCCACTCC
>NW_020664725.1:1067895-1092802 GCF_002925995.2 Terrapene triunguis | reverse complement strand
CCCCCGCCCTGCTCCACCCCCGCCCCGCCTCTTCCTGCCCCTGCTCCGCCCCAGCCCCGCTTCTGAGAACTGCAGCAGAGCTGGGCCTGCACTTACCGTTGGCGGGAAGTGCAGGAACCCGGCGCCAGCCGTGCCGCCGGTGAATGCTGGGGGGTGGTTCCCCCCTGCCCCCAAGCCAGCCCCCCCTACCTCCGCGGAGGGCCCCAGAGTAGATAGGGACGGCCCTGTAGGTAGCCAGTATATATTGCTCTTGTGCACATATTTTTAGATAGGGTGGCTATCCGTCAGCCTACAGCACTTTTGTGCCAGCACTAGGCCTGTGCCCTCAGGTTCGTTGTTTACCTGCTTGAGCTTTGAGTCTGTTGTTTTCCCAACAGGCAGATCAATGGACTCATCTGGCTAATGCCAGTGTCATTCCCACTGACAACCCTGATGGTAGCACTACACGCACAGGCACCGACTTTCCAAAGTGCCAGGGGAGGGCGTTGTTTGACCCCCGGCTCCTGCCCCACACCCTGCCCCAACTCCAACCCTTCCTCCAAAGCTCCACACCCGCCCAACCTCTTCCCGCCTCTGCTCCACCTCACCCCACCTCTTGCTGCCCAGTTCCGCCCCCTCCCTCAAGCATGCTGCATCCTCACTCCTCCCCCCCGGCCTCCTACACAACACAAAACACCTGATTGCAGTGGGTGGGAGGTGCAGGGAGGGAGGGGGACGCACTGATCTGTGGGGCCCGCTGGTGGGCAGGAAGCGCTGGGGGGGCCGATAGGGGGAGCTGCTGAGCACCCACCATTTTTCCCCGTGGATGCTCCAGCCCCGGAGCACCCACGGAGTCGGTGCCTATTACTACAAGGCCTCAGTGTCACACAGAGCCCTCATGCTCCGTGGCCTCTTTGCCAGGTCCAAGTTCAGGCAGCTGCTTTCTGGGAATGTGAGGCCAAGGGCACCAAGAAATTCCAGAGGGCTATGGTTTCTCATAAAGCCAGTCGATCGTGCTCCTCTAATGTGTTTGCACCGCAGTATCTGAGCACCTGGATGACTCCTCAGGAGTTGCTCATCATCTTTTGTTCAACATCTTGATTAATGATCTGGATGATGGGATGGATTGCACCCTCAGCAAGTTCGCAGATGACAGTAAGCTGGGGGGAGAGGTAGATACGATGGACCGTAGGTATAGGGTCCAGAGTGACCTAGACAAATTGGAGGATTGGGCCAAAAGAAATCTGATGAGTTTCAACAAGGACAAGTGCAGAGTCCTGCACTTAGGAAGGAAGAATTCCATGCACCGTTACAGGCTGGGGACTGACTGGCTAAGCAGCAGTTCTGCAGAAAAGGACCTGGGGATTACAGTGGATGAGAAGCCAGATATGAGTCAGCAGTGTGCCCTTGTTGCCAAGAAGGCCAACAGCATATTGGGCTGCATTAGTAGGAGTATTGCCAGCAGATCGAGGGAAGTGATTATTCCCCTCTATTCAGCACTGGTGAGGCCACACCTGGAGTATTGCATCCAGTTTTGGTCCTCCCAGTACGGAAGGGATGTGGACAAATTGGAGAGAGTCCAGCGGAGGGCAAAGAAAATTATCAGGGGGCTGGGGCACATGTCTTATGAGGAGAGGCTGAGGGAACTGGGCTTGTTTAGTCTGCAGAAGAGAAGAGTGAGGGGGGATTTGATAGCAGCCTTCAACTACCCGAAGTGGGGTTCCAAAGAGGATGGAGCTAGGCTGTTTAGTGGTGGCAGATGACAGAACAAGAAGCAATGGTCTCAAGTTGTAGTGGGGGAGGTCTAGGTTGCATATTAGGAAACACTATTTCACTAGGAGGGTGGTGAAGCACTGGAATGGGTTACCTAGGGAGGTGGTGGAATCTCCATTCTTAGAGGTTTTTAAGGCCTGGCTTGACAAAGCCCTGACTGGGATGATTTAGTTGGTGTTGGTCTTGCACTGAGCAGGGGGTTGGACTAGATGACCTCCTGAGGTCTCTTCCAACCCTAACCTTCTATGATTCTATGACACTGCTTACCATGAATACAGCATGGGGACTGACTTGGCCCACAGTCCCCAGCACACCGACTGGTACAGAGATCTGACTGGTTACAGCCAGGATTTCAGATGCAATGAGAACATTGTTTATCACAGTGACTATGGTGAGTACTGATGAACCACAGAAACCTGGAGAACAGGAAATTCAGTAAATACCCATGGCATGAAATACTGTGGTATATAAATGGAGGCAAGGTGCTCATTGACAGAAGGGGATAGTGCTCCGCTAGCCCCACGCCAGCTCTGTGGATGACTGAGTAGTGTTCACCAAGTAATTCTTGACAATAGTTTTCTGGCAGTTGTCAGATAAGTTATCTATAAAGAATTTGGTTCATAATTCAGCCACCTCTGCTCTTACTGAAGTTCTGGACGTCCTCATCCCATGATTAAATGTGCTCATGCTTAGTATGTTGGGAACATAAGGGCCAGGGGCACTGCTTAGAGTGTAAGTTCTTCCGGGCAGGGCCCATACTTTTGTTATGTGTTTGTACAGCACTTAGTACAGTGGGGCCCTGATCCCTGCTTAGGGCCCCAAGTCACTGCCACAATGAATACAAAATGATAATAATCACTAATTACATAGGTTAGAAGCTGAGCACTGTAAAGACGCCCTGAGCCCGAGGAGTTATCACTGTGTCTGATCCTGAAATATTTATGGATTAATAGATTTTAAATTCAGAAGGGAGCATAATGATCATCTACCCTGTCTGACCTTCTATATAACACAAGACATAAATTTCACCTAGCGATTCCTGCATCCTATGGTAGAACTAGAGCAGCTCTTTTGGAATGACATCCAGTCTCAATTTAGAGACACCGTGTGCTGGAAACGCCAGGCACCCTTTGGTAAACTGTGCACTCATTAATTGCTCTTATTGTTAAGAATCTTATTTCCAGTTTGAATTTTGCAGACTTCAACTTCTAACCATTAGATTTGGTTACACCCTTCTCTCCTGAATTAAAGAGCCCTCTATTATCAGGTATCTTCTCCCTCTGGAGGTATTTATGGATAGTGACCAAGTCAAATTTTAACCTTCTATTTGATAAGCTAGAATAGAAAAGAATCATAGAATATCAGGGATGGAAGGGACCTCAGGAGGTCATCTAGTCCAACCCCCTGCTCAAAGCAGGACCAATCCCCAACTAAATCATCCCAGCCAGGGCTTTGTCAAGCCAGACCTTAAAAACCTCTAAGGAAGGAGATTCCACCACCTCCCTAGGTAACCCATTCCAATGCTTCACCACCCTCCTAGTGGAAAAGTTTTTCCTAATATCCAACCTAAATCTCCCCCACTGAACTTGAGACCATTACTCCTTGTTCTGTCATCTGGTACCACTGAACAGTCTAGATCCATCCTCTTTGCAACCCCCTTTCAGGTAATTGAAAGCAGCAATCAAATCCCCCCTCATTCTTCTCTTCTGCAGACTAAACAATCCCATTTCCCTCAGCCTCTCCTCATAAGTAATGTACTCCAGCCCCCTAATCATTTTTGTTGCCCTCTGCTGGACTCTTTCCAATTTTTCAACATCCTTCTTGTAGTCTTCTTGGCAACAAGGGCACACTGTTGACTCATATCCAGCTTCTCGTCCACTGGAACCCCTAGGTCCTTTTCTGCAGAACTGCTGCCTAGCCACTCAGTCCCTAGTCTGTAGCAGTGCATGGGATTCTTTCATCCTAAGTGCAGGACTCTGCACTTGTCCTTGTTGAACCTCATCAGATTATTTTTTGGCCCAATCCTCTAATTTGTCTAGGTCCCTCTGTATCCTGTCCCTACCCTCCAGCGTATCTACCACTCCTCCCAGTTTAGTGTCATCTGCAAACTTGCTGAGGGTGCAGTCCACGCCATTCTCCAGATCATTAATGAAGATATTGAACAAAACCGGCCCCAGAACCGACCCTTGGGGCACTCCGCTTGATACCGGCTGCCAACTAGACATGGAGACATTGATCACTACCCTGTTGAGCCCGACAATCTAGCCAGCTTTCTATTCACCTTATAGTCCATTCATCCAGCCCATACTTCTTTAATTTGCTGGCAAGAATACTGTGGGAGACAGTATCAAAAGCTTTGCTAACGTCAAGGAATAACATGTCCATGGCTTTCCCCTCATCCACAGAGCCAGTTATCTCATCATAGAAGGCAATTAGGTTAGTCAGGCATGACTTGCCCTTGGTGATAAATAGACTGAGCTCCTTGAGTCTCTCACTGTAAAGCAGGTTTTCCAGACCTCAAATCATTCTTGTAGCTCTTCTCTAACCTCTCTCTTATTTTTCAACATCTTTTTTTAATAGTGCAGACACCAGAATTGGACATCAATTCCATATGTTGAGGTTGTTACTGCTTTAAGAAGTTTCTCTTTTTAGGAAACACTATGAAAGGCATGTTTCCATTTGTTAATTGGTTTTCTCTGACACCATGAAGCTGTTTGGTTTCAGCTGAGGAACAACTGTTTTGACTCATCCCGAATGACAGATCATTTCAGAAACATTTACCAAGAATTGCCCACTTTGAAAATAGCTACCATCTCCCATTGCTCTCAATAGGACTGAGGCTATGGATTACACATAGCAACTGGCCCCTTCCTCAATGGTTCTCATTGTTCTCAATAGGACTGAGCCAAAGCTGCCCTCATGGAAGATGGAGACAGAGAGGAGAACTGAGACACAGGTCAATGGAGGCAGTGGCCATCACTGCTGAGCACAGCCTATGCCCGCCCTCCCATAGAGAACACTAGAAGGTGGAAGCCATTTAAAATAGGGCAATGCTTTGTGAATTTCTCTGAAGAACAGCGTGATTCTTCAGCCTCTGCTGACAGAGAAACTTTCAGTTATAAAGAACAATAGGGAGAGAGACAAGTACACTTAAAAAAAACTACTTAAAAAAATTGCCCATTGCATCAGATCTACTCAAGGCTCATCTCAGCCAGCGTTTGTGTAAACACAATGTCTGAGCTGAGACCGCCTGGGACAAAACTGGCTCTAGCACAGGGGGCTCAGTTTCTAGCACAGGGGGCTCAGATCCATTTTTAAATTAATTTGAACTCATACATTAAATACTGGATTTTCTTGAAAACTCCCAGGAAATTAATTCAGTATGCAGCAAATAAGTGTTGCAATTTTGGGGAGGATACAGTGTGTGTCAGGGACCCACAGCTGAACGAAGACCCAGCTCATTGCCCTCGGCTGATTCAGCTAGTGAACCTGACCTCCTGATTGACTGAAGACTCCAGTGGGCACATTCTTAAACTCTGGAGCAGGCCTGGGTCCCTGGCTGCTCAATAGTTTCCTTGCCTACAGCTGTGTTTCTGGTCCTGCTCTCAGCTCCATTCTTGCTCCTGACCCTCACTCCTAACCCTGCTTCTGCCTCCTGGTCCTTGTTCTTGGCTGGCACCGCTGGTTTCCTCCCCTTGGCTCCCAGTTCCTGGTTTCCACTCCTGGCTCATGCTCTGCTTCACCTGATTCTTCTGGCTCTGACCCTTGGCTCCTGATTCCTGGTCCTGGCTCGCTCCCTGGACTTGGTAACTTGGCTCCTGATTTGGGCGGTGGCCATTAGGCCTGGTCACCTCTGCTCCAACCACTAGGCCAGCCGCCCTCCCTGACCATTAAGAAACACTTCCCCCCTGGCCTGATCTTTAACAGTATTCTTCATATATAGCAAAGAGCTTGAATCCCAGCCTGAAGTGCAAAACTTAACTTAACTCAGCTATGGAGCCATGACTGCTTCTCCATGATAAATGTGTGGGTTGTTTTTAACATATATTCTTTAATTATTTATTCAGCTTCCTATCTTATGTATACTTACCAAGATTTCTTTGTGCATGCACAGAAAGCTGTAAACATGAATTTCTCATTGTATCCTGTCAGTTTTCTTAGAGAAAGTCTATACTAGCGATAATGTACTGTTGGAAAGAGAATTGAATTATTCATGGCGATGGAGTGAAATGACTCACAGTAAAACTTTATATTTTATGTAATTTGTTTTTCCCTAAGCCAGTTGTGTAAACATAACAAATTATGCATGTCACTTCCCTAGCTAAGTGTTTAATATTTTAGCAAACGCTCTGTGTATTTTTGTCACTTAATAAAAAGAACCAGTAGATTTCTTTAATAAGCAGTGATTAGTACACAGTACCTATACGTCCAAGCAAGTCAACCAGTTGGGGTTTGTCTATGTGGGAAAATAGGCCAGAATAGCTATTCCATAATAGCTCCCTGGATGGACACTCTTATTCTATACTAGTCTACTTTTGGATTAAGTTAAACTACACAAAGACACTCTAGTGTGGAATAAGAGTGTACACATGAGGAGCTAGTGCAGAATAGCTTATTTTGCAATAGCTTTCCTGTGCAGACAAATCCTTCTACAGCTGCTAACTGAGCCATTACGTTCATGGAGTCTAAATCCAGAAAAGAAAACTCCGATCATCTAATGCGAGCTCCTGCATATCACAGGCCAGAGAGTTTACCTGAAATAATTCCGATTTGAACTACAGCAGATCTTTTAGGAAAACATCCCCTCTTGTCTTAAACATTGCCTGTGATGGAGAATCTACCGCAGCCCTGGGCAAATTGTCCCAGTGATTCTGTGCTAATAATGGGCTAAGCTATGGCATTAAGGGCAGGAGCGCCGCCAGCTTTTCTGCTGCCTTAGGGGGAGGAAGGTCCCTCCCCGAAATGCCGCCCCCCACAGAGGCAGTGGAAGGTCCCGCCGCTGAAATACCGCCACGGTCGCCCCCCCCCCCAAATTGTAGCGCCCTAGGCGACCGCCTAGGTCGCCTAATGGGTTGCGCCAGCCCTGATTGAGGGTATGTCTACACTGCAATAAAATACCTGCGGGTGGCCTGTGTCAGCTGACTTGGGCTCTGGGGGGCTCGGGTGCGGGGCTATAAAACTGCAGTGTAGACATTGAGGCTCAAGGGGGGAGGATGCCAAAGCTAGGACCCCAACCAGAGCCCAAACGTCTACACTGCCATTTTATGGCCCCACAAGCACAAGTCAGGGGATGCGGGCCAGCCGCGGGTGTTTTATTGCAGTGTAGACGTACCCATCGTCACAGAGTCATTTGAAGATGCATCCCCGAAGAGGAGACAGAGAGGACTGCTGAGGTGCTGTTAGGCTCAGCATTCCTTGTGCTTTTCTGGCCTAGAGTGAGCTGCGCAAAGCAAGGGCTGTGAGGAAGCAGAGGACAGTGGTTAGGAAGTTTTGGCTCCAAGGCACTTGTTAGCATTGAGGCATGAGAGGGAGAGAGGAAGGGCATGGACCAGGCGTGGAGCCTGAGGTAGGGGTATTGCTAAGACCGGAAGGAGAATGCTCCCTTAGGAACTCAGGCTGGGAAGGGAGATATTTGCGAGGAGGTTCCATTCCTCTTTCCCGCATCAGAGCCCAGGGTCCTGGAGGTGAAAGCAACGGTTAAAGGAATAGTGGTGGCGAGTTGGTGCCAGCTCAGAAAAGAAGATGTCCAAGCCTTTGCCCATTCTCACTTATCTAAACATACTCCCCCTTCTACAGACCTGATCCCCACCCTCAGCATTGACCTGACCTCACCCCTGCACCTGACTCATAGAACTTATGGCTAGAAAGGACCATCATGACCATCTGGTCTGCACGTCACAGGCCACAGAACCTCACCCATCCACTCCTATAACAGACCCCGAACCTCTGGCTGAGTTACTGAAGTCCTCCAATCATGGTTTAAATACTTCAAATGACAGAAAATCCACCATTTACTCTAGTTCAAGCCAGAAAGTGACCCGTGCCCCACGCTGCAGAGGAAGGCAAAAAACTCCCAAGGTCTCTGCTAATCTGACCTGGAGAAAATTCCTTCTCAACCCCAAATATGGTGATCATTTAGACCCTGAGCATGTAGGCAAAACCTGCCAGGCAGATACCTGGGAAAGAATTCTCTGTAATAACTCAGAGCCCTCCCCAATCAGTGTCCCATTTCTGGCAGTTGGATATATTTGCTGTTAGCAGTCGCAGATTGGCTACATGCCGTTGTAGGCAGCCCCAGCATACCATCCCCTCCATAAACCTATCAAGATCAGTCTTGAAGCCAGTTAGATTTTTTGCCTCCACTGCTCCCCTTGGAAGGCTGCTCCAGAACTTCACTCCTCTGATGGTTAGAAACCTTCGTCTAATTTCAAGCCTAATCTTGTTGATGGTCAGTTTATAGCTATTTGGTCTTGTGTCCACATTGGCCCTTAACTTAAATAACGCTTCTCCCTCCCTGGTATTAATCCCTCTGATGTATTTATAGAGAGCGATCATAGCTCCCCTCGGCCTTCTTTTGGTTAGGCTAAGCAAGCCAAGCTCCTTAAGGGTATGTCTACACTGCAGTGTAAGCCCAGAGTTAGTGGATCTAGGGTCATCTGATCCTGAGTTAGAGAACCCAGGGCGCGAGTGACTACACTGATTGTTAAACCTCTGTTAAGATTTTTCTAACCTGGGGCTCCGGCATCCACACTGCGGCACGCAGACCTGAGTCAAACCAACAATATCCCAGACTCCCTGGTGTAGCCACTCCAGCCCTTTGACCCTGGTGCACAGTGGGGAAACTTGGCTGTCCACCCTGCACGATGCACGAAGTTTGTACAGCCCGTCAACGCAGCCTGCCGAGGAGTGATTTTGGTCTGTGTGCTCCCAGCTACCAGAGCCAGCAACATGGAGGAGGAGGTGCCTTTTGTAGAACGTCTCTTGCTTGCGCTTTCATTCCTGCGTCAGGAAACAGGCAGAGCTTCTGTGAGATGCTGGTGGATGTTTCAGCGCTGTTTTCTGACCTGACAGAGCTTAGGCTGGAGCAGGAGGAGACGTACACAGACATGGCTGACTTACACTGACTGATGCTGCTCATAACAGTTGGCATGGCTGCTGATGGTCCCAGAAGGAGGAGTGCTAGGCAGAGACGGGCTCCACCTAACTAAGAGAGGGAAGACCATCTTCGCAAGCAGGCTGGCTAACCTAGTGAGGGGGGCTTTAACCTAGGTTGACCGGGGGAAGGAGACCAAAGCCCTGAGGTAAGTGGGGAAATGGGATACCGGGAGGAAGCACGAGCAGGAGAGCGCAAGAGGGGAGGACTCCTACCTCATACTGAGAAAGCGGGACGATCAGCGAGTTCTCTTAAGTGCCTATACACAAATGCAAGAAGCCTGGGAAACAAGCAGGGAGAGCTGGAAATCCTGGCACAGTCAAAGAACTATGATGTGATTGGAATAACAGAGACTTGGTGGGGTAGCTCACATGACTGGAGCACTGTCATGGATGGGTCGGGTATAAACTGTTCAGGAAGGACAGGCAGGGCAGAAAAGGTGGGGGAGTTGCATTGTATGTAAGAGAGCAGTATGACTTCTCAGAGCTCCGATACAAAACTGCAGAAAAACCTGAGAGTCTCTGGATTAAGTGTGAGCAACAAGGGTGATGTCATGGTGGGAGTCTGCTATAGACCACCAGACCAGGGGGATGAGGTGGACGAGGCTTTCTTCCGGCAACTAACAGAAGTTACTAGATCACAGGTCCTGGTTCTCATGGGAGACTTCAATCACCCTGATATCTGCTGGGAGAGCAATACAGCAGTGCACAGACAATCCAGGAAGTTTTTGGAAAGTGTAGGGAACAATTTCCTGGTGCAAGTGCTAGAGGAACCAACTAGGGGCAGAGCTCTTCTTGACCTGCTGCTCACAAACTGGGAAGAATTAGTAGGGGAAGCAAAAGTGGATGGGAACCTGGGAGGCAGTGACCATGAGATGGTCGAGTTCAGGATCCTGACACAAGGAAGAAAGGAGAACAGCAGAATACAGACCCTGGACTTCAGAAAAGCAGACTTTGACTCCCTCAGGGAACAGATGGGCAGGATCCCCTGGGAAAATAACATGAGGGGGAAAGGAGTCCAGGAGAGCTGGCTGTATTTTAAAGAATCCTTATTGAGGTTGCAGGAACAAACCATCCCAATGTGTAGAAAGAATAGCAAATATGGCAGGCGACCAGCTTGGCTTATCAGTGAAATCCTTGCTGATCTTAAACACAAAAAAGAAGCTTACAAGAAGTGGAAGATTGGACAAATGACCAGGGAGGAGTATAAAAATATTGCTCAGGCATGCAGGAGTGAAATCAGGAAGGCCAAATCACACATGGGGTTGCAGCTAGCAAGAGATGTTAAGAGTAACAAGAAGGGTTTCTTCAGGTATATTAGCAACAAGAAGAAAGTCAAGGAAAGTGTGGGCCCCTTACTGAATGAGGGAGGCAACTTGGTGAGAGAGGATGTGGAAATAGCTAATGTACTCAATGCTTTTTTTGCCTCTGTCTTCACAAACAAGGTCAGCTCCTACACTACTGCACTGGGCAGCACAGCATAGGGAGGAGGTGACCAGCCCTCTGTGGAGAAAGAAGTGGTTCAGGACTATTTAGAAAAGCTGGACGAGCACAAGTCCATGTGGCCGGATGTGCTGCATCCGAGGATGGTAAAGGAATTGGCGGATGTGATTGCAAAGCCATTGGCCATTATCTTTGAAAACTCATGGCGATCGGAGGAGGTCCCGGATGACTGGGAAAAAGCTAATGTAGTGCCCATCTTTAAAAAAAAGGAAGAAGGAGGATCCAGGGAACTACAGGCCAGTCAGCCTCACCCCAGTCCCTGGAAAAATCATGGAGCAGGTCCTCAAGGAATCAATTCTGAAGCACTTAGAGGAGAGGAAAGTGATCAGGAACAGTCAGCATGGATTCACCAAGGTCAAGTCATGCCTGACTAACCTAATTGCCTTCTATGATGAGATAACTGGCTCTGTGGATGAGGCTAAAGCAGTGGACATGTTATTCCTTGACTTTAGCAAAGCTTTCGATACAGTCTCCCACAGTATTCTTGCCGGCAAGTTAAGGAAGTATGGGCTGGATGAATGGACTATAAGGTGGATAGAAAGCTGGCTAGATCGTCGGGCTCAACGGGTAGTGATAAATGGCTCCATGTCTAGTTGGCAGCCATCAAATGGAGTGCCCCAAGGGTCAGTCCTGGGGCCAGTTTTGTTCAATATCTTCATTAATGATCTGGAGGATGGTGTGGACTGCACCCTCTGCAAGTTTGCAGATGACACTAAACTGGGAGGAGTGGTAGATACGCTGGAGGGTAGGGATAGGATACAGAGGGACCTAGACAAATTAGAGGATTGGGCCAAAAGAAATCTGATGAGATTCAACAAGGACAAGTGCAGAGTCCTGCACTTAGGATGGAAGAATCCCATGCACTGCTACAGACGAGGGATTGAATGGCTAGGCAGCAGTTCTGCAGAAAAGGACCTCGTCCAGGTTACAGTGGACGAGAAGCTGGATATGAGTCGACAGTGTGCCCTTGTTGGCAAGAAGGCTAACAGCATTTTGGGCTGTATATGTAGGAGCATTGCCAGCAGATCGAGGGACGTGATCATTCCCCTCTATTCGGCATTGGTGAGGCCTCAATTGGAGTACTGTGTCCAGTTTTGGGACCCACACTACAAGAAGGATGTGGAAAAATTGGAAAGAGTCCAGCGGAGGGCAACAAAAATGATTAGGGGGCTGGAGCACATGACTTATGAGGAGAGGCTGAGGGAACTGGGATTGTTTAGTCTGAAGAAGAGAAGAATGAGAGGGGATATGATAGCTGCTTTCAACTACCTGAAAGGGGGTTCCAAAGAGGATGGATTTAGACTGTTCTCAGTGGTGGCAGATGACAGAACAAGGAGTAATGGTCTCAAGTTGCAGTGGGGAAGGTTTAGTTTGGATATTAGGAAAAACTTTTTCACTAGGAGGGTGGTGAAGCACTGGAATGGGTTACCTAGGGAGGTGGTGGAATCTCCTTCCTTAGAGGTTTTTAAGGTCAGGCTTGACAAAGCCCTGGCTGGGATGATTTAGTTGGGGATTGGTCCTGCTTTGAGCAGGGGGTTAGACTAGATGACCTCCTGAGGTCCCTTCCAACCCTGATATTCTATGATTCTATTCCATTCTAGCTTATCAAGGAGAAGGTTAAAATGTGACTTGGTCACTATGCATATATACCTCCAGAGGGAGAAGATATCTGATAATAGCGTAGACGCAATAAAATCAATCCCCGAGCACTCTCCCGTCGATTCCGGTACTCCGCCGCAAGAGGCGCAACTGGAGTTGATGGGGGAGCGGCAGCAGTCGACTCAGCCCGTGCACACACCGCAGTAAGTAGACCTAAATACGTCAACTTCAGCTATGCTATTCTCGTAGCTGAAGTTGCGTATCTTAGGTCGATCCCCGACCAGGGCATAGTGTGCTGCTCCTCTCCAAAATCTGCTCTGGGATCGGTTCAGCGACCGAGTGACTTCATTTTTATACTCCTCCCTCGGTGCCTGCTGCTAGCTCCCATCAGTCCCCATGCTGGATTCTGGGGCCAGCAGGATATCATTCCTGTGGACCAAGTCATCGTGCACTAGCATTGGCTCCATGCTGGGTACAGTGCCCAGCACCCAGTCAAACTCCTTATAAATCAGGTATGATGTCGGCAAGTTGCCCAAGGCGTGGGTCTAGAACATAAGAACAGCCATACTGGGTCAGAGCAAAGGTCCATTAGCCCAGGATCCTGTCTTCCGGCAGTGGCCAATGCCAGGTGCCCCAGAGGGAATGAACAGAACAGGTAATCATCAAGTGATCCATCCCCTGTCACCCATTCCCAGCTTCTGGTCCCCTTTTTCTGGTACTCAGTCTTGAGCCACTTAATCTGCTCCCTGGACTGGTCGCCGATCTGATATATTTGCAATGCTGGCAGCTTCTTCACTATTTGCTGGTACGCCTGATCATTCCAGGTACCCTTACTGAAGTCCACTGTTTTGCTGGCCTCACACTACAGATTCACCAAAATCTGGCTGTGCTCCCATGAACGTGAAGCAGCACACTTGCAAAAAGCTTCTTCTGGTCAATCTGCATTGCAAACACAGAAGGCTCTCTGGTGGTGTGTTTGTAGCTTAGTGGTCAGAAGACAACGGAAGGGTTAACGCTGACTCACTGAGCTGCTGCAGTACACCAAGGGGGCTGCTTCTGTTTTCAGTGGATTGGAGATTCTTAGGATAGAGGGGACAAAGGAAATTGCCCCATGGGATTGTGGGATACTTTTGGTCAAGGGGGTGCTATGTCTACACTGCAAAGCAACAGGGCTTGAACCCTGGGTCACTGTTTGACTTGGATTTGGACGCTACAGAGTCCTAGGACCCTAGGTCTGAGCCCAAGTCTGAGAGAACTGTGTTTAGACAAAAAGGAGGTCTGGGCTCAAGCCTGAGTCTTAGCCCAGGCTTACAGGGCAGTGTAGACAAACCCTAAGTTTCCTCTTCTCAGGTAGGTTCTCTATTCCTCAGATCATCCTCGTAGCCCTTCTCTGCACCTGTTCCAATTTGAATTAAAATTTCTTAAACATGGGAGACCAGAACTGTACACACTGTGCCAGATGAGGGCTCACAAGTGCCTTGTATAATGGTAAGAACATTTTCCTGTCTCTACTGGAAATACCTCACCTGATGACTCCTCGGCTTGCATTAGCCTTTTCCACAGCTGCATCACACTGGCAGCTCATAGTCCTCCTATGACCGACTAGTACACCCAGAACTTTCTCCTCTTCTGTTGCTTCCAACAGACATGTCCCCACCTCATAGCAAAAATTCTTGTTGTTAGTCCCTAGGTGTAGGACCTTGCACTTTGCACTCTTAAATTTCATCCCATTTCTATTACTCCAGTTTTCAAGGTGCCTTGTATGATACTCCAGTCCTCCTCTGTATTGACAATACTTCCTGTGGTGGCTAGGGGTCCTCTTGAGTCCCCACCAGACCACGATTTGGGCCACTTACAGAGTCCTTCCCCTGGTTGTGGCAAACAAGGGCTTCTCCAAACAACCAAAGGTTCTTTTCCCTCTCCCTCCTCTGGGAGAGGGAGAATCAGAGTAAAAGAAAAAGACAAAGGTGGTCAGCCTCTTAGGCAATCTTTTGGGTCACCCTTTTGGGGTTCATGTTACCTACAGGTTCTAACATCCTTGCTCAGGATTAAGGTCTGCTTCCAGCCCATCTTTGTGGTAACCCCCACTTTGCACCAGGTCCAGATGGTCTCGGGTAGCAAAGTCTGCAACTGTCTTCCTGTTTGCTGATCTGTCACATAGCCAGCAGTCTGTGAAGCACAACTGTCTGCTCCTAGTCACTGCCCCCCCTGTGGGGGATTTTCCCTTTTTAAGCTTCCTCTCTCCAGGCAGAACAAGCCTTACAGGTGTGTCTGGTTAGTGCTGGCTGAGCCCAGAAGAGCTTGTTAGCTTCCTCTCTACTGGAGTGAGGGTGTGCCCCTCTCACCTCCCAATTTTGTGTCCTCCACCGATTGTGTTAGCACACTCCCACTTTTGATGCCAAGGTCATTAATGAAAATCCTAAATAAGTTTGGCTCCAACTTCTCCAAACCTTCCTTGGCTGAAACAGAATTATCCAACAGAACCTTTCTGCAACTAGCCCCTCCCTAGTCCCCAGATCCGTACTCTGTACCACTGTATGCTGAGGAACCTGTATCAGAAGGAGAGAGAATCTTCTATCTTCAGAAATTAGCCTAGGATAGGATAGAAATATAATCAGAAGAGGTGAGAACTTAATCTTCTATGAAGTGGTGGTTCCAGTGAGCACAAGTTGTGTCCCCCAGAATGTTCTCACCATTTGCCAGAACTACCACATCGGGTGATGAAGACCATCAGTGTCAATTAGCTCCACTAACGGGAGGTCCAGGATATGTATGTATCCCTGTCTAGCCTATATCTTCAGCAGCATATTGAGACTTTCCCATCCCAAATGGCCTCCTTTGAAAGTGGTTCCCCTTTTAAGCCCATAACTCTGAAAGTCCATCAGCTTACTGTTTCTGATTGTTGGGTGCCAGGAGTAACTTTCGGGGGACAGGTGATGTTCTGTGAAATGTGCCGTCATTAAAGTCATGCACACAAGCGGTAAGAGAGCACATTGTTTTATCTAACCAGTCTCTGGACGCACAGAGGAGGGGTTTGCCCTATCAGCCTGGCAGTATCCTTGCCTCTTGTGTCAGCCTACAGATATAAAACAGCAAGTAAGAACCTTGGCCAACCTAGTGGCATTTAACTGAAGCGGTGGTTTTATTTAAAGATATTTCTTGCATTTCAGGATTGCATGTTACCATAGTCACCAGCACCCAAAGGCTAGAGTGATGATGAAGCCATGGGACTGGTAAAGTGAAAAAAAGCAAATGCTGGTGCTAGGGTAACCAGACAGCAAGTGTGAAAAATCAGGACGGGGGTGGGGGGTAATAGGAGCCTATATAAGAAAAAGACCCAAAAATCGGGACTGTCCCTATAAAATCGGGACATCTGGTCACCCTAGCTGGTGCTAAATTATAAAATACAGTATTCGCTGCACGAACCAATGGATTGGTTCTTTGAGATGAGCAGAGTTGTTCTTTTCTGTGCACTTGGTAAGCTGGATGTGTGAATGACTTTTCTTGCTTCTCGTCCCAACTGTAGTCGGAAGAGAGCCTCTAGGCCTGGTCTACACTACGACTTTAATTCGGATTTAGCTGCGTTAATCCGAATTAACCCTTCACCCGTCCACACTACAGAGCCAGTTAATTCGAATTAAAGGGCACTTAAAATCGATTTCTGTACTCCACCTTGACGAGCGGAGTAGCGCCTAAATCGATTTTGTTAATTCGAATTAGGGTTAGTGTGGCCGCACACCACCGAATTACTGTGGTTAAAGTAATGGGGTAGTGTGGCCGCACACCACCGAATTAATGTTGTTAAAAACCGAATTAATGTGCTTAGTGTGGCCGCGCACAATCGAATTTATACAACCTGTTTCCCAAATTCGAATTATCTAAATTCGGATTAATCCTGTAGTGTAGACATACCCTAAGACATACATAAGACATAAGCCCTTTTATCAGAGGCCTGGTATAAGGCAGAACCTGTTCACAGAGTAACACTTTGAGGGTATTCAATTTTTATGACACTGTTGTGTTTGGGAGCCAAAGGTGGAAGCCTGCTGAAAAAGTGGAAACCTGTTGAAATTGTTTAGTTAGCTTTATGTTCCAATTAGCTTCTTTCACAGACTGGATTTGTCTCCCCGGAGGTAACATGCTTGTTAACAGCAAAAATGTTTTAAATAAATAAATAATATATAGAGGTGAGAAATAACAGACCTCAACTCTATTGTCCCTCTGCAAATTTGTGTACACGGAGGCAATCCCTTACCTCTCTCTAAAAGTGAAAAGTTTCAGAAAGTTCAATGAATAGAAGATTGTTGGGGGCAGAATAGATCTGGACAAGGAGAAGTCGTCTTGAGATAAATGTGAGAAGCGAGGGACACATGCTTTTTTGTTAAAATATTATGTTTGCTTTTAAAGAAAAAAATCCAGAATACTTAATGTTGTTGTTTTAGTTAAATAAAACAATTTAAATGTCTGTCTGGTGATGTTCTCCTCCTAATACAGCCTGGCAAGAAGATCCTCCAAATATTAATGATTAACCTGTTGAACTGGAGATAGTTCACCTCCCAATGACTTCATAAATATCTGCTTCAATTATCATTGGTAAATGAAATAACCAAATAATCATTCATTTTCTGATACAGCTATAAAACTCATCTGAAAAGTTTTCAAAATAAATCACTGTTTAAAAATGTATAGCGTGTACCTTCTAAAAATGAAACCTGCATCTATCTCTCAGTTGTGAAGAATATGTATTAAGGTTATAACAACCAACAAGAATGCACTTTTATGTAGAAAACCATGATTAAATCGAGTCTTACTGACTAGTGATTTAAATCATGATTTAAATCAAATCTACCCTGCCCACTGTGCTCTTGCCCCTGGCGCCTTCATTCCCCGGGGGGGGGGCCCACAAATATGTTAGGCACCGGGCTCACAAAAAGTTAATCCGGCCCTGGCCTAAACATGGGGATAGCTGAAATATTTGGTACTCAAACATTTCCATAAGTGCCTATTAGTGCTGCCATACTGAGATACCATACTGAGGGATGGGGATGGCACAGACGGATTGGAATGATAGAACCTGGTAAAGCCATGAAGAAGACAGGACTCATTGAACAAGTGTGTTGTTAGTGGGATCCCACCAGGATTGCTTCTTGGCCCTACACTATTTAACATTTTTATTAATGAAAACATAAAATCTTCACTGATAAAGTTTGCAGCTGACACAAAAATTGGGGGAGTGTAAATGAAGCAGAAATGTCACCGATAGAGAGTGATTTGGATCACTTGGTAAGCTAGAGGCAAACAATATGTGTTTTAATATGGCTAAATGTACATGTATACATCTAGGAACAAAGACTGTAGGCCACACTTACAGGATGAGGGACTCTGTCCTGGGAAGCAGTAACTCTGAAAAAGAATTGGTGGTCTTTGTGGATAATCAGCTGAACATGAGCTCCCAGTATGACACTGGCTAAGAGTGCTAACGAGATCCTGAAATGAATAAAAAGGGAAATCTTGAGTAGACATGAAGAGGGGTTTTTTTACCTCTGTATTTGGCACTGGTTGGACCACTGATGGAATACTGTGTCCAGTTCTGGTGTCCACTGTTTAAGAAGGATGTTGATAAATTGGAGAGGGATCAGAGAAGAGCCACGAGAATGATTAAAGGATTAGAAAACCTGCCTTACAGTGATAGACTCAAGAGGCTCAATTCTAGCTTAAGAAAGAGAAGCTTAAGGGGTGACTTGATTACTGTCTATAAGTATCTACATGGGGTAAAAATATTTAATAATGGGTTCTTCAGTCTAGCAGAGAAAAGTATAATATGATCCAATGGCTGGAAGTTGAAGCTAGAAACGTTCAGGCTGGAAATAAGGCATACGTTTTTAACAGTGAGAGTAAGTAACAATTTATGAAGAGTTGTGGTGGATTCTCCATCACTGACAATTTTGAAATCCAGGTTGGATATTTTTCCAAAAGATCTGCTCTGGGAATTATTGTGGGGCAGGTCTCTGCCCCGTGTTACGTAGGAGGTCAGACTAGATGATCATAATGATCCCTTCTGGTTTTGAAATCTACAAATCTATGGATTATGTCTGTTTTATGCTGACAATACTATTCAATCTCATCTCAGTGTTTAAAAGGGGCTCCTTAGCTTCTGTCTTTTGCTCACTTTTCTTTTCATTCCATCCATATTTTAGAGAATGAAAGGCAAACTTGGTGCTCTTGTAATATCTTTGATATTGAGTTCAATGTGTTACGTCTACCCCTACTTATCTATCCTATTTAAATTATACAGTCTCTGAAGACCTAAATATTTTTCACCTGGCACCAAATCTGGCTGAAACAACTTAGTACTGAAGACACTTTTATGGCTCCTTGTCTTACATTGCTCTTGTAGAATAATAATGAGGGTGTAAAAGACCATCTTGTTTTCTGATTTATAAGGCACTCTGCGGTCTCCACTGTATTTTAAGTCCTGAACAGCAAGAAATTATCATAAATCATTGCCCAAAAAAATCTCCAAAGACTTATTGACAATGAGGGAGAAAAGGAGCTGCTCCAAGTTACTTCTGGAATGATGTTTGTCATGCTGACGTGCTGTTCTAATAGAAATCCGGCTATGTCTCATGAAGAAATCTCCATCTGTCTCACTGGTTGCGTAATATCCCACTGGTTTACAGTAGACACACATGGCACAATAGCAAGGAGGCTGTGTCACATTTGCAAACCCAGGACTCAGACCCCAGCAACAATTGCAGTCGGTTAGTTTGCAAGCCTACTTTTTCCCACGGGATCTTCAACATGCTGACTTGGCTCTACAGCATTCAGCAACACTCTTCCAAAATGTGTGTTTATATTTGGGGGGGGGAATGTGGCTGGCTGCACAGTCAAGAGCAGATTTGCCATGTGGTGTCTCCTTTGTCTCACCATGTGAACTACATGTATACATCTTAATGCCCACAGAACATCTGATACGTAGGTACCACTGCCCTCTGCTGGGTGGAATATGCTAGGGCTGCTCACATGCACGAATTCCTCTTCTGGCTGAGCCGGCCTACAGCTTAGAGGTGTGTTATCTTTGAGTTGTTAAGCTGAAGGCTATGCGTTCTAGTTCTGATATTACATCTATTTAGCTGGCTGGTAATGCTCTAAGTCAGTAGTGCAGAGGAAATGGCTGCAAGTATTCAGAGCACTGGGCCGGGTTGTTTACTGATGTGTCAGCATTGAAGATACTCAGGAGGGAAAGTTCCGCATTGCTACTTCTGGTATTCGTCTGGAGGACACGAAGAACAGCCTTTGGTGGGCACAAGCCTCGCAGAACATCAGTCTAAGAGGATGTATCTTTACATCTTCAGCCATTTACCTTGCAAAGCCTAAGTGTTCTATAGTGACACATTTTACAAAGTTGGAGTCACCAATTTCATGTCCATTCTTTCAGAAGACTGGTCAGACCTGCATCAGCTCCTCAGGGCTAGTTCTGTTAATAGACTGGTGTTAAGGAGAAGAGGAAGCGGGACATGGGGATTTCCCAGTGAATCAGAATGAAACCCTTGCTCCAAAGTGATATCATTTGCAGTGTGCTGTTTGGTGGGTTTCAGACAGAGAAGAGCTGAACTACATGCTGCAGTTATCCCCTAAAGGGGATAATAAAGGGGATAATAAAGACAGCACATTTGTTAATCCCTCTCTTTAGTAACTGCGAACAAGAGCGGCTAACAGGGGAGTTTTGTGAGGGAGTTCTCCAGGTGAAGGAGGAGCGATTACGTGACCCTTGGGGTAAGTTTGTCATCTGTAGTGTGTGTGTTTGTGTTTGTGGTGTGCTTGCTGTTTGACTGAAATATACTGTGTGGTCTGTTTGTTTGGGCGACCATGTGCTGAGTCTAGTGGCCTGCTAGGCAAGGCTGAGAGCTTCTTAACGAGGCTTGGATCCCCAAGACCTTTAGCACCCATCAACCCATAACTGGGGGGAGAGGGGGCTACTCAGGAAGACCAGGGCTTTAAAAAGCCTGCTCCTAAGGCCTGGTCCACACTACCCCCCCACTTCGGACTAAGGTACGCAAATTCAGCTACGTTAATAACGTAGCTGAATTCGAAGTACCTTAGTCCGAACTTACCGCGGGTCCAGACGCGGCAGGAAGGCTCCCCCGTCGATGCCGCGTACTCCTCTCGCCGAGCTGGAGTACCGGCGTCGACGGCGAGCACTTCCGGGATCGATCCGGGATCGATTTATCGCGTCTAAACCAGACGCGATAAATCGATCCCAGAACATCGATTGCCTGCCGTCGGACCCTCCGGTAAGTGTAGACGTACCCTAAGTGACCAGAGGAGCTAGCGAACAGGAGCAGCTAACAGGGTAGTTTTGTGAGCGAATGTGTGTGGGGGGGGGGGCTAGATACATTTTAACATTCTTTAAAATCAAGACCGACTCTAGGCACCAGCAAAGCAAGCACGTGCTTGGGGCGGCACAATTCTAGGGGCGGCATTCCGGCCATTCTATTTTTTTTTTTTGCTTGGGCAGTTGCGCGGGCCAAGGGACGTGCTGGCTGCCCTTCCTGCAGCCCCCATTGGCCTGGAGTGGCGAACCGCGGCCAGTGGGAGCCGCGATCGGCTGAACCTGTGGACGCGGCAGGTAAACAAACCAGCCCGGCCCGCCAGGGGCTTTCCCTGAACAAGCGGCGGCCCTAGTTTGAGAACCACTGATCTAGAACATCCCTGACAGGTGTTTGTCCAACCTGCTCTTAAAAATCCCCAATGATGGAGATTCCACAGCCTCGCTAGGCAATTTATTCCAGTGCTTAGCTACCCTGACCGTTAGGAAGTTTTTCCTAATGTCCAACCTAAACCTCCCTTGCTGCAATTGAAGCCCACTGCTTCTTGTCCTATCCTCAGAGGTTAAGAAGAACAATTTTTCTCCCTCCTTCTTGTAACAACCTTTTATGTACTTGAAAACTGTTATCATGTCCCCTCTCAGTCTTCTCTTCTCCAGACTAAACAAACCCAATTTTTGCAATCTTCCCTCATAGGTCATGTTTTCTAGACCTTTAATCATTTTTGTCGCTCTTCTCTGGATTTTCTCCAATTTGTCCGCATCTTTCCTAAAATGTGGCACCCAGAACTGGACACAATACTCCAGTTGAGGCCTAATCAGCGCGGAGTAGAGCGGAAGAATTACTTCTCGTGTCTTGCTTACAATATTCCTGCTAATACATCCCAGAATGATGTTCGCTTTTTTTGCAACAGTGTTGCACTGTTGACTCATATTTAGCTTGTGGTCCACTATGACCCCCAGATCCCTTTCCGCAGTACTCCTTCCTAGGCAGTCATTTCCCAGTTTGTATGTGTGCAACTGATTGTTCCTTCCTAAGTGGAGTACTTTGCATTTGTCCTTATTGAATTTCATCCTATTTACTTCAGACCATTTCTCCAGTTTGTCCAGATCATTTTGAATTTTAATCCTATCCTCCAAAGCGCTTGCAAACCCTCCCAGCTTGGTGTCATCCACAAACTTTATAAGTGTACTCTCCATGCCATTTTCTAAATCATTGATGAAGATATTGAACAGAACTGGACCCAGAACCGATCCCTGCGGGACCCCGTTTGCATGACTGTGAACCACTGAAACTTTCATGAAATATCATGAAACTTTCAGGATTCCCCAACACATTAATCTGATTGTTCAAATACTCACAAATAACAACTACTGTGATGCTGCAAGCAGCAGCGGAGTGAAGTCAGTTCCTTTGCCCAGGAATATATTCTAGAATCTGTCATTTCATTATTTGGCCAGCTCGAACTGAAATACAAAGGGCTAGCTCCATAAAGAGCACGTAGGCTCAGAGTTGCAACTCTATAACTTCAGGTGTCCTGCCACTTAGTGGAATCCTCACCCCTGAGTTAAGTGGCCAGGCTCTCTATACAATGCATAGGGACAGTTCGGTGCCTAAGAATGGGACTCACACAAACCAGCACACTGCACCGCCTAAGCTAGCCAGATGAGATAGATGGGGGAACACCTAGTTTGAGGATCCCACCAGGTCTTAGGTCCCATGCAGCTTGGCATTGTCAGGACTTACTTGACTGTGTGCATGCCCAATGGCAGAAATTTAGGCACCTAGGGGACTTTACCAGCAGAAACTTAGGTGGCTAGAGAATTTGGGCTCCTACAGGATTAGGTGGCAAATGAGTGTGGGTTTTGAGGATCTCGGTGTTGGTTTTTAAGTGCCTAAAATGCCAATTAGACACCTAACTCTCTTTGTGGATCTAGCCTAAACACTCTGTTATTTTCATGGGCAGTAAGCTCATATGTCCAGAGGCACAGTCCCCCAAGTAATATAGATTGGTAGGTATTTTTATAACAGAGAATGTCCAGATAAATGTCATGACAAATTGGAAAGACACATCAGAATGATCATTTATTGAAAGGTTAAATACGTTGATGTTCGACTCAGTCCTGCAAGTGAAAAACACCATGGCCCCAATCCAAAGAAACACTTAGGCATGTGCTTATTTTTAAGAATGTGACTGCTCATATGCTTAAAGTTAAGCCTGTGCTTACAAGCTCTCCTGAACTGGAACCTGGGTGCATAGGTCTGAGAATGCAGCAGCAGGAAAATATGACAAGTTGACTTCAATGGCTGTAAGCCAGGGGTGGGTGCACCTCAGTGGCAGAAAGTCTGACACAAATTGCCTCCAACCCCTGCTTCTCTGAGAGGCCTGCAGCAAGGTAAAGTTGCCCCAAAAGTGAGTGGCAGGGAGGGAGTATGGCTAGTATGCTCAGGAGATAAGCTAATTAGTGCATTGCGTCCACCAGGCAGCCTCTGCTGGGGAACACTCAGAAAGCAGCAAGGCAAACACTTCCTGCATTCCCCCTCCTACTGCTTTGGTGCAAACTGCACTTGAGGGGAATGTCACCCCTAATCTTTCCAACTGCAACCTGCAAACCTGTCAGACACCATACAGCTAGTCGGAGAGCATGCAGTGAGTGGCTTCCCGAATGGCTTGCATTTTCTCCGTCTTGATATGCCCTTTCCCTTCTTCTTTCCTATCACTTGTGCAGTGGTTTTGTCACCTTGAGCCATATGGTAGGGTTGCCAGGCACCCTGTTTTTGACTGGAATGCCCGGTTGAAAAGGGACCCTGGGGCTCCAGTCAGCACTGCTGACCGGGCCATTAAGGGTCTGGTTGGCATGGGGCTGGCAGGCTCCCTGCCTGGCCCTGCATGCTGCCCCTGCACTGAGCGCCAGCTCCGCAGCTCTCATTGGCCGGGAACCACAACCGTCTGGCTACACCTCTGCCTCGAAGCCAGAGGAAGATGTCGCTGCCTCCGGGAGCTACCTGAGGTGAGCGTCGCCCGGAGTCCCACCCTGCACCCCAACCCCCTGCCCCAGCCCAAAGCCCCCTCCCACACCGTGAACCCCTCATTTTGGCCCCACTCCGAAGCCCATACCTGCTCCCGCACTCCAACCTCCTGCACCAGCTCTGAGCCCCCTCCCGCTCCCAAACTCTCTCCCAGAGCCTGCACCCAACACCCTGCCCCTGCTCTGAGCCCCCTCCTGCACCTAGGGTTGCCAACTTTCTAATTGCACAAAAATGAACACCCTTACCCCGCCCCTGCCTGGAGGCTCTGTCCTGCCCCGCCCCTTCTCTGAGGCCCCGCCCCCACTCACTCCATCCCCTCTCCCTCCATCACTCACTATCCCCACCCTCACTCACTTTCACTGGGCCAGGACAGGGGGTTGGGGTGCAAGCACAGGGGTGAAGCTGGGGATGAGGGGTTTGGAGTGCAGGAGGGGGCTAAGGGCTGGATCCATGTGGTTTGGTGTGTGGGAATGGGCTCAGGGTAGAGACAGAGGGTTGGGGTGCAGGAGGGGGTGCAGGCTCCAGCTGGGGGTGTGAGCTCTGGGGTGGGGCAGGGGATGAGGGGTTTGGGGTGCAGGAGGGGGCTCAGGACTGCGGGAGGGGGGTTGGGGGGCAGGAGGGGGTGCAGGCTCCAGCTTGTCAAAGTCCCCGCTCGGCCACCAGGTCAACCCGGAGGAAGTGGGCTGACAATTTTTTCCAAGCCCGAAACATTTTTCCAAGTCCGAAAGATTGTCAAAGTCCCCGCTCGGCCACCAGGTCAACCCGGAGGAAGCGGGCTGACAATTTTTTTCCAAGCCCTGAACATTTTTTCCAAGTCCGAAAAATTGTCCAAAGTCCCCGCTCGGCCACCAGGTCAACCCCATTGGAGCGAATGGGTTGACCTGATGGCCGGTCGTCTCGCGGATGTCCGGAAGGGGTCACCACACGCTGCTTCGGCCGACCGAGAGAACCACGAGATCAGACGCGATTCCAGGTTCGTACCGCTGAAGGGGGGGGGTTGGCTTTTTCGACCTGTCTTTTAAGAACTGTGTGCGGAGATTTCTGAGGACAGGTTTTTCAGAGCCTGTGAGAACCGGAGCTCAGCCTAGGGGATCAATCCGAGTATTGTTGTACCCGACCTTGCCAGGGGGGGAAACGGGCACGTTTGACAGCGGAGGGCACCCGGCCCTCCTCCGAGACGGCCTGCTTTTCCCGGCTCTTAGCTCATGGGCCCTGCAGCAGCCGGGACCCGAGCTCCGACTGTCGGCGCCCCCCGGAGGGAGGGGGGGCCCGCTCCTCTCGCGCCCTCCGATCGATGTGGCGCTGACGTTCGCGACGGGAAGGGCCCTTCACGGGCCGGCACCCCAACCGCGGGGCCGTCCGGTGTTCAGGCGGATTGGGACCCTCTTCCTTTTCGCGTGCACGGATCCAGGGACCGATGGGGACTGCCCTCCTCGGGGCGGCCCGGGCACGTGCCCGGCCCTTCGTGCGTGGGGCCGTCTGGCCGAGATCTCCGCCGTGTGAGGTCGAGCGGTTCCGGCAGACCACCCAGGGGTCCGAAAAAA
>NW_020664725.1:1059059-1062895 GCF_002925995.2 Terrapene triunguis | reverse complement strand
GGGGACAGCGTGCTGTGGGGGCTTGTAGCTGCTCCAGCCCTGCTGCTGCTCCTGCCGAAAAGGCTGATCGCTGCTGCTCCAGAACCAAGGGGGCCCCAGACAACTCCCTCCGCCCTGCCTCTTACCCTTCCCCCCTGCTCCGCCCCCAGCCCACCCTCATTCCACCTCTTCCCCCAGCGACCCAGCACTCACCGGCAGCGGCGGGAAGCGGGGCAACCCGGCCCCAGCCCGCTCTACTCTGCGAGATCCCAGCCACGGCGCTCCGCTTCCCGCCGCCGGTGAGTGAGGGGAAAGGATCGCCCCCCACACTCACCGGCGGCGGGAAGCAGAGAGACGCGGCCCCAGCCCGCTCTGCTTCCCTTGCCCCGGCCCCAGCCATGTCATTCGGGTTGGGGGAAGGACCACCCCCAGCTCTCACCGGGGGAAGCGGAGCGCCACGCTGGGAGCTGGTGGGGTAGAGCAGGCTGGGGCCGGGCTGCTCCGCTTCCCGCCGCTGCCGGTGAGTGGGGGGGGGATCCCTTCCCCCAAACCCCCTGCCCCGAGCAACACGGCTCCCCGCGAATCCCCCGTGCCTCTCTGGGCCTGTGGGGCCCCCAAAAGTGGCCCCCCACAGCTCCTGCCTCCCAAATGCTGCAGGGGGGAGGCTGCGTAGGGCTTCCAAATGGCTAGGGATGGCCCTGTCCGCTGGTCCTGGGGCTGGCCGCCGATCAGCTGTTCCGGTGGCCCCGGGGCTGACAGCTGCTCCAGCCCTGCCACAGAGCAAGTCATGGAGGTCCCGGAAAGTCCTGGAATCCCTGGTCTCCGTGACCTCCATAACAGAATCGTATCCTTAATGATCAGCATTCCCCTAGACCATTATGCTGTGGTGACGGGGCATGAGAACATGAATTATACTGACTAGAAACAAAAGGGGAAACGTTTTTCATCTTCCATGCTGGGAAAAGTGCAAAATTCTTCCAGTTTGACTAACTTGGGCCCTGATTCAGGGAGGCACTGAAGCCCATGTGTAAAGTGACCTGATATACCAAGGTACTTAAACTCGACGCACCAAATTCAATTGAGTGGGTATAGCTAGGCATGCGTATAGCTAGGCATATGCTTTGGTGCTTGCTGAATTCAGGCTTTAGGACTAGGGAAGCTGGTCCCAGTGGCGGACCTAAGCCCAGAGCAGGTGAGTCCAAGCCATCCAATTAAAGGGGGCTGGCCTACACCTGGGCTATGAAGGGCTGCTAGTGGGCAGCTGGAGGAGATGGAGTGAGACAGGCTGTGCCCTGGGAAGGGAAAGCCACACTGGAGTGGAGTTAGTGTCTGTGGTGGGTCACTGGAGCAAGGGGCCAGGGGCTCAGAGAAGCAGCCGTGCTGACTGAAACAGGGTGGCTGCTAGGCGCAGGAGTGCCAGAGATCCTGGGGAGGGATGGCCCCAAGGCTAAGGAAGACGTTAAGAGTGTTTTTCCGTTTGTTTGCCAACTTTGGCAAGGTTTAAGAAAAGAAACCTGGACATGGCAGCACATGGTTTGGGGCTGGGGAGAAGCGTGGCCAGAGACACCCTAATTCTGCTGGTCAGGGCCGTGGAACGGGGCCCTTACACTGTAAGTCAGGTAAGGGTTTTTGTATTACTGCAGCATCTCTCTCACCGTCCACTGCAGACAAAAGCTAGAAAAATAGGCTCCTTTTGTCAAATGGGGACAACTGTAAAAGTTAACCCTGAAATCTAGAGTCAGATAAACACCCTAGTGACAAGTAAGATGGGTTTTGTTGTCTGTCTTTTTGTCGTGCTGCTGACGCAATAATCTCTAATGATGTGAACACTGCCATCTCTCTGCTGCCAACCGCCTCGCAGCAGTGGGATGTTAGCTGACCTGAGGAGAAGCCAAGGGTAGCTAATGGGCCATTAGCAGGCATGATCAAATTAGGATTATAATCCATTTTGACGTAAGAAGTAAAATGTTTCAAATTGTCTGCTTACTTAATTGCATCTTCAGAATTTGGCAGGGCATTAACACGAGCGATAATGTCTTGGAATTGACTGATCACATTGCTGTGCATTTCTGTTTAGTGAGTTATTACAGATCCCTCCCTCAATGGCCCACTCCTGGAGAAGTCCAGGCTCTGTCTGTTTGCCAATGTTTGTAAACTGCATTGAAATCCTGGGGCAAAAGGGGCCTGATCTTGAGGTGCCGTGTCACCTTATTTCCTGCTGATCTCACTGGGGCCATGTCTACATGGCAATAAAACACCCACAGCTGGCCCAAGCCCCAACATCTACACTGCTATTTTATCGCCCTGCAGCCTGAGACCCAGGAGCCCACATCAGCTGACCTGGCCCAGCCATGGATGTTTTATTGCAGTGTAGTCATAGCCTGAGAGCTGAGGATGCACAGAACTTTGCAGGATCAGTCCCTGAGGGAGAGAGATGTCACCTCCTTTATGGATACGTAGGGCTTTTATGACCTCATCACCACAGTGTCTGAGCACCTACCACATATCGAAAAATAGAAACTGCAATTACAATCTCCCTCTTCTTTCCCGGACTGTCGGAGAAACATGCTGATTCATTTATAGTGTTTTGTTTTTATGGGGTTGCATGGGAATGGATATGGGGAACAGATGCTTAATCTCTGATGGCAGACTAAGTAAAACATACAAATAATAACATAGATGCTATAGTAGGAAGAGAGCCTGAGACATAAGCCCTTGTATCAGAGGCCTCGCTGAGCTAAAGTAGTAGTCATAACTTTGCTGATATAAAGCAAAATCAGGCTGTGAGCGAGAGGCAAGCCCTGCTCACAGAATCTGGCAAGAACAGAGCTGATACTGCAAAAACACATTCCTCAGAGGTGCTAGGCACAGAGCACTCACGCAAACACATTCCAGAAGGGTGGTACCAGAACACCTCAGTACCAACACATTCCCTAAAGAGAACAGGAACATGCTGACCCATCCTAAAAATAAGGTCAGGATGACAGTGTGATGGATAGAGATGTACAAGGTGATGGGTGGTAACCGGCTACCTCCGAGGGTGTCAACTAACTATGTCAGAGGGGCAGTACGTAACTTGTTTGTATTGATGTATAAAATGGAGTCTCAGAACGAGTGTCTCTGTCTAGCCGAGGGGAGAATGGAAAGTCCCACCATTCACTGAGCCGGTCCATTGTTATGGGCATACATGTATTAGTGGTCCGGTAGAGTCTTCGGGATACTAGTACCGTGCTTCATCAACAATAAACCTGGCTGGGTGCCTTCATCCCTTAACAGATCCTGTGGTCATTGGGCAGTTCGCTCAAGGTCTGGTGTGCCAGCTGTCTGCACAGAGCTGGGACAATACACAGGGAGAACACACACGCAACCAAACATCTTACCACAGATGCTGCTCCTGAATCAATCAGAGGGGTTACTGTAGAGTCATAAAGCATGCTGCCACTAGAGGGGGCTGGTGTGCACTACTTCCAGCCATACTCCTCTTTTAGGAGAGTTGTCTTGGGGTACGACTACACTTACTTCCTGGTTTGGCGGCAGGCAATCGATCTTCTGGGATCGATTTATCGCGTCTTGTCTAGACACAATAAATCGATCCCGGATCGATCCCGGAAGTGCTCGCCGTCGACGCCGGTACTCCAGCTCGGCGAGAGGAGTACGCGGCATCGACGGGGGAGCCTGCCTGCCGCGTCTGGACCCGCGGTAAGTTCGGACTAAGGTACTTCGAATTCAGCTACATTATTAACGTAGCTGAATTTGCGTACCTTAGTCCGAAGTGGGGGGTTAGTGTGGACCAGGCCTTGGTGGCTTTGTGCAGGGCCGGCTCTGGCTTTTTTGCCGCCCCAGGCAAAAAAGCCTCC
>NW_020664725.1:984582-1058959 GCF_002925995.2 Terrapene triunguis | reverse complement strand
GCCCTGGCTTTGTGGGAGGGACAATTAAGCAAATCTCTCTTCTCGCTCTCTCAGTGTAAATGAGAGGTCCTATAACCGAAGGAAGCAGTGTTTATTTCTCAACTTTTGAAGTATGACAGCTCAGCTACTTGAAATAAAAATACAGACATTTGTTAGGATTTGAAGGCAAGTTTTTTGTAACATTGTCCTCATTAATCCTGTCAGCCGTGCATTTTTATTCTGCCCTTCAACACTTGCTAAAGATACACTACTTTTTTTGGCTCAATCAAACTGGCTGTGAAACTTCCCTGCCACTGCCAATAGGCACAAGATAAACACTGCAAAGTCATGCCAATACTCTCATTATTCCCTCTGACCAGGGCGAGCTTTTCTAAAGCAAACCACTCTCCAACACCTAAGGAATGTTGTAGGGGGGTGAACACCTGCTCTGGCCCTGGAGGGGTTAGAAAAACCCTGCAGAGGGCTGGGGCTGGGCAAAGTAAAACCCTGGCTGATTGGGGGAAGTGGCTGCAGCTGGGCCACGCCCCAATCAGGCCTCAGCTGGCCTGTATAAAGAGGCTGGGAGTCAAAAGCTCAACAGTCTCTCTCTGCCTTCAGAGAGAGAAGGGCCTGGCAGTAGGGAGCTAAAGACAGAGTACCTGAGTGGAGCAGGGCTGGGAACAGGCTGGGGAGCTCCAGCCTGGATAGCCCCAGGCTGTGGCCTAGTAGGAGGCCAAGGGGTACTGGGGGTTGCAGAGGGCAGCCCATGGGTAGGCTAAGGCAGCAGGTCCAAACCCAACCTTGCCTGTGATGAGTGGCCTATACTGCAGTCAGCCCCAGGGAGTGGGGGCTAGTTGGTGACTGGCAGTGGCCTTATTCTGAGGTGAGGTAGGGATAGTGGGTGGGGGTTCCCCAGGGAGGGGAGACCCTAATACTGAGGAGTGTACTGCCAAGGGGGCAGCACCCCAGATACAAGGGCACTGGGGGGGGGCACGGGGCCAGAGGATGGGTGGATCACTGGCCTGCAGGGGGTGCTCCAGGATGTTGGAAGAGCTAATTCCCAGAAGTGACCAGCAGGAGGCACCGCAGGGGTGAGTCTGCTCCCCTATAAATGTCTACACTTAAAATGATACAAGAGCAGAGTTGCTCCACTGCAGCTGCACTGCTGTAGCTCTTCAGTGTAGACACTACCAATGCAGATGGGAGGGATTCTCCCATTGGTGTAGGCCAGCAGTTCTCAAACTGTGGGTTGGGACCCCAAAGTGGCCAGGGCTGGCTTAGACTTGCTGGGGCCCAGGGCTGTAGCCCGAGCCCCACCACCTGGGGCCGAAGCCAAAGCCTGAGGGCTTCAGCCCTGGGTGGTGGGGCTTAGGTTACAGGCCCCCTGCCTGGGACTGAATCCCTTGGGCTTCAGCTTTGGCCCTCCCACCCAGAGCAGTGTGGCTTGGGCTTCAGTCCCCCCTCCTGGGGTTGTGTAGTAATTTTTGTTGTCAGAAGGGGATCGCGGTACAATGAAGTTTGAGAACCCCTGGTGTAGGTAATCCACCTCCCAGAGAGGCGGTAGCTAGGTCAACTTCCCACTGTCTACACTGGGGGTTAGGTTGGCTTAACTACACCACTCAGGGCTGTGGTTTTTTCACACCATGAGCAACGTAGTTAAGCTGACTTAATTTTCTAGTGCAGGCCAGGCCTTAATGTGGCTTAGATTCAGGCACTGACCAGCAGCAGAACTCCTAGACAAGCAGAGTGAAATTCAAGAGTTTCCTGGGCAACTTTCAGATACTTCCTTATTTCCAATAGTAGGAACAACAAAGTGACATTGAGGGTCATGTTGGACTGTATGAACAGGAATCCTGGCTTGGTGTTATGGTGTGACAGAGGAAATAGACCTTTTTGTGAGGGAGCAGTGTCGTACTATATAATTCCAGTTCCTATTGTGATCCCTCCGGAGGCAGAATTAAGGCTGGGTCTATATGTCCTGCTTGGAGCAGCACCTTAACTATGCATTTGCTGGGTTTGTAAGTCGGGTTTGTTTGTTTTTTTTTCTTCCCACATGAACATTTCTTCCAGGGAGATGTGGAGAGGTTGTAACCGAGGATTTCCTGGATTCCTAATGTTTGAGTTTGGGGGTTTGAAGTCCCATGCCAGGCACAGGGCATTGTTGTAAGGCACCAAGTGTAGATTCAGCATAATGAAGGCTTTTGTAAATGAATTTCCTTTTTTAAAAACATGTGACTGAACCAGGCTGCAGGAGGCTCTGACATCTGTCAATGGAGTGGTTTAACCTCTGGGATACCCAGGCTTTGCAGACGATACTGGAGGTTTCTTTAAGTCTCGGAAAGTTGAATTCTGGGGTCATCCCTGACAGTGCTCCAGAAACAGCCCCCAGTGGAGGGAACGGCATACACAATGGCTCCTTAAGAGTCACCATTTCATCAAAGGACTGACAGGCTAAAATACCCACTACACTGACACAAAACTACCCTCAAGCCCGTACCAGGCCAAGTTCATAGAATATCAGGGTTGGAAGGGACCTCAGGAGGACGTCTAGTCCAACCCCCTGCTCAAAGCAGGACCAATCCCCAGTCTCTATACAAACCTTGTAAGGACTGACCCAGCCTTGTGCCCTGGCTCCCCAGCCCAATTTTCCATATCCCCTGGGTCTTTCTGATCCTTGCACTCCCTTCAGCCCCTACCCAACAGAGATCCAGCCCCCTCCCCTTACACCACAGGGACAGTGCCAACTTTACTGCCATGCCCATAACCCCTCCCGCAGCTCTAGGTCTCCTGCACTTCTCCTCCACACCCAAGAAAGCTTCAGCCCACTCATTGCTCCCTGGACAGCTCTGGCCTTTTTCATGTCCCAAATCTTTTTGGGTTTATTAACACAGCCCCTTGTGAGATGCCGGCATTTGGATATCCCCATTTACTGACAGGAACTGAGGCACAGAGACAAAGGCCACCTCACGACTTGTGCCTCCAAGGACTGTGCTTGATACAATTTGCTCCATATCACTCAGAGTGCGTGGCAGACCAGCCCTAGAACCCACTTCTTGTGGTCCTAGTGTGTGTCCCTTCACCACAGGTCTATCTTCTCATTCGCTACACACCCATTTCAATGTGTTCAAGTATTGCTAGGCAAAACTGTCTCTGCTTAACATAGAGCAGCATGGAGGTGGTCACGTAGGAATAGCTCCATTGTCCAGATAACACAGCTAAGCACATAAATTCGGCTTATCCTTTCAGAGAGACAGGGTGGATAAGAATTGGTGCTGCTATGTGAGGGTGTGACGTTCCCCTCTGGTGTGATCTGGACCAGTGATCTGCTAGGTCACTCCAATCCTTGACTCTGGGAGCCAGCCTTACCCTGTTCTGCTGTGAGAACCCCCGCTCCTGGGCTGTTCACGCACAGCCTCTGGCATGTAAACTGCTCCTTGGATTGTGCAATTGAATGACACTAGCCAATATCTCCGGTCCCAGACACAACCCTAGGAACCTCTGTCTTGCAGTGTCCAGTCATGCCAGCTGGACGCTGCAAGCTTATATGAGTTCGTCAATTTAACAAAGACCTTGATATGTACCAGGCTTGTTATCCCAAGGAGAGTCTCTGACAGGCTTCAAACCAAACGCACTGCTTCAGATAGAATAAACAAACAGATTTTAAGTGATTATAAGTCAAAGCATAACAAGTCAGATTTGGTCAAATGAAATAAAAAGAAAACGCATCCTAAGCTGATCTTAACACTTTTAATGTCCTTACAAACTTAGATGCGTCTCACCACAAGCTGGCTGATTGCTCTTCAGCCAGGCTCTCCCCTTTGATCAGCGCTTCAGTCGCTGGGTGGTGGTGTCTGCAGATGGAGGTGGAAGAGAGAGAACATGGCAAAATGTCTTTCCCTTTTATCATGTTCTTTCTTCCCTCTTGGCTTTGCCCCCACCCTTCAGAGTCAGGTGAGCATTACCTCATTGCAGTTCCAAACTGACCGAAAGAAGGAGGGTGACTCCCTCGAGAGTCTAACAGATTCTTTTATTGCTGCCTAGGCCAGTGTCCTTTGTTCCTGTGAGGCTGCGCTGGGTTTGTCCCATCCATGCCCTGATGAGGTGTGAACTGCCCCTCTGCTCTTGAAGAGCTTTTGCCTGGGCTTGCTTTAAGCCATGAGGATTCATTTTCAGTCTCAACTATATTCATGAAATTATAACATTACTATAACATCACTCTAACAATTATTATAACATCAATATAACAACCATGCTCAGTGCATCATGAGCCTTCCGAAGACACCTGACATGACAAATTTTGCATTGGATACCACACAATCATTTTACAAGGATGAACATGGGGGTGCTGGGTGTTCCCCCGAGGTACAGAGCATCACAGAAAGACCTTGGCTCTCCTAGGAGTGACTTCATGGACCGTCTCTCAGGCCCTCAACATAAGTTCAGGCTGATTTGACAATTTGCATCCTCTCAAATCTGACAAAATTTGGTTTTAAAAATAAACTTCATTACAACCTTAATTAGCAGAACAGAAATTCCATCACTTAGAACCACAGCATCCCCATCACGGATCAGCAACTGAGTTTGAACACAAGGCCTTCCCAGCTGAATGCCTTCTCTTAACCACTTGAACTAACACACTTTTCAAGTGGGCTGCATAGCCATTTAATGACCAAGGATGGTGAGAAATCAGAATTCTTGGGTTCTGTTCCTGGATCTGGAAGGGAAACATTTCTATTGATTTCAGCAGTGGCTAGAAAACATATACAGTGAACAACTTTGTGGCAAAAGACTGTGTTAGCATTCAAGTGACTTGGGTCTATACTATTGGAGAGTTGAGTTCTAATCCCAGTTCTACCTGATGTGACCTTGTGCAATCTCAGTTAGCTTAAATGTAGAACTGGAGAAATGATAGTTGTCTGCTCCTAGCATAATGAACCTTTGGCAAAAATAAGGGTTGTAAAACATGCAGCTATATTAATAGCAGTCAGCAGCAGAGGAGATTTGGGCCATGTGTACACTACAAAATTATGTAGACCTAAATTATGCTGGCACAAAGCTGCTGCAGTTATTACATTGCTTCTGTGTGTCCACATTATGCTCCTTGTGTCGGCAGTGCGCATTCTCACTAGGAGCGCTTGTATTGATGCAGAGAGCAGTGAACTGTGGGTAGCTGTCCCATTGTGCAACTTGCCGCCATGTAGCGCAGGGTGTTTTGAGAAGGTTTTGCAATGCTTCGTGGGGCTGAAACGAATCACACAGGGTGTCTGGTAGCATGGGTTCAACTTCCTACAATGCAGTGTTCTCTATCTCATAATTTCATCTGCATCCCATGATATTTTGTGTCCTTTTCAAAATCACCTGCACAAACCTGAACGTCCCTCCTCACGGTCTGCCATCTGTGACAGAAGCATAGATCTTGCACAGCTCTGCACTATTGTGATGAGTGTTGCGCGCATATCCACCTGATCCTCCGGTATTTGCAGAGCCGCAAGAGGAGCCACAGGGAACGTGATGATTCTCTGGAGGCTAGCTTGCTGTGGGACATAAAAAGAAACAAATCAAAGGTGTTGGTGGCATTCACAGAGCAGCTTCAGACAGTAGAGTGCCAGTTTTGAGCCCAAGACACAAGCACTGACTGGTGGGATCGCATTGTCATGCAGGTTTGTGATGACGAGGAGTGGATGCAGAACTTTCAGACGAACAAGGCCACATTCCTGGATCTGTGCACCAGACTCGCCCCAGACCTCCAGCACAGGGACACCAGACTGAGAGCTGCACTGACAGTGAAGAAACCAGTGGTGATCACACTGTGGAAACTTGCAACACCAGATTCTTACTGATCTCTTGCGAGTCAATTAGAGTTGGGAAATCCAGCACAGGGGCTGTTGTTATGCAAGTGTGCAGGGCCATTAATCGCCTCCTGCTATGAAGGACTGAGACTCTGAGCAGTGTGCAGGACATAATGGATGGTTTGCAGCAATGAGGTTCCCAAACTGTGGCGGGGTGATGGATGGCATGCACATCCAATTTTGACACTAGACCACCTTGCCGCTGAGTACATCAACAGAAAGGGCTACTTTTCTATGGTAATGCAAGTGCTGGTGGATTGCCAGGGATGCTTTACTGACATCAATGTAGGCCAGTCAGGGAAGGTGCATGACACACGCATCTTTAAGAACACAGGCAAGGACTTTCTTTCCTGACTTTCTTTCCCGATGTTGAAATGCCAGTAGTTATCGTGGGAGACTCAGCCTACCCCTTGCTCTCATGGCTTATGAAGCCACACACCAGCCATCTCGACTGCACCAAAATGCACTTCAACTACAGGCTGAGCAGATGCAGAATGATAGTTGAAAGTGCCTTTGGTCATTTGACTGGTCGCTGGTGCTTTCTGCTCATGAAACTGGACCTCAGTGGAAAAAAAAAATTCCAATCGTTATAGCTACCTGCTGTGTCCTCCATAATATCTGTGAAGCAACGGGGGGAAACTTCCACAGTGGAGGTAGAATGGCAGTCTGCTAATTTTGAGCAGTCAGATAAGCAGGGCTATAAGAAAAGCTCAACGAAGAGCTATACAACTCAGCGAGGTTTTGAAAGACCATTTTAATTGTGAGTCAGAGTAGTGTGTATTGCTGTAGTGTATACAACCTGTCCTTGCTCTTTTGAAGCCCTGTATGAACCCTTTGGTGGGTGCTGTGTGCGTGGTAATATAACATTACCAATGCACGTATTAAAATTGTCTGTGAATGATGCCAGCACCACCCAGCATATGTTGTGAACTAATAAAGAAGAATTATATTTCTAAAACCAGACTTTTATTGCATAACAATGCAAATAGAAAAACATTTATAACTTAATAAATTAGAAGGAAAAAAAACTTATGAAGGGGAAAGAACAATCATTTCCATTTCAGATACCTATACACTGACCTGTGAAAGACATGTGAAGCTGTGAATGTCTTTAATGTCCCAGAAGTGGAGGGGTAGGGGTAGTTCAGCAATGCCTGATGCCATGGGGAATGTTGCAGGGGTGTAGGGAGGTCCTGATATGCAGTTCTCTATGGGCTGCAGAGAGAGGTTTAGCATGGGATTGTTGAACCTGCAGGTCCACCAGAGTCTGACTGCAGCATGTCTGTCTGCTGCCTGAGATGTACAAGCATCTCCTGCTGCACATTCCTCTCCTTTTCCGGCGCCTTTCTCCTCTCCGCTCTGTCCCTGTCCATGTTGTCTGCAAGGATGATCCTCCAAGTCCTGTGGATAATGGTGCCAGTATTCAGTTCAATTGCCCTATACACACTCATGCCCATGATCTACCCCCATCATTTCCCCCATTCGCCCCCCACCCCAGGGCTGTATTCACCATGGCTGGTGCTGTGAGTGCTCCTGTGCAGTATAGATCCCACGGAGAAATGAGACTGTAGTGCTTACAACTTGTGTGGATCAAGGGGAGTGAGTTCAGTATCCTAAGTTTAGATTGATCTTGAACACACTGAACTCTGTGTATTGTACCTTCAGCAGCTGTAAATGTGGCCTTGAGGGACTCTCCATCCGCACCAGTGGAATGGCTGAGCCAGAAAAGGAGGGAGGAAGAGGACTCGGGATGATATGTCCCAACAGATCCCCGGTTCCCTCAGCCTCTCCGCGTAAGTCACGTGCCTCAGCCCCCTAATCATTTTCGTTGCCCTCCGCTGGACTCTCTCCAATTTGTCCACATCCCTTCTGTAGTGGGGGGACCAAAACTGGACACAGTACTCCAGGTGTGGCCTCACCAGTGCTGAATAGAGGGTAATAATCACTTCCCTCGATCTGCTGGCAATGCTCCTACTAATATAGCCCAATATGCCATTGGCCTTCTTGGCAACAAGGGCACACTGCTCACTCATCTCCAGGTCCTTTTCTGCTGCTTAGCCAGTCGGTCCCCAGCCTGTAGAGGGGCATGGGATTCTTCCGTCCTAAGTGCAGGACTCTGCATTTGTCCTTGTTGAACCGCATCAGATTTCTTTGGCCAAATCCTCCAATTTGTCTAGGTCACTCTGGACCCTATCCCTACCCTCCATTGTATCTACCTCTCCCCCCAGCTTAGTGTCATCTGCAAACTTGCTGAGGGTGCAATTAATCCCATCATCCAGATCATTAATAGAGATGTTGAACAAAACCGGCCCCAGGACTGACCCCTGGGGCACTCCGCTTGATACCGGCTGCCAACTAGACATTGAGCCGTTGATCACTACCCGTTGAGTCCCACAATCTAGCCAGTTTTCTATCCATCTTATAGTCCATTCATCCAATCCATACTTTTTTAACTTGCTGAACATAGGAACATAAGAACGGCCATATTTTCTGTCTTGTTTTTCTTTAATCTGGAAAACTTGCAGTGTATGTTCTCACGTATCAAAAGGACACTGCTGAAGTGTTCCAAATAGCATTTTCAGGTGCCTAAATAACCCCTGGAATCACATTAAAGTTGCCACCCCCACCAAAATCTGAAATGGCACTCCTGACCTTGTCTTCCTTGTCTGTGCTCACGGCAGGGACCTCCGAGTGTCCACGGGGCTCTTGGTGTGTGGGTGTGGGGGGGGAGTTTGAGGATGGCTCTTTGTAAAAGCAGCAGGTCTGTAACTATGCACCAGAGCAACTTGTTAGTTGGTTAGCCTCCCTTGCCTTCTGGTATGCCTGAAGCAGCCCCTAGGCTTTCTCACGGTGTAGGAATGTGTTGCTCCCTAATCACAAGCCTTGAAGAACGGCAAACTGTTCCCTTGGCAACGAGGCAGGAATGACCTTGTCCTAGCGTATATGTTTGGAAAACTTATTGGCAACCTGACATCACCTTTGCAGCTGGTGTTCACGCGCTCAGGAGATGGGTTTGTAATCTCATGTGCATGTATACTGCCTGGCTTCTTCATGCGCAAAGAATGTAATCACTAAGAAGTGTTGTAAACAAAGTAAGGAGAGAATAAAAACCCCAGGAAAAGTTTTCCTGGGAGGCTTTTTGCAGGAGGCTTGTAAAGCTCTCTGGCTACCAACAAACCTGGTGTTCTGTTTCCTTTCCTGTGTCGTCACCACAGCTGGTGACCCCGACGTGATACCCCTCTACTCACCGGCTGGATATGCCGAGTGCACCCCACGGCTGTTTGCCGCCCCTTATTCGTGAGTATGGGGGGGGGACTCTCCAGTGCCCAGAGGGAGCACGCAAGAGAGTTACAAAAGATTATACGGCAGCGATCATGTGTCGCTGTCCCGGTCGCTCATATTGAGGACCTTCTAAGGGAAATAGATCGCCAGTGCCCCTGGTATCCTGACTGCGGGTCTTTACAGCTTTTTGATTGGATACGGATTGGAATCACCTTGTATTGTGAACCCCGTGCCCCAGTTCAGCACCTGCTGCTCTGGCAGCGTTGTAAGGAGGCGCTGGAGGGGTTCGGCCCCGACGGCCTTAAGCCGGTTTCCCCTTTGCCCCCAGGTGATGGGGCCCCCCCCTCCAACCCGCAGCTGACGCCCCCTGCGCCGCCGCCCGTGGCGGCGCCCCCCTGCCCACCGGTCAGGCGGGGGGGCGCTGACGCCGCGGCGGTGCAGCCAGCACGCGAGGCCGGTCTCTTGACCGGCGAAGAATCCAGCCGTGGGTTCGAGGCGTTCCCCGTCTCTAGGCGGGATAATGGAAACGGGGGGTGGGTAGTGGACTGGGAGGCTCTCCCCTACTCGGTTCTGCACGAGCTCCGGGGGATCTTGAAAGGTGTGTCAAACGGTTATCACTTACTCCCCCAAGATTGGAAAGACATGTGTCGCATGGTGCTGTCTCCCGCGCAATACGTTGTGTGGGACAGCGAGTACCAGCGAGAGGCGCTTGCGGCAGCAGCACATGGTGGGGGGGCTTATCTTGCTGAGCAGTTATATGGCACAGGGCAGTTTTCGGGCATCCCCGAGCAGGCGGTGGGCACGCCCCAGGTAGCTTTTCCCATCATTGGCCAGTGTGCCCGTCGCACGTTTCGCAGGGTCCCCGCTGCGGGCGAGTCCTCTAAGTCCTTTGACCCTGGCGGAGTTGCTGCAGGCGTGTGCTGATGTGGGCACTCAAACCCATCAGATGGCCCTGCTGGCAGCTGCCCTGCATAAGGGGCAGAAGCCTCAGGGAAATTGCTTTAATTGCCACCATCCATATTGATGATTAGGCGTACGGCCCTCCCCCTCCGTTGGCTCACTGACGAGCCCGTATGGGTTGCGCAGTGGCCGCTTTTCCCCAGAACATGTGCAGTGTGTATTGTAGCAGAGGTAAAGGAAATGCAAACCTACCAATATAGGTTGTGTTGTCTTGTTCAGATCACTGTGTGTTTGAAAGCAGGAGTTAGAAGTAAAAGGTAATCAAAAGTCTGGGAAAGTTAATTGTGACCCTTTTTAAGTAAGAATCTTTAAGCTGTGGATAGCTTTGGATCTGGAAGCAAGCCAGAAAGCATTTGTATTAATGCAATTTTCTAACTGATAAGGTAGAAGCCACTGAAACCTGGGCTGCCTATAAAACAAATACAAGGAAATATTTTAAGCAATGACTGACTGCCCAGAAGGGGTAGACCTCTGTTCTTTTGTTTTTCAAATCATCAGAGAAAACGGATGCCAGCTAAACAGCATTCAATGTACCATGCATTTATTGGCACAATAGGGATTATTTTTGTGTTTTATGGCAAAAATTGTTGTTAAGAATTGCATACCAACAGTCTTTGGAAACAAGGACATGGAAGGTTAACCCACTCCCCATATTGCCCATGGGATCCTTCTGGCTACCTCAAATTTCTAGCCAAAGGGCTGGGAAGGGAGAAAAGCAATTAGACACCTAAGGTTGTACCGAGTGAACTCCTCAAAAGTGGGTGTGCTTGTCCCGGTTTGTTGCTCCAAAGCTCTGTAATACAGTTATTTTACTGAAAGAGTGTATATGGCATACATTGAATAATAAGACTAATGTACTGTATAAAGGCAAGGTGTATGCGTTCATTGTTGGGAAAAAGTGTATAAGTAAAGAGTGCAAGTTTCCTTTGTAGGTTAAAAGAAGCTGAGAAAGGGAAAAGAGGAAAAAGCACAGAATGAGTTAATTGAGAGGAAAATACAGCTTGCAGGCTCATCCAAGGTCATAGCCAAAACTTGGCTGACCCCCAAGACAAGGGGGGGGGGGGCTTGAATGTGCCCGAGCAACAATGAAATTTGCAAAACACTGCCAAGCATTAATGAAATGTGTTAGGTCTCGCTTTCACAGGAAAAGAAGTGCTACTCAAAGACCCTAGCACCCCTGCCATTAATTGAAACAAGTAAACTGAGTCTATGTAAAGTCCATCAACGAAAGACTGCTTTGGCTCCATGCTGGAAAGGCCCTTTCCAAGTCCTGTTAACCACCAACACCGCTGTGAAGTGCCAAGGACTGACTGCCTGGACCCATGCTTCTCACTGCAAAAAGACCCTTCCACCTCGGGAAAACTTTCTAACTGATGATAAGCCTATTTCTCCTTCTAGTTCTGCTGTGCCGTCTGGACAGCAGGAAAAAGAAAAAAAAGACAAGGTGAAGTGCTAGTAACCTCTCCCTTGTCCACTGACAGACCTACTGTTGCTTTAGATTTTTCTAGAAGACACAAAACCATTACAGGGTGATGTGCTAGTAACCTCTCCCCTGTATGATGCTAAACCACACTGTTTCAGGAAAAGAGAAAAAGGAACATTTGCTTCATTGAAACCACAAAGTCCAGGAATTCCTGACTACAAGAAATATTAAGAACTGACCCTGGTGAAAAAAACAAAAAATTATACCCTGGCAGAAAGAAACTTGTGGGACCCATGCTTGAAAATGTGGTATTGATTGGATTTTGGGGTTTATTCTACAGGCTGCGCCCTGTGGTTTGGATAAGTCCCTCAGCATGTATTGCCCTCCCTAACTGGATTTTAAATGATAAGTACCAAAGGCAGCTTGTTGCCATTGCCCCTGCCATCTCCTCCATCACACTATTACCCCTGTAACACATCCAAATACAGACAATGACCCAGAAGTTGCTGACAGAGATGGTATTGAATATCACTAAGGCTGGGAAGGCATTGCAGTGGGATCTAGCATGTTCAGGCTTGGCCCACTGCCCTTACAGACACATCAGGAGTACCATCTGATCTGTGGCCATGGAAACATACTTGGAGACTTTCTGGGTGAAAGTGCAGACGTTCTCAATGCTCCTTCCAAGCATATGGACCGGTAAAGGGGATGTGGGCTCCCACATACCAAACCCTGCCGGGTCCATGGGGAGGATGCATGTGGAATTGAGTAATTCACCAAGACATCTGGGAAATTAAACTACCTGGTATGCCCAGTTAATTTTAGTCAGTGCTCCTGGAATTACACCTGACAGGACATTTACTTTTTCAAGCTAATAATAGCTGTGTGTATGTTAATGACACCACATTACAAGACATCTGGGTCCACCTGGCAAAAGTATTAAATCAATCTGATTTCTGCCTGGCCGTTGTCCCGGAAATGCAAGGTCTGTTAAGTACTTGCCTTGTTCCTGTCTGCAAACCACCCAGCAACATCTGGGGTGTGAAACAGTGAAAGAAATGTGTTGTTTTAAGCTTACTGATAATAGTAATTGCATGCAATAGCAAATTAATATGCTGAGATGTTATGTTTAAACTATCCGCCAGGACGTTTTTCCTCCTTGGTGGAATTATATTTAGTCATAGCCACCCTTAGAGTGGATAAAGACCCTTTTATAGTATGGGGTCTTAGTTTTGATTTTTGGCGTTTTGCTTTGCTGCTTTAATGTTTATCCAATCTAGTGGTATTGTGTATACTACCCTGCGAAGGTGCTGTCTAAACACCGCATATAAAATAAAATAGGGGGGGATGTAGGAATGTGTTGCTCCCTAATCACAAGCCTTGAAGAACGGCAAACTGTTCCCTTGGCAACGAGGCAGGAATGACCTTGTCCTAGCGTATATGTTTGGAAAACTTATTGGCAACCTGACATCACCTTTGCAGCTGGTGTTCACGCGCTCAGGAGATGGGTTTGTAATCTCATGTGCATGTATACTGCCTGGCTTCTTCATGCGCAAAGAATGTAATCACTAAGAAGTGTTGTAAACAAAGTAAGGAGAGAATAAAAACCCCAGGAAAAGTTTTCCTGGGAGGCTTTTTGCAGGAGGCTTGTAAAGCTCTCTGGCTACCAACAAACCTGGTGTTCTGTTTCCTTTCCTGTGTCGTCACCACATCACGGCACTGCTGCATCCCTCCTATAGCCCTTGTACTTCCATGACCCAAGCGATCTGCTTGTAGATGTTGATGTTTCTATGCCTGGATCGGAGCTGTGCCTTGCAGACCCAGGAGATCCACCATGTCCGGTGTACTCCAGGCAGGAGTGCGTCTGCAGCGTGTAGCCAGCATGGTTAGCAGGGCAGTTGCCAGGCATGCTCTAGAGTTGCTAGGTGTGCTCTCCAAGCTGGGCAACCAGGACATAGAATTTCAAAAATGCAGGGCTTTAAAGGGGAGGAGCAGTTCCCTGGCCGCTGGGCAATGGAGTTCACAATGGTGACCAGAGCAGTCAGGGTGGAGACACCTCCTGGAGACCACTAACAGTTGATGTAAGTAACACAGGGTCTACACTGACACTGCATTGACTTAACTACGTCGACCTTGACTCTACACTACTCGGGGACGTGGTGTTATTAAGACAGCGTAATGGGGCAATTACAGTGGCCAGAGCTGTAGATGTAGATGAAGTGTAAATGCATACACAGTTAAGTCAATGTAAGCTGTCTTGTGTTGACTTAACTGTTTAGAGTAGGCCAGGCCTTGGCTCCTGATCTCAAGGCTCCCAGCCTATTTCATCTTCTTCTAGGCTAAAGGGTATATTTTGTAGGGGAGGATCCCGCTAACCCTCCCGCCCCCTGCACAACTCTGACCAGGAGTCTGTGCACAATGCTGGTGTTCCATGAAGGGATCACAGTGGTCCAGCACACCAGGAATACAACCAGGGCCGGTGCTACCATTTAGGCAAACTAGGCGGTTGCCTAGGGCGCCAAGATTTGGGGGGCGCCAAAAAGCAGTGCCCCCAATTTTTTTTTACATCGTTCCTATGCCCCCTCCCCGAGCGCGCGGTTGCAGCTCCACTTCTCCCGTCTTCCAGGCTTGCAGCGCCAATCAGCTGTTTGGCGCCGCAAGCCTGGGAGGTGAGGAGAATTAGAGGGGGGGAGGAGGCGGAGCAGAGGTGAGCTGGGGTGGGGAGCTGCCGCGGGGGTGCCTCGGGGTGGGGAGCTGCCGCAGGGCTCCCCACCCCAGCTCACCTCTGCTGTGCCCCCTCCCCGAGCACGCCGTCGCTGCACCACTTCTCCCAGGCTTGTGGCGCCAATCAGCTGTTTGGCGCCGCAAGCCTGGGAGGGGAGGAGAATTAGAGCGGGGGCGGCGTGCTCGGAGAAGAGGTGGAGCAGAGGTGAGTTGGGGTGAGGAGCTCCTGCGGGGGGGGGCGCCCCGGGGCAGGGGGGGGGAAAGCGGCCGCGGGGGGGGGGGGCAGGGGGGGGGGGGGGGGGGGGGCTGCCGCCGGGCCTGGGGGGGGGGAAGGGCGCAAGGTGGAAGTTTCGCCTAGGGCGCCAAACTTCCTTGCACCGGCCCTGAATACAACTTTTCCAGTTGTCAGTGTTGTGTTCTCTCTCTCTCTCTCTCTCTCTCTCTCTCTCTCTGTATAATTAGGGCTGTAAATTAATCACAGTTAACACAAGCAAATAATGAAAACAAATTAATTAGATTTTTAAAATAGTTGCGATTAATCGCAGTTTTATGTGTTACTTTGAAAGCAAACAACTGCAGTGTCCGTGCAGCAGCGCTCAGGTGTGCTGTGACTCCAGGATAGCTGTGATGGCTCATGGATGTCCAGTGATCACCAGTCAAAGCAACAGCTAGTGCATTTTTCAGAAGCTCCAACTTTGTAGTTTTCTCATTGTGATATAGGTCCTGATGCAATGCTCCTCCAGAGAGCAAAGTATATGACTGATTGGAAGATGCAATTTGAATAACATCTCTTAGCCCTCTGTCATTTACAATGTTGAGTGGTCTGCAGTGATAGCTATCCACTTTGCAATAGCATTGGTTAACCTGTTGTACTTTGTTTGATCCATTGGCTTGAAGCGACCCTGAAACTCTGTAAGCGTACTCTGTCGCGGCTGGTGGGATTCATTTGCTGCTGGTGGGTTACCTGTAGCACAAGAACTGGAGGTGAAAGCATGTTTAGCGCATAGGTGGTACTGCAGACTTGAACTACATCGGTGGTACTGGAGCTCAGCCTCGCAATAGCTACCAGATAATCATCTTTTTATCCAGAGAACCATCCGTAAGTTTTTTAAAAATAGACTTCCCATTCAAAAGACCTGAACTTTTGCTGCTTTGCTCCATTAACTTTTTCTGATATTTAATCACTCCAGATCATGATTTTTACAGTAGAACTGTACCAATGTCCGCCAAGCAATGAAGTACAGTAAGTTAAGAGGCTCAAAACAGAAGTGTGCAATTAACACTTGTTGAAAAATAATGCATTAATTTGTTTTGAGTTAATCATTTGCATTAACTGCTATTAATTGACACCCCCCCCCCAAAAAAAATTCTACATTTGTAAGTTGTACTTTCACAATAAAGATTGCACTACAGAACTCGTATCAGGTGAATTGAAAAATATTATCTTTTCTTTAGCTTTTTTACAGTACAAATATTTGTAATAAAAATAATAATATAAAGTGAGCACTGTACACTTTGTATTCTGTTTGTAATTGAAATCAATATATTTGAAAATGTAGAAAAACATGCAAAAATATTTATAATAAATTTAAATTGGTATTGTATTATTGTTTAACAGTGTGGTTAAAACTACAATTAATTGCAACGATTTTTTAAATCTTTTGATTAATAATTATTTTTTTAAAACCATTTGACAGCCCTGAGATATAATATGGTGTTTGCAAGCTGATAGGGAATGTTTTATTGAGCCCAAATCATTAATATTGTTACTTGATCTGGGGCAGGGAGGGCTCCTAGTTTATATATAAGTATGCACAAAAATCTATGTTAAAAGAATGCTGAGTTTCCAAAGTCAAACACTCAGAAGTTAGCAAATACCAGAATTAAGTTTGCCTGTGCAACCTTAATTTGGTTCCCCCTGTGCATACGCATTATGGTACAGTCTTTAATTATAGAATCAGATAATGTTTTTCCCACAGGATGCCTGCCTCACTCAATGCACAGGATAGACAGTGCTCACTGAATGAGTAGTTATTCAGTAATTTTTATCCTCATCATTCAATCTGTGGCCCCAGGCCTTACTTACTGCACACCAATCAAACCCTGCACTGATTGCAAAATTAATATCCTCCTGGGATTTTTATGAGGTTTATCACTGATATGAGTGCTTCACAAACATTAATGAATTATCTTCTCAACCCCCTTGTGAAGAAAGGTGATAGTGCCCATTTTACAGATGGGTAACTGAGTCACGGAGAGATTGAGACCAAAATTGTGAAAAATATCCAGTAATTTTAGATGCCCAATTTGAGACACCTACGACCTGACTCTTCAGAGTACTTAGCACTTTATATGTTCAAAGCCCAGCTCCCATTGACTTCCCTTGTAGCTGGGGTAGGGTCTTGGAGGAAGGGGTGGAGTGGGGGCAGGGCCTGGGGCGGAGCGGGGTGGAGCAGCCCCCGGACACTTGGTAAGTCGGCACCTAGGGGCAGAGGTCCTATAAACAACAGCCTCCTTGACTATCCAACCCTGATTTGCTCCCAGAGCACTGCCCATCTTGTACACTGACTGAGGTAGGGGTCCTTTGGAAAAAATACTCTGAGATCATGTAATTAAAGACTATATCATAATGTATGTGCGCAAGGGAGCTGAATTAAAGTTGCACAGGCAACTTTAATTTTGCATTTCCTACATTTTGAGTGTTTGACTTTGCATCCTTAATGTCCTTTTAATGTAATTTCTTACGTTTATTTTTTAAAGGGAATTCTCTCATGTGGCATCTAAATGACTTTAAGACTTTGTAACATGGCCAAAACACTGTATTCTTCCCTCACATCATTCCTGGAAACAGTGGAGCCATTTTAGCTAAAACTTTTTTCTACCTGAGGAACATTGCAGCCTGAATGGTTAAAATTTGGCAAAGTTAAAATCAACTGAAAAAGGTTCTTACAATGGAAGGTGTTAGGCAACCTTAATTTATAGGCAACTTCTAGCTCTGCCTACAATCCTTCTGAACTATTTGAGAATACAGTAACTTCTCGCTTAATGTTGTAGTTATGTTCCTGAAAAATGTGACTTTAAGCGAAATGATGCTAAGCGAATCCAATTTCCCCATAAGAATTAATGTAAATGGGGGGGGGGTTAGGTTCCAGGGAAATTTTTTTCACCAGACAAAAAAAGATAGATAGATATACACAAAATATAAGTTGTAAACAAACAATTTAATACTGTACACAGCAATGATGATTGTGAAACTTGGTTGAGGTGGTGAAGTTAGAGGGTGGAAGAGGGTGGGATATTTCCCAGGGAATGCCTTACTGCTAAATGATGAACTAGCATTTGGCTGAGCCCTCAAGGGTTAACGCATTGTTGTTAATGTAGCCTCACACTCTACAGGGCAGCATGAATGGAGGGAGGGGAGACAGCATGGCAGACAGAGACAGAGAGACACACTATGTGTGTGGGAGAGAGAGAGAGAGAGATGCGCATTGCCCCTTTAAGTACGCTGACATCACTCTAAGTACATTGCCTTTAAAAAGGAAGTTGAGACAGCAGCTGTGGCCAGCAAGCTCTCTCCATCCTGAGCCCTGTCCTGTCCCCACCCTGCTCTATATGGAGAAGGGATAAGCAGGGGGCAGGAGTAGGGGGAGGGGGGCACCCTGACATTAGCTCCCCTCTTCTAGGGTTACCATATTTAAACATTAAAAAAGAGGACACTCCAGGGGGCCCTGGCCCCGCCCCAACTCTGCCCCTTCCCCGGCCCAACTCCGCCCCCTCCCGTGAGCGCCCCGCATTCCTCCTCCTCCCTCCCAGCCATGCGAAACAGCTGCCCGAGCGCTACCGGCTTCACGGTTTGCCGGGCAGCCCCCAGACCTCCAGACCCTGCGCCCCTGGCCGGGCGCTTCCCCTCCTGGGCTCCGGCTGCGCTCGGTACATGAAAAACTCCCATTAAAATCAATGTGAATTTTGGGTACAAGAAATGAAAGATCAAGCCACAATTAAGGTGAGCCAGACAAAAATACAGGAGTGTGGATTTGTGTGAGGAGAAGAGGCTGTGAGAGGAAAAGCCTAGAGCTTGCATTCAGGCTGTCTACACTGCAATTTTATAACCCCATAGCAGAAGCCTGAGTCAGTTGACAGGCCAGCAAGGGGTGTTTAACTGCAGTGTAGACATACCCTGTGTATACTGTACCTTTCTTTGGATGCTGGTTTTATCATTTTCTTCTTTGCTGGTTTAGAAAAAAATAGCACCCAGACTTAATTTAGAACTATTCCTCAGGTAGACAAAGTAGTTCAGTTTTACAGTAATGAAAAGAGGACCCAATGCTTTACTTTTCAGAGGTTCTCAAATCTCTGGTTCTATACTGGCATATCATAGAAAATCCTGAAAGAAACATTTACACCTTATAAGAAGAGTTGGGGTGGTGGTGGTGGAATCAAAAGAATCTTTTGCAGTCTGTCCAAATTCAAGGTATACTAACAATCCTTCAATGCCACATAAAAATATAGAAAAAGCTACATAAGCCCCGACTTCTTGCCTGGAATCTTGTGCAGTCACTTTTATCTGTACAAAACAACAAACCAAATCAGAATCTTCCACAGACCCTTGTTGGTGGCAGCTGGCAGTGTTTTACATCTACTTTGCAGAAGAAGCTTAAATGACTACCCCAAGTGTAAGGCACTCATACCCTCTGTAGATACAGAGGTCAAATTCTACGAACATGCAATCCACACTGAAGTCTAAGAAGTTCATGCATTTGTAACCAAGAGCAGTATTCCTTCTTTGATATTTACCAGGCCTGGGTAAATAGTCGGAAACAAATATGTGTTAAATAATTTAATTAAAAAGCTGCAAAATCGTTCAAATAAATAATGCGATAGATATTATTATTCAGTCGGCACTACTAGTGCGGGGTGAGGGGATTTTGTATTTATTAAAAAACATGCCTAGTGCAACCTCTGCATCACTTTACACTGGATTTGTGTCAGTTTTGTTATTGTTTTAAAAATAACTCTATCACAGATGCCTCTCTCTATTTAATAGACTTCACAATCAATCAGTAACACTTCTGAAATTAACACTTTTGACCTGTGAATAAAACTCTCTAGTTTATCTATTTTTGTTGCTCCTTGGAGGAGCAAATCCTGGAATAATTTTGTTTAAAGGAAGGGCAGAAGAGAGAAGTTATCATCTCCCTTCTGTAGTTTTTAATGGACTGATTTCTCTTTTACAATTCCAATATATTATTTTGCACGCAGCAGAGTGTAAAATAATGCACTTCCTGTCAGTAAAGCGACTGGGGGTGGGTGTGTCAAACCTCAAATCTAGGGTGGGGGAGGGGAAGCATTTACAACATCTACACATAGGTGCTGGAACTAGGGGTGCAGCTGCACAGGCTTGCTTAAAGTGGTTTCCATCGGGGCCCTGGAACAATGTGTATAGTGGGGGTGCTGAGAGCCATGGAACCAAACTGTAACCACTGGATATGATGGAAACCACTTCAAGCCAGGGGGTGCAGGACCCGTAGTTCCAGGGCCTATGGTTTTCCATTATATCCAGGGCTCTCAGTACCCCCAATGTACACATGGTTCCAGCTCACCCACATCTAGGGGTTGGGATGAGATTTTTAAAATTCCCTTTGAAAGGAGTAAATAGGAAACCAAACAAAAGGGTTGGGGAGCTTGAGCCCCTAGCACTGCGCTGTCCTGCTGCTAACGCGTTTTCCAGTCCCAGCCCAGGGGGTCTCCCAACCCGGCCGCTGTTTGGCGGGTACGGGGAGTGCGTGAGCTGAGCGCCCCGGGACAAGAGGGCCCGGGCTGGCCTGGCTCAGCCCAGTGTCTCTGCGATGGGCTGGCTCGGGATGGGGCGGGGGACGGACGCCGCCGCGCTGCTCGGAGCACGCCGGTAGCGGCGGCCCAGGCCGGCCCGCTAGAGGGAGCCAGGCGGGAGCCGGCGCGGGGCGGGGGCCGGGCCGGGCGGGGCCGTGACGCGCGGCGGCGGGCGGTGAGTATAGGCTGCGCGGCCCGGCCGGTGTCAGTGTGATGAAGATTGGCGTGCAGGTAAGCTGTCATTCAGCGCGGCCAGCGCGCACCCAGGGGCGGGCAGAGCCGGGCAGGGACCCGGCTGCGGGCAGGGGATGCTAGCGAGGGAGCCGGCCGCGCTGCGAGGCAGGGCAGCGGCGCTGCAGGGCAGGCACGGGCGGGGGGAAAGGGCAGACGGTGATGGGTAACCCCGCATGTGGGGCTGGCGGGTGCTGTGCAGGGGCAGAAGGCGGGTGCGGTCTGGGTGGGGGCAGGGGGTGCGAGGTCGGCCCGGGCTCGAGGGGCAGGGGGTGCGGCGGGGTAGGTGAGCTGTGCAGGGCAGGGGGTGCGGGGTCGGAGGGGGCTGGAGAGGCAGGGGGTGCGGGGTCGGAGGGGGCTGGAGAGGCAGGGCATGCGGAGTCGGAGGGGGCTGGAGGGGCAGGGGGTGCGGGGTCGGTGAGCGGTGGAGTGCAGGGGGTGCGGGATTGGAGGGGGCTGGAGGAGCAGGTGGTGCGGGAAGGGCAGGGGGTGCGGGTCGGTGAGCGGTGGAGGGCAGGGGCCCGGGGGCGCGGGGTCGGAGGGGGCTGAAGGGGCAAGGGGTGCGGGGTCGGAGAGGACTGGGGGTGCGGGGTCGGTGGAGGGCAGGGGGTGCGGGGTCGGAGGGGGCTGGAAGGGCAGGGGGTGCGGGGCGGGTGAGGCGCGCGGCAGGAGCGGTCGCTGGCGGAGGGGCATAGGGCAGGACCGGCTCTTTCTGCACTTGACTCCCTCCCCGTGGCTGCAGGAAGCTCCGGGCCGGGTTTCGCTGCCGGCAGCTGGGCAGGCTGCGCCGTGGGGCCCGGCTCCCTTCGCGGGCCAGGCTGGGGAGTAGCGGCGGGGCAATGCCTGGCGGAGCGGCGGTGATGGGGGCCGGCTAGGCATGCGGAGAGCAGGCTGCGGGAGGCGCAGCTCTGAACCCTGGCCTGGGAACCCGGGCAGCGGAGGATGGGCTGCCCGGAGCCGCAGCTCTGGGCCCGGGGGTGCGGAGTTTGTGCGGGTTGCGGGAGCGGGCTGAGGGGAGGGTTTCGGGGCAGCCCCGCCGCGCTGCGCTCCCAGTAATACCCCACTGCGATGGGCTGCGGACCCGGAGCTCCTGCGCCGGCGGCCCCCAAGGGGTCGGTCCGGGAGGGGAGAGCCCGGGGACCGGACAGGAACTGGGCCGACCCCGCTGTTCTCCCCGGGCGGCTCAGTCGCGGCTCGCTGCAGACTGGGCAGCCCCAGGCTGACGCGTCGCGGCTCCCCGCGGCTCTGCGCTCCTGCCCTAGTCACACGCGCCCCGGGGCTGGCACCGCTGCCCCCGGGAGCCCCGCTCACCCACCGGAGGGAAGGGGACCGGGTGCTGCCCGGACCAGCCCCAGCAGCGGGCTCCTGGCTCCAGCGGGCGAGGCTGCCCAGAGCTGGGCCGGGAGCCGAGGATAATCGCTGCGGCCGAAGCCCGGGCGGGCGGAGTGCAGCGGCAAGCCCGGCGCTCCTCGGGGACTGACGGGGCTCAGCAGCGCGCCGGGCAGGGAGATGCGGACTCGCCCGCACGGCGGCTGCTCCGGGCTCGATGCAAGCCAAAGCCCGCGGGAGCCGGGCTGGTGGCCGCCGCAGCGCCGCGTGTAGGGGCTGGCCGGGGAGCTCTACTGCGATGGTCTCCCTTGGCGAGCCTCCTGCGGGCTGCCCCGGGCACCGCGGGGCCGATCCCGGCGGCGGGCGCTGTGCGGAGCCCTGAGCGTGGGGCTGGCGGGGCTTGGGGCGCCGTGTGAGCGGGGTAGGCAGGGAGCAGCGCCTCTTGCCGGGCTGCCGGGGGCTCGGCGGCCCAGGCGGGGGGCGCGGACCCTGCCCTGCGGACACGCTGGTCTCTGTGGGCGAGAGGAGGAACCTCCGCCGGGCGCCGTCTCGCAGTCAGGCCCGTGTGGCTTGGGGCTCTCGGCTCGAGCGGTGCCGAGCTGAGCCCAGGCTGGCGCTACGCGCTGCGGACCGGCGGTAGCAGCCCGCTGTGCCTGCCCCGGACCCCGCTCTGCCCGCCGCGCCGCGCCGCGCCGGCTCGGTGGGGAGGGACTCGGAGCCCCTGGCGTGGAGCTGGTAGCTTTGTCCCGGCCGGTGTCTGGCTTGGGTGAGTGAAATCACTATTCCCGGGGCAGCAGCCACGTTAGTGCGAGCGTCCGAGGGGCCCGATCACCTTCTCCCGGGTGAGCGAGGGCAAAGCTCGGCCTAGTGTCCGCTCCCCGTCCCGGCTCCCCCAGAAACGCGCCAGTCAGGGGGATATTCGTAGTCTCGCTCTTTGTACCGTAGCTGCCAGAGCGCTCGGCTGCAAGGATTTGCCCGTCCCCTGGCACAGGAGCGGCTGCTGCCCTGCGCGTGCCTTGCCCGCCTGTCGCACCCACCCCAGCCGCGGTTCCCCGGTGAGTGCGAAGCCTGCCCACGCGGTGTTTGGCTGTAACTGACCCACTTGCGGGGAAGTTCGGCGGCAATGACTGTCCCAGCACACCAGGTGCAAGCCAGTGATGGGATCGGGAGAACCTCTGTCCTGGGAGTAGCAGATCCGACAGGCATGAAGTTCTGCCTAGATAACTTCCGCGGCCGTCAGGAGTGGGTGGGACTGGGCCGGCTTTGGCACTGGTGCTGTGCCCGTTCGGGCTAATGCGCGCTGGAGCCTGCGTGTTGGGTTTGAAAGTGCTTAGGGCCAAAGGGGAGAGAGGGCAGTTCAGTTGTGGTGTGCGGCTAGGCAACGCCAAGAGTGAACAAACAACGTGAATGGGGGAAAATAAATTAACTTTAACCATGGCTTCGGTTTTACTAATCTGTATGGGCTGAGAAGAACAGGGCCACCCAGAGGATTCAGGGGGCCTGGGGCAAAGCAGTTTTGGGGGCCCCTTCCATAAAAAAAAGTTGCAATATTATAGAATACTATATTCTCATGGGGGCCCCTGCGGGGTCTGGGGCAAATTGCCCCACTTGCCCCCCGAGAAGAAGAATCTTCCTCAAACAGGGCTAAGGCGAGAATAGATGGGATCAAGTGTCCTTCTACTAAACACACCTTTGCCTTTTCAAAACAGCTTTCTGCTTCTCAGAAGCTTTGTCTCCCCCATATTTCAGCCTACCCTGGGTTTTTGAATGACACTCTCGGGCTTTCTCTCAAGCGAAAGAGGCCGAGCAGCAGTGCAGTAGCAGTTTCTTTTCCACGCTGTGATGCACGGGGCTGCTGAGATATGTATAAGTGAGCGATGCAGTTGCTGGAGGTTCAGAGCCAGAAGGGATGTGCCTGGGACAGGAAGGAAAGTGTGTGGATTAAATGAAATGCAGAGCAGGTTCCAGGAAGAAGGAAGAGTGACTGGAGGAAGACAGGAAAAGGAATATGGAAAGTCCACAAAATCAAACCCACTGATAGACTTGCCCTTTGCCTGGTTTGCTCAAGCGCTTTTCGTTATCTTCCTGCAGATTGAATCGTGTGAGGGGCTGCCGTGCTTTGCTGAGAGCAAAGTTGTCAAAATATGTCACCTTGTGTACCGGAGAGAGTGCGAGTGTGAGACGGGCGGGGGACAGGCTACAGGACAACTCTTTGTTTGCCTGCTGGCGCCTTGTTCCCATTGTTCCGGCAGTGCTGGGCTAAGGACCTCAGCGCCAGACTCTCTGGATTCTGTTTTGAAATGAACCTTTTAAAATCGATTTGACGATTCTGTGCACACAGGGCCCTTGGCAGGTAATTAGGAATGATGGTTGGTTTAGGTGCTAGTCCTGGATTCACAACTGTGTTGATCATGGGGCTTATTCGGTATGTTACATACCAGTTGAACTGACCTAGAATATTATAATGATGCAATATTCAAAATCTTGCCCTTTCGCTTGCAAGCCTGTGTTAGCAAGTGTGAATGGGAGGCATTTGTGGAAATCTCTGGAAGAACTGGATTTACTGCTTTGGTGCTGTCTCTGAAGTCTCACTTCAGATCTTATTCAATCTTGAGTTTTCACAAGCGGTGCAGAGGAGCCCTCTGCATTTTGCTTTCTTTATCCCCTTGTGTTTTGTTTCATGCGGAGGACTGAGAGTCCTTTCTTACTGAGTGTGTCATTGCATTAGGTTATCTAGCTGAAGGCCTAGAAAACGCCGGCTTCAGCCAGAGGCTGGTCCCCCTTCCACCAGGGCAAATCCAGAGTAACTAGAGTTTTTAAAAAACATTTTAGATTATACCAGAGAGACTCTGGAGTAGCTGAGATCCAGGTTTGGTGCAGCGTTTAAATTAAACAAAACCCCAGTGGCATTAACACCAACGGTTGTAAAAGTTCAACTTCAGTGCAGTTTGCTTAAAGCTATGTCTCCTGGAGGCTTTTGTTTAGGTTGCAGCAGAGTTGGCCTTCCATGGTTTCTAGTTACATGAAGCATCTATGAAGGGCCTTTCAGCTAAGATCTATCTCACTAAAAACACATCCCTCCATGTAACAAGAAACCCTAAACCAAGCAGGATATTTTAAAACTGAAGCAATGAAGATTAGATTAAGTCTCCTCCAAACAGCTCTGTTCTGTTATTATTTTTGGCTGGAATGTGGGGGTTGGCAGCTGTCTCTGACAAGTCTTGTGAGAGTCAGAATATATTTTAAATGTGGGGTGGAACAGCTTTGCTGTTGTAAATAATAAAATCGACTTTGAAAGTACTACAATCGCAAGTTCTGAAATGGCTGGTGCCGGTATAAAGCACATTTCAGTAGGACTTTTGTGATTTTTGTTTTTAATTAGAGGGGGTTGTGACCCCAGAACTGGCTTTAACTTATGAATCAGAGACCTTTAAATTGTTTATCTATTTGCACATAGTCACATATTCAGTTTCACTTTCTGGCCTTATTGAACATGCTTTATTCTCTAGCCATTAGTCTGAACTGCCTCCTTACATTTATCTGACCAGTAGGTTTTACTTTTTACTATTTTTACAGTGGACTTTAAAAGGGGATTCCCTGCATTAAATAACACTAATAAGTATGTGAGACTCATAGTGGAGTGACAGCAGGCATTGCACAGTTAAGGTTGCAGTTGGATTTCTATTATGAGCCAGAGTCTGACTCTTTTTTCCCCCATTCTCTTAAAAATCACAACGTCAAATTGGCCTCAGAATTAGTAGACTGACGCAAAAAACAATTGCGCACATTGAGGTGAACTGGACAAAGGGTTTCTGGATAATGACACGCTAAAGGGAGATTCACCTGGTTTTAAAAAGTCTTATGGTGTCTTTTCCTCTTCATAGCATAAAATCAGGAAGGAGGAGCAGGAAATGACCCATTTCACTGAACTCCCCAGGCTGAGATCCAGCGCTCAGGATGAAAATTTAGTTGATTAAAGTCTCATTTTAAAAGATATTCATTGTGGAACTGATAGCATCAGCATGGGCAGCTTTAGAACATGGTGTCAAGGAGCACCAGGAGCCCCAGGCCAAGATATTCCAATGATCAGCAATTCTGGGCCCCTGACTTGGGTTGCCTTAAAGGTGCTGGATTTTCAGAAAGGGCAGTTACCTGTCCTCTGAAAATTGAGCTCTTTAAAGCAGAAGGGGTAGGAGTCTTGGCTGTCTGGCGTCCATGAGCTGGAATCCGCTTCATGTGAGTTTTTGGCAGCAGGAGGGTGTCATGGGGCAAGTACACCCTGTCCCCCTTTAGGGTGGGGAAAAGGGCGTTGAAACCCCATGGCCGAGTCCACCTGACCACCCTTAGCCTCAGGGCAGTTGGCCTAGTGGCCAGAATCAATACAGTTGCCCTCCCTTACAGGGCTGTGTGGCTCAACTGCCAGAGTCCATATGGCTGCCCTCTCTCATAGGGTGATGCAGCCTGATGGCCAGTGAGGGGATGGGCCACCACCTGGTGGGGGGGAGAGTGGCCAGGGTAGGGGGACACAGGCCCTCGCTACTCCACCAGGTCCCAGCCCAGGGCCCTGTCAGCAGTGAGTGAACTCACTTCTGGGTCAGCAGGGATCCGACCAAAACACACTGACTTAGTTCCCAGTCCTCCAACTGGATCCATGTATAGTCTCCCGGGCTACTTCCTACCATGTCTTCCAGTGGCGTAGTCTCCTGGGGCTACGGCCTGTGAAGCTCCCAGCAGTTCCAATGTCCCTTGGGTGTCCACCAGTAGCCGAGTGTCTGTCCAGACCCTGGCAGGCTTGGGCTCCAGCAGCTCTCAGATAGGCATCTGCAACGTGCCTCCTCCCACCTCAGTGGTCAGCCCAGACTGAGCTGGGCTACTCCCTTTTACAATGCTGCTCCAGTTGGAGCATGCCCGGCAGGAGCGAGGGGGTGTGGCTTCCTCCCCCCAGAGTGTGGGTTTATCCCCTTTGTCTCCAGTGTGGGGCAAGTACACCCCCGTCACAGAGGGGCAAGGGATGTTCTTCCCTGGCTTCTGCTGCACCCAGATCTTCCACCTGTCCTACTCTTTTCTGCAGTTTTGAGCACAGGTGCTGACTTTCCAAAGTGCTGGAGGGTGTTTGACCCCGGCTCTGCCCCTGCCCCTCCCCCACTCCCTCCAAGGGCCCATCCCTGCCCCCACCCCATTTCTTCCCTCTCAGTTCCACACCCTTCCCTGAGAGCACCTCGTCCTCCCTCCCAGCCTCCTGCATGCCACGAAACAGCTGATTGAGTCACTGATCCATGGGTGGGAGGCATGGAGGGGGGAGCTGGCTGCCCGTGGGTGCTCAGCACCCACCATTTTTTCCCTGTGAGTGCTCCAGCCTGCATAGGGATCTACAGAAAGTTTTTTCCTTGCCCTGCAATGTTATGTCCTCTCTCTGCTGGGCAGATTATAGGAAGCTTGTTGGTCAGTGGTCCGCCTGAGCTCACAGGACCCATTTTCCCTCCCCCCAGCTCTGCCAGAGCGAGCTAAGGCATTGGCAGTGGGTGCAGAGTGCTGACCTCACCATTGCTCCTCATTCAGTCGCATTTTGAGACAACTGACCTGTGGGAGGAGTTAGGAAGTCACAGCAGAGGATGGGGGAAGCTCTGGGGAGAAAGACCCACAGGGACTCCTACCCCACCGGAGGGAGAGAATGAGTGGCTAGGAGCCAACACATCACTGCTGTCCTCCATAGCCAGTGGGGAGGAGAGGAGAGGCTCCTTTCTCATTGACAGCCCCTCCCCTATGGACAACAGCCTTGACCATTCAAGCTGCCAAACTCTCTGGTAGGAAGACAGCTTCCTCCTAGTGGCTACATAAACCCTTCCCTAAGTGCTGCAACCCCGACTTCTGCCACACACTGAACTCTCAGTGATGAAATGAAAGAAGTGGCTTAGTATTACCAGCTGGACATGGCACTGAATTAAATATTAACATAGGAAATAGTACAGCAGACCGCCATGCGTGTTAGACATTGAAGTCTAATTCAGTGGTTTAGAAAGCTTGCCCGTTTTGTGCAGCTGCAGAACTTTCAGTTAGCCACAGAGTTCAGCACCAGACACTGCAGGCATCAGAGTGTAAATCAATACTATTGCTGGTTCTGTGTGGCCTTGTGTGATGGGGTGGACTAGGTCTGGAGGCCACCTGCTGGAGGCCTTGAGGCCCTGCCACACTCTTCCCCAGTAAAGGGCAGCAGAGAGGTCCTCCAAGCAGCCTAGAATGGCTGTGTGGGAATCAGCCAATCAGAGCCCAGCAGGCTAATATAAGAAGAGCTGCAGGGCCCAAACTGTATTCAGTTCCTTGTTAGATCTGGAGGAGAGTGGATGGTGTCCCTGGCTGGCTGGCACCTCACCAGGACAAGGCCCAGAGGGAAGGGTGAAGAATGTGCTGGAGCCATAGGGAAATGGCCCAGGGAATTGTAGTAACAATGCAGTTTATTTAAAGGGACATGGTGGATGGCTGCTATGTATAGAGTTCCTGGGCTGGGACCTGGAGTAGAGGGAAAGCCACTGGGAAAGTGGCCTAGACTTTGATATACCCCAGAAGGGGAACTGAACTCTTTTAGTGGCCCATCTGAAGAGCTGGCGCCAGAAAGGCCCTGAGTGGTGAAGAGTCTGCCAGAAGGGAGCCCTGGGGGATGTGGCCACACACCAGGGCTGGGCCTGCTTGAATAGCAGGGACAATTTGAAAGAGCTCAGAAGGGGATGAAAGACAGTTTGAACCAGCGTACTGTGATAGGCCCTGCTGGACTGATTGAGGAGAAAGCCCACGGATAGGGCTGCAGATCGAGGGACCTTACTAAAGGTGTTGAGATAGGCCACCTGTTGGACGTATGGCCTGAGTCACTGAAGATCCACCAGAAACAGAGAGAGTGTGCAGGCACAAGCAGTCGGCCAGGGGGTGCTTGTGAGAGGTGAATGCACCCCATTATACCTTGACTCTAGTACTTTCATTTGTGACATGCAGGCAGAATCTTCCTTTGCTATTGCTCATGTAAAGGAAAATCGTATCCAGTTATGTCAGCTCAGCCCTATGAAATTTCCAAAGAAACAAAGCATGAATAGACTGAGAAATATGCAGTCATCTCTCAAGCCTTCACCCCCGTTGGATAAACACACTGATTCCAGTTTTCTTTTAACTCTCTAAAACTGTGGTATGCAAGTGAGCCTCAGGAGGGAAACTGCCTGTCCAAAACTCGGGATAGGGTTGCAGTTCTGTGTGGTGTGTGGCATCTGTCTTTTTCATAGAATCATAGAACTGGAAGGGACCTTGAGAAGTCATCTAATCCAGTCCCCTGCACTCATGGCAGGACTAAGTGCCTCAGAGGGAATGAACAGAACAGGTAATCATTCAAGTGATCCATCCCCTGTCGCTCCTTCCCAGCTGCTGGCAAACAGAGGCTTGCCCCGCCCAGTCTGGCGAGTGGTCGTTGGTGTACCTATCCTCCATGAACTTATCTAGTTCATTTTTGAACCCTGTTGTAGTCTTGGCCTTCACAACATTCTCTGGCAAGGAGTTTCACAGGTTGACTGTGCATTGTATGGGGGAAAAAATCCTTTTGTTTGTTTTAAACCTGCTGCCTATTAATTTCATTTGGTGACTCCTAGTTTTAGATTGTTATGACACTTACCTTGCGTCATGCCATACACTAGGGTGTGACCTCTTATGTGAGTGAACATAGTCAGATAGTAAGTTTGAGATGCTTCTCACTCTGACATCCCTGATATGTGCCACCAACTCCTACCACTCTTACTGAATAATGGTGTGATATAGAAGTCTCTCAAATTCCATATTTGGAAAAAATTAAATTCGTGATTGCTTGGAAGCAATAATGCTAACTATTGAATTTAAAAACATTAATGGGGCAGTACACTGCTTAAGTGTCTCTCTCTGCAAGATCTGCCAACTCTAGGTATACAAACCACTGCCCCCATTACATACACCGGTATAGGCCACCATCTCAGTGAGCAGTATTGGCCAATAGTGGACATTTTTGCAAAGAATTTCAAGGATACTCCATTATGGGATGGTCTATAAGGTTATCTAGACACAGCAGTCTCTGAGCACAAACATAAATATGCTTCAGATAATGCATTTCCTTATTAAGTAACAATCACTGTAAGGAAATCTCACAGATAAGAAAATCATTTTTGGAGGCCAGTGTGTGTTCTGAGAGCAGAGAAAAGTACCCTGAATTAACAAAAGCCACTTAAATTTAGTCCCAAACGTAGGGCTGGCTTTTGGCTGAACAATGACCGTGTAATCCTGGAGTGCGGCTCTACTGGGTGAGATTGGCCTTTGTGAAAGGCTATCATCTGGAAGGAGTTTAGCAGCCCTCAGGGCAAGCAGAGGCATGACCTGGCCCTTTATTATCAAGCACATTCCACAGATCTGCAATACTAAGCAGGGTTGAGTCTGATTTGTACGTGGATGGGAAATTGAGGGACAGCTAGTGATTCAGTATATAAGAATGGCCATACTGGGTCAGACAAAGGTCCATCTAGCCCAGTATCCTGTCTTCCGACAGTGGCCAATGCCAGGTGCCCCAGAGGGAATGAACAGAACAAGTAATCATCAAGTGATCCATCCTCGGTCACCCATTCCCAGCTTCTGTCAAACAGAGGCTAGGGACACCATCCCTGACCATCCTAGCAAATAGCCATTGATGGACATATCTTCCATGAACTTATCTAGTTCTTTTTTGAACCTTGTTATAGTCTTGGCCTTCACAACATCCTCTGGCAAGGAGTTCCACAGGTTGACTGTGCATTGTGTGGAAAAAAACTTTCCTTTTGTTTGTTTTAAACCTGCTGCCTATTAATTTCATTTGGTGACCTCTACTTCTTGTGTTATGAGAATGAGTAAATAACACTTCCTTATTTACTTTCTCCACACCAGTCATGATTTTATAGACCTCTATCATATCCCCCCTTAGTCATCTCTTTTCCAAGCTGAAAAGTCCCAATCTTATTAATCGCTCCTCATATGGAAGCTATTCCATACCCCTAATCATTTTTTTTGCCCTTTTCTGAACCTTTTCCAATTCCAATATATCTTTTTTGATATGGGGGGACCACATCTGCACACAGTATTCAAGATGTGAGAATACCATGGATTTATATAGAGGGAATATGATATTTTCTGTCTTATTATTTATCCCTTTCTTAATGATTCCCTACATTGTTTACTTTTTTGACTACCGCTGCACATTGAGCGGATGTTTTCGGAGAACTGTCCACAATGACTCCAAGATCTCTTTCTTAAGTGGTGACAGCCAATTTAGACCCCATCATTTTATATGTATAGTTGGGATTATGTTTTCCAGTGTGCATTACTTTGCATTTATTAACATTGAATTTCATCTGGTGTCAGTCTTCCCTCTGAGTCCATAATGAGTCACTGCCCTGCACAGTGTTGGGTGCCATCTTCCCAAAGGGACTTCAAACCAAGGCTCTGGCCGCGGTGGCCATTGATCACTCCACAGTCCAGCTGGAGTTAATCAACTACATTCCTTCTGCAGTTTCAAGGGACTCTCCACTTCCCCTGCTAAAAGAATGGGTATAGTCCTGACCTAGGCTTGCTGCCCCCTTCCACATTAGACATGGCTGCATTCCAGGGGTGGGTGAGTTTTCCTATCTCCAGCTGAGAGCAGAGTTTGGCCTGGGGAGTGTATATGTAGGTATTGCTCACTTGTCACTTCTGGAGGGGAAGGCAGCACCCTATGCCAGCAGCACTAACCATTTTTCAGGAGGGGAAGTGAAGAATAACTTCTTCCATTCCAGCTGCTGAGGGAAGTAGGGAGGCAGAAAGTGATGGTGGAATGGAGCCAGAATATGGAGTTCACACTCCTGTTTTTGTGGGACGTGCCATGAGAGACTTAATGGTCACAAGGGACCAGGGCCTTGAGTTTGAATCTTGTCTAGCACGACAGTGGCACCAAATGACAGTGAGGTTGCATGGGTAACGGAAGGCAGAAATTGGCCTTGGTCTGTCATGTAACTTGGGATCTCCTAGGATGAAGGGTGTTGTATACAGTTAAAGGCGTACTAGTTATTATGAGATGAGTGTATTACCACCTGACCTTTCAGAGCAGGTTGCACTGAGCAAAATGGCAGTTTTCTTTTTAGAGACTTTTTGCCAATAGGTTGGGTAACTTTGTGCATAACCCTGAGTGCTTTAGATTTTGTTTGGTTTCGAAACACAACCTGGCTTCTATTTTTTCTGGCAAACTCTGTAGTGAATCCTTTGAACTGTATCATCAAACTGTGAGTGCGTCTCTTCCTGGGACAGTTATCTTTTGGTTTCAAAGACAAATCCTGCTCAATCCCTAAACTCTTCCTAGAAGATGCAGATTGGCCTCATGTGCTCACATCTAATGGTTCTGTTTGGTTCAGTTTGTGTTAGGAGAAGTTCACTCACCATTAATAGCTCTGAGTGAGTTACAAGCCCAAAACACCCAAGTGTATTGGCACCTCCCCACTCCTGTGCTTTCCTTGCCTTGCCAGTGAACTTTCTGATTGCTCAGTGGTTTCTAGGTGCAATGGTGGGGTGACTGGCAGCAAGAGAGCTGTATTTTGCCCTCTCCATCCTGTGCAGATTTGGAGGAACTTTCTTTAAATAGGAGTTCATAAGTCTCTGAAATGGAGATGTTTCTTTTTGTCTGATGGAGCAGAGGAGGAGTTCTCTTTTTCTCTTGGAATGTCAAGAAACATTAAGTGAAATTGTGGTGATATCCCACCAGCTACCATTCCATGGGAAATACAAGCTGCTGTGTGTGACTCTCTTAGATTTACCCATGGCTGATAATTGGGGATTACAACTTGATTGCTTTGTTTCAATGCACTCTGCTCCATGGCAAAACTCAAGCTGAAGGCACCTGCAGGAAAACAGGCAGTGATGACCGGGTAATTTGATTGAGTTAGTTGTTCGCTTTGTTCTTACTTCTGCCCTAAACCCTTGGTGGCAATTATGCACTGCAATATAAGTTGTCAGGTGCTAAACCTCTATTCCAACTTGGAGGCATCTGGTTCTCCTGTTCCCAGTGTTCTATGTGCACTCTCACCAGTTTCTAATGTCGTTACAGTTTTACTGAACAATAGAGTAGGCTGGATACAATTATGAAGGACCTGATTACACCCTTCCTCACCCTTCCTCTGTTATAGGCCCATTGCAATGGAGCGGAGTACTTGGGGCTGAAGATACAATGCTGCTCCATGTGAGTAAGGATGGCAGGAATGGACTCTAAAGAATTTTTGTCCTAAAAAGATACCAGCAGCGTTTTCGATTTTAGAGGGCAGGGGCCTAGCAGCCTTTTATTTGAAGTTTGGGTAGTGGAGCACTAACACCTATCCAGAGGGGACTGTCTTCAGGGCTGGCTCTGCACCTGGGAAGTCACTGGAAATATTGCCATGGACCCTTGTGGGAGAAGGCGCAGTCCCATAAGGCACAGACTGAGTCTCTGGTGATTTTTGACCTGCATTTACCATTGGTCTCTTCTGGACGTTTGCTGTTAATGTATTATTTTCATGTAGACAGAGTTCAGGGTGTATGTGGTAAGTTTCAGAATGGTGTGAACTAGTGCCTATGCAGTTGGGACTGCTTTTCAGCTGAACAAAGGTTGGGTTTTATTTTTACATTGATGCGCAATACCGATAATGGTCTAATTCTACATTGCCCCAGCTGGTCATAAAACCAGACTGTGACACTTACCCCTGCAGTGCTGTAGTATCTAGAAAAATATACAACAACAACAATATGCTTAGACAGGGAAGGTTGGCAGTGCTGAAAGTCCATGAGCACATTGCACGGCTTTATTCCAGGCGTCTAAAAGAGCCACAGGGTTATTGCTGTTCTGGTGCAGTATGAGTAATTGCGGACGACCACGTGGCTGCTGCCAGTCCATGGGCAGACAATGTCCATTTCTGACCCCAGGTGTGATCGTCAGGGCTCAGTGTGCCACGCTATATTGCTGAAGTGGGCTATCTGACCAGCAGTGCTAGCTGGCAGTGCCCAATGATGATGTCACTCCTCTCAAGGCCAATTCTCAAGAATCCATCCCTATGACGGATAAAATCAAACGATCGCCTCTGGCAACGCATGTGAAATGCCTCCAGCCTCCTGATGTCTTGTTTAAACAACGTCCATGTTTCCGATTTGTAAGAGGATGGGAAATGCACAGGTTAGATAAATCCGTACTTTTGTGTGTAATTTCACCACCTTTTGACTCCAAACTCTGTCCTGAGCTTTTATGGCTGAGGCTGCTAAACCAATTCTCCTTAGGGTGTCTGTGCCCATGTGATGGCAATTTCCTGCCTAGACAGGTGAATTGATAATACAGTATTTAACAACTTTGGAACTGCTTTCTTTGTTCATAGAAGGAGCAAAAGTTTAGATGAACAGAAATACTGTGAAAGGTTGCTCTTGGGAGTAAGAACATCCAGGAGCACAAAGAAATAAGCTGGGACTCTCATATTTTTTTCCTGAGTCTTTTCTTGTCTTTTATACAATGCCAGACTCCAGTAGCTCCTTCCACTTACAGTAAATAAATAAAATATAAAACGAGTGCATCGTTACCATGGTGACAGCATTTCCTGGTCAGAGCTGATGGGGAGGCGACGAAAGTTCTATAAGCCGGTTAGGAGCCTGGAACTAGCGTATTGGGATCCTAACTCTGTCCACAAAGACTCTGCTGAAATTAAAATAAATAAAATTCAATGACTAATTGAAAAATAAATAAATCCCATCTTTTTCTTTCTGCTGAGTTGCCTTCCTCATTTTTTCTGCCCCCAGTCACTTCCTTGAAAGAGACTATTTTTTTTCTCTTATGCACAAGGGTAAAGTGAAAATCAGCAAACCCATTTCCTTGTGCATTTGAGTGAGATATGGGTGTCAAACTGTCTGGAGAGGCTCATGAACGTGGATGCCAACCTCAGGGCAGACTGGCACAAAGTAGGGCACAAACCCCAAAAGGTTGTATGTTCTGTAATTAGAGTTCAGCAACCAAGTGACTAGTGTGAACTTCCAAAGCATGATACAGCCTTTGCCTGGAGTCAGACAGTCCCATTGGGCACTCCGGGCTATCTTGCCACCCGAGCAAGCCTGGCTTGCTGATAGATGGTCCCTTAAACCAAAAATCACAACAATATCCAAGTTAATCCCAGTCCCAAAGGATCAGTCACTTACCCCAGGTCAGATCTCAAACCCAAGACAACTCTTGTAGCCAATCCTATACTACTAGCTAAAGATTTATTGACTGAAGCCAGTCTACACTACAGACTTATATTGGGATAACTATGTCACTCGGGTGTGAAAAATTCTCACCTCTGAGCGACGTAATTATACCCACCTAACCCCCAGTGTAGACAGCGCTATGTTGGTTGGAGAGCTTTTCCTGTCAACATAGCTACTGCCTCTCGTGGAGGTGCATTAACTATGCCAACAGGAGAATTTCTCCCGTCGTCTTAGGAGCGCCTTCACTTAACTCTAATTTCTATTTTATCAATACTAACAGACGTGTGAGTCAGATTGGTTTCCAGCTATGCACTTTTCAGTGTTCAGTGATGCCTACTGACCTTGGCATAAGCTGGCACCTGGTCTGAGAGCCTCACAGTGAGTAATAAACAAGGAGCAGAAAATGGCTCAACCCCTTCAACAGAACAACCATATTTATTGGAAGTAGTTTTTTACTGCAAGTCTTGGAAACTTCTCAAAGTGCCTGATTCAAGCTGCCCTTGAAGCCCTAACTCATCTGCCCAAAGCCACGGGAGATTAAAGTTCATCTCACAAATAAAACTCAAGTGAACTTAATTGTTTATCAAGAGCAGCAGGATGGCGATAAATGGTCTGAGACCATCCTCTGTGGTGTTTTGATGTTGCCAGTAAGTAGAACTTGGCAAATGGTCTGGTTCACCCAACTGCATTTGAAATTAGGTCCAGTCCTAATAGGGCTTTGGGACTGGGATCCTGACATACTACAAGTAAAGGGGCTCTCGTAGCATCTGGTCGCAGGATGACTGTTCAGACTGAACTATACTGTCTGCTTATTTTGCTCCAGGACATGAAAGGCTGTGATTGCAACTGGATGTGGATTATATACAGTGTAGGATGCTGACTCCTCGATGATCCTCGTTCTTTCTGTTTGTGTAGTCACTAAGGAGATGATCCTTGTTGACACTTTTGACAGCCACAGCCTGCTATCATAGAGCAGCGGGGTTTGTTTAATCTGTGGCTCTCTGCTTTGGATGGACATCCCTAGGAAGCTAAGGCCTGGTCTACACTACGACTTTAATTCGGATTTAGCTGCGTTAATCCGAATTAATCCTTAACCCGTCCACACAACGGAGCCAGTTACTTTGAATTAAAGGGCGCTTAAAATCGATTTCTGTACTCCACCCCGACGAGCGGAGTAGCACCAAAATCGATTTTGTTAATTCGAATTAGGGGTAGTGTGGCCGCACACCACCGAATTAATGTGGTTAAAATTAATGGGGTAGTGTGGCCGCACACCACCGAATTAATGTGGTTAAAAACCGAATTAATGTGCTTAGTGTGGCCGCGCACAATCGAATTTATACAATCTGTTTCCCAAATTCGAATTATCTAAATTCGAATTAATCTCGTAGTGTAGACGTACCCTAATAGTGCTGCTGCAGGTTTGCCACCATTTATTTTTTTAGCCAAAATGAAACCAGCAAGAATTGCTTGTAAATTGAGGTAACAATGGCCCTCATGCGAGCTTTCTAAATAGTGAGACTGAACAGCATTCCCCAGAGTAATCCCCAGGGGGGAGTCTTTGTGTTGAGGTTCTGGAGACCAAAGATTATTAGATCTGTGATAAATCATATTCCTAAATGGCCACTGAAGATGTTCCAGAGTACGCTGGCCCTTGGCTCTCTGCCCTGCTGGTGGCTTATGCTTTATGGCCCACTGGTGACACTAGCAGGGCAGGAGCTGGAGTGTCAAAGCACATGCTACACTTGTGCATGGACAAAATAGCTGATTGGGCCAGATCATGTCCATCTGCAGAACAAAGTCTAAAAGCACTCTAAGTCCCTCTGGACATGTGTGTAGAGTTCCTTTGGGGTGACTGGGGTGCCAGGATCTTCCTTGACTGATGTCTCAAGATCAACAGAGATTGCACAGATCTTGGAGATCTGCAGAGACCTGGAGTTTTTCATGGGGCTGGCTCCTCTGCACTGTTTCTTGAACCCCCTGCCATTGGCATCCTGCTGCCAGTGGCTTCCCCGCCCAAACCTCAGGGGTCCCATGTGGATTGCAGAAGGATTTACATTAGCAAAAGTGCATCTGCAGGACTGGGCAAAGGACAGTGGAGCAGGAGGGGGGTGAAGGGGCTACTGCTTAGGCTTGCTTCTTCTCCATCCAACAGTTTTTGAGCTACTGAAGTGGGTTTTCTATTTCTCTCATCTGTCAGAGGGAGAAGTCAGAGGGGTGATATGGCCCATTATCTGAAAACATCTTGTATGGTGTTGGGATCTGAGCTATAAGGGACTTCTTTCTAAGCAACCAGCACAGAGGCATTTCTGGCCTTCATACCACCCCCCAGTAGGTTTATGTGAGCATAAGTCAGGAGCATCTTTAATTGTTCGGGGCTAGGCGCTCTAGGTTCAAGCTAATTTCACATGTGTGATTGAATAATTCAATTCTCAAGTCATTTTGCAACCACCCTCCACCAAACTGAGGGTCGTAATGATCATTAGACTGATCCTGGAGAGCTTTTACGGAGCTGTAGAAGAGACTAAATATGTGATTAGTACACACAGAGCAGATTTCCCCCTAATGAGAATTGGAATTGGAATCCCGTTAAGAACAAATGCCCTCTAATTAGAAAAAAATTATTTCATGGCATCATTAGTCAGACTGTTAAGATTCCAACTCAAAATAACAGTAAGAAGGAGAGAAAGTAATTGTGATCCCTGAGAATAACTGACAGCTTTTTCCCTGGGTAGAGCAAAAGCTTGTCTTTCACCAACAGAAGTTGGTCTAATAAAAGATATTGCCTCACCCACCTCCTCTCGCTAATATCCTGGGACCAGCACGGCTACAACAACACTGCAAACAGCTTTTCCCCTAGTCAGAGGAGGAATTAATGTGTCCCTGTCACAGCTCAGATGATGTTTAAAGCCACTTTTTGTCACTAAGGGCTGCACTGTAGTTTTTCTTTGTGGTAATTGCAAGGAACTGACAGATTTTCACACCAACATTTGGAGATGGGGCAGCACCAGAAAAGCAGGTAGTTTGATGAGATCTCCATTGCGCTGTTTCTCAAGGCAATCCCCAACAGAAAATAGCCTTTCTAATGCTGGTAGGAAACAGCTGCCGTTGGTCAGAGCATGCACGTGTCTGCTTCCGAACAGCCCTGTCAGAACCTCACCTTTCCTGCAGCACAACACGCAGCCTGGTAGAAAATGGCACGTGCTGAACTCATTACAGTACTATAAATCTGGAGAAACGCCAGTGACTTCAATGGAGTTACTCTGGATTTACAGCCATGTAAATGGTATCAGAATGTTGTCTTGGCTCCCTCGCTGATTTCATTGGTTTGTGCTTTGGAACTCTTCATGCTCCCATGTCTCCCAGACAGAGCTGATGCTGTACAAAGTAAAGTTGGTGAATTAAATTAAACATTTGTCAGCTATCTTGTTAGGATCTAACGTTCGTGAATGTTTGAATTAGCACTTGTTAAATATTTGCAGGCATGTAGATGTACAGCCCTTGGAAAGAACTGTGCAATTATTTTTTTTAAAAGGCTTGCCAGGGTGATAGTGCCAAAACATTGTCTTTTGGTCAGAGTTGCTCTTCCGTAATGCCCTTTCTGATTGACAAGATACTTAAGCTCTATTCTAAGAATTCTCTCCCTCTGATTGGAGGGAGTCTAATGTTTGGTATGTTTCAAGCTTTTGTTTCTGCACACTCACAAGGGCAAGAAACGTATTCTTTTCTTCAGTTAAAGCCACGCTTCTCATGTGGTCACCTGGCTCTGGGATCTGGGCCTTTAAGAAAAACATCACCAAGAGTGCTGGCAACACTGTGAATGTCAAGAAGTACTTTCTGACAGTAAGGTGGATCAGGCTGTGGCTTCATCTCCTAGAGGAAATGGCAAAAGTCTCCTTGCTTGGGATCTGTAGAACTACAATGGAGGGTGCATTAGAGACAGGTCCATGACCCCGTGGGATGGGATGGATACACAAGTGTCTTTCACCTCAAACTCCTGTGACTCTAGTTCCTTGTAGTCTGAGGACCCTGTTGCCCAGTTGCTCTAGTCTAGACAGTGTTGTTCTTACCCCACTCTGATGACTGGCCATCGTTCATGCTGCTGCTTCACACGAATCAAGACTTTGAAAGTCTGCAGGTGGCAGAAATTCTGGCAAATGCAGGAAGAGTCACCATCAAAATTCTCTCTCTCTCTCCACCCCATGGCAGTCTCCAAGCAACTGTTGTGACTTTAAAAAAAATTTTTTTTTTGCTGTTGTCTGATGCCGAGTGTCTCTCCTCACATAACTATGGGCATCTGCGTTGGTGCCACCTCCACTTCTAAAAGAGGATTCTAGTTAAGTATGTCAAAGATGATGGACCAAATCCAAACTCTGTACAAGTGCAGCTCTAAAGCCAGTGATGTTTCACCCATGTAATTGCATCAGATCTGAATTTGGCTCTGCGACAACAGTATCGATGTTCTTCCCTTTGTCGTGGATTATGGTTCTGGCACAATTTCTACAAGTATTCTTTGACTGGGATGTCAGTGACTAAAAGAAGAGATGCTCTTGGTATGGCCACCAGGCTTATTAGATCTTTGTGTAAGTGCCAGAGCTGTGCTGCTGAAAGGAAATCTGTCCTTCATTCCTACACGTTAACTAAAAGCCTCTTTGGTGAAAGCTGCATTTTGTTGCAATTTACTGTCCAAGGCTGGTTAAAATGTCCAGAATATGTGTGGTCTACAGGTAGATAAATGTTCTTTAAATTACAGGCATTTCACAGCCCAGAGCAGAGGGTGAAAATGCATGATCATATGCACTAGGTTGCAGTACCATGTTTGTGAGGAGCTGTAGTGAAATACAACTGCAGTGGATTAGTAAGGTGCCATCAGTAATGTTATATATGAAGCTTTCAACTGTAATAAGGTGTTGCAAGAACTATGAAAATACTTATAATTAAAACCACATTTTTCTGCAAGCACAGGCTGTGCTCCTACTTCCCACTGCTACAATGTGCTGCTTTGTACTGTCAATAAAATAATTAAATCTAATTGCTCAGTTACCAATTTTCAATCTGTTGCTTTGGTTTTTCACCTGTGAAATACGGAGATCTGAAAATCTCAGCTTTACTTTAAACATGTATAGCAAATGGCGTGTTATTTCATGACAACTCTAAACTCCTAAAGAGTGCGTCTCAAAACAGGATTTTGGCCATTAAAGTCACATCACCCAAAGTCAGGAAACTGATCTAAAATTGCTTCCTGTAGTAGCAGTGGCAGAATTAACGTAAGTGATGCTGCTGCACCATTAGAATTAATGGTTTAAATTTGTTTGAGTTTAAACTTCCCTGAATTTTACCTGGTATCAGAAAAGCTGGGGTTTCCTGAGATGACTAAGGGGGGGGGGGATATGACAGAGGTCTATAAAATCATGAATGGTGTGGAGAAAGTGAATAAAGAAGTGTTATTTACTCCTTCTCATAACACAAGAACCAGGGGTCACCCAATGAAATTAATAGGCAGCAGGTTTAAAACAAACACAAGGAAGCACTTCTTCACACAATGCTCAGTGAACCTCTGTAACTCATTGCTAGAGGATGTTGTGAAGGCCAAAACTATAACTGGGTTCAAGAAAGAATTAGATATGTTCATGGAGGATAGGTCCATCAATGGCTCTTAGCCAGGATGGGTAGGGATGCAACCCCATGCCCTGAGCATCACTTGCCTCTGTCTGCCAGAAACTGGGAATGTATGACAGAGGATGGATCACTCCCTGATTGCCTGTTCTGTTCCTTCCCTCTGAAGCACCTGTTGCTGGCTGCTGTTGGAAGAAAGAATGCTGGGCTAGATGGACCATTGGTCTGACCCAGTCTGGCCAGTTTTATCACTCGCCTTGGATTTCATTCTAGCGCCACAAGTAGGGTTGTCAAGCGATTAAAAAAATTAATTGTGATTAATCGCACAATTAAAAAAATTAATTGCGATTAATTGTGCTGTTACACAATAATAAAATACCATTTATTTGAATATTTTTGGATGTTTTCTATATTTTCAAACATACTGATTTCAATTACAACACCGAATACAAAGTGTACAGTGCTCACTTTATTTTTGATGACAAGTATTTGTGCTGTAAAAAACAAAAGAAATAGTAGTTTTCAATTCACTTCATACAAGTACTGTAGTGTAATCTCTTTATCATGAAAGTTGAACTTACAAATGTAGAATTATGTACAATAAAACCTGCATTCAAAAATACAATAATGTAAAACTTTAGAGCCTACAAGTCCACTCAGTCCTACTTCTTGTTCAGCTGTCACTCAGGCCTGGTCTACACTGGGGGGGGGGAATCAATCTAAGGGCACGTCTTCACTACCCGCCGGATCGGCGGGTAGCAATCGATCTATTGGGGATCGACTTATCGCGTCTTCACTAGACGCGATAAAATCGATCCCCGATGGCTCTGCCGTCGACTCCGGAAATTCCCCGCGGCAAGAGGCGGAAGCGGAGTCGACGGCGGCGTGGCAGCGGTCGACTCGCCGCCATCCTCACAGCCAGATAAGTCGACCTAAAATACGCAACTTCAGCTACGCTATTCATGTAGCTGAAGTTGCGTATCTTAGGTCGCCCCCCCCCCCCGTAGTGTAGACCTAGCCTAAGATACACAACTTCAGCTACAAGAATAGCGTAGCTGAAGTCCACGTGTCTTAGATCGACTTAGAATCACTTACTTCGCATCCTCACGGCACGGGATCGATGGCCGCCGCTTCCCTGTCGACTTTGCTTCTGCCTCTCGCCGAGCTGGAGTTCAGCAGTCGAAGGGAGAGCGATTGGGGATCGATTTATCGTGTCTACACTACACGCGATAAATCGATCCCCGATAGATCGATTGCTACCCGCCATACCCTCAGGCAAACAAGTTTGTTTACATATGAAGGCGATAATGCTGCCTGCTTCTTGTTTACAATATCACCTGAAAGTGAGAACAGGCATTCACATGGCACTGTTGTAGCCAGGGCCGGCTCCAGGGTTTTGGCCGCCCCAAGCAGCCAAACAAAAAACAAACAAAACAAAACAAAAAAAAGCCGCGATTGCGATCTGCGGCGGCAATTCGGCGGGAGGTCCTTCGCTCTGAGCAGGAGTGAGGGACCGTCCGCCGAATTGCCGCCAAACAGCTGGACGTGCCGCCCCTCTCCGAAGTGGCTGCCCGAAGCACCTGCTTGGTAAGCTGGTGCCTGGAGCTGGCCCTGGTTGTAGCCGGCGTTGAAAGATATTTACGTGCCAGATGCGCTAAAGATTCATATGTCCCTTCATGTTTCAACCACCATTCCAGAGGACATGCGTCCAAGCTGATGATGGGTTCTGCTCGATAACGATCCAAAGCAGTGCAGACCGACACGTGTTCACTTTCATCATCTGAGTCAGATGCCACCATCTGGTGGTTTGGGTTCTGTAATTTCCGCATCAGAGTGTTGCTCTTTTAAGACTTCTGAAAGCATGCTCCACATCTCATCCCTCTCAGATTTTGGAGGCACTTCAGATTCTTAAATCTTGGGTTGAGTGCTGTAGCTATCTTTAAAAATCTCACATTGGTACCTTCTTTGCGTTTTGTCAAATCTGCAGTGAAAATGTTCTTAAAACGAACAACATGTGCTAGGTCATCATCAGAGACTGCTATAATATGAAATACTTGACAGAATGCAGGTAAAACAGAGCAGGAGACATATTATTCTCCCCCAAGGAGTTCAGTCACAAATTTAATTAATGCATATTATTTAAACGAGCATCATATCTGGCACGTAAATACCTTGCAATGCCGGCTACAAAAGTGCCATGTGAATGCCTGTTCTTAATTTCAGGCGACATTGTAAATAAGAAGCCAGTAGCATTATCTCCCGTAAATATAAATGAACTTGTTTGTCTTAGCGATTGGCTGAACAAGAAGTAGGACTGAGGCTCTAAAGTTTTACATTGTTTTGTTTTTGAATGCAGTGCTGTAACAAAAAAAATCTACATTTGTAAGTTGCACTTCCACAATAAAGAGATTGCACTACGGTACTTGTATGAAGTGAATTGAAAATTCTATTTCTTTTATCATTTTTACAGTGCAAATATTTTTAATAAAAATAATAATATAAAGTGAGCATTGTACACTGTGTATTCTGTGTTGTAACTGAAGTCAACATATTTGAAAATGTAGAAAAACATCCAAAATATTTAATAATTTCAGTTGGTATTCTATTGTTTAACTGTGCGATTAAAACTGTGATTAACCATGATTAATTTTTTTGAGTTAGCACGTGAGTTATCTGCGATTAATCGACAGCCCTAGCCACAAGCAATTAACAACAGTGGCAATGGGAAGAATGAGCTAGCACTGCGCCTCCCGGCCCCCTTAGGGACCAGTACTCTCAACCTGCTGAGGCCCAGACCTGAGGGGAAGGACACAAGAGTGTCATTAGACCCAGTGAGAATGAACGTCTGTGTATATAGCTTTAAGATGGATTCCAAAGGCTTTACAGACTTTACTGCCTGAATGATCAAACTCTGGGGTTGAATCTGGAGACCTTATCCCCAGAACACTCCCAAGTGGCTTCAAATTATGGATGGTTGGGAGCTACAGACAAACACAGGCATCGCTTCTTCTATTGCTATCTCTGGTTTTATAGTTTATAAATTATACTTTTATAGTTTAAAAATCTGCCCCCGCAAACGCTTCCTACCTAATGTGGGTCCGAGGGGATTGTCTACACTGGAGATGGAGCTCTGACCCTTGCAATGCAGCCGGGGCTGCTCCAAGTACATTGCTGTCTGAAACCCTACCTGTGCACTTGGGGGCTAGCTCGTCACATCGCCCAACCAGCCACAGCCGTGCTGCTATTTTTAAGTGCACTGGCTTGATCAGAGCTACCGCAGAGATGTTTATCCAAACTGGGAATTACACCTCCAGCTCCAGTTAGTTAAGCGCTAGTGCTTGGAGGATCCAGCCCTGGAAATGCACAGCAACACAGCACAACAGTTCAGGATGGTCAGTAGAAAACACCGTGCCCAACTTGCAGCGTTAACTGTGGCCAGACAGAGTATAAATGGGAATTTGGCCAGGTTTTCCAGGTTTCCAATTCTGTAGCATAAAAAACATTTTCTCATACCCCAGTTTCATGATTCCAGATTTCCGATGTAAACAGAGTAACGTACAACAATAAAATAAGCAAAAGCCAGGTCTGTGTGGTCCAGAGGGGAGTTTGGGCGTGAGACTCTGTGGAGAGCATGTTCCTGAAATGAAGTTTGTAGCTCCTTGCAGGCACCTGATTGTGAAAGTCATTCTCATGGTTACAATTGTGCTTCTTGACAAAATAGCACCAGGAATCAAGCAGCAAGTCAAAACTTTTCAAAATAATTCCCTTAATCCCTTCAAAAATATGTTTCATTTCAACAGCATTATCTACAAGAACCTTGCGTTATCTGATCAGCAGTGTATTGCTTTATGGCTGCTATCTGTTGGAAGCAAGACTAGTCTTTTTAGATATATCATTTTTAGGTTTGTCGGAAGGCATTTTATAGCTTTATAAAACCCTTAAAATGTTTTTTAAACTCTCCTCCAAGCTTATACGGCTAATTTTAGAATAGCAATTACAAGCTCCCTTATCCCCCAGCAAATTCCCACCATGATGGGGCTTGTAAACGGTTTTAGACGCTTTGAAAGCTCCCTAGCAATAAATCTGAAAGGGAGTGCAAGCCCCTCAGCCTGTACAAATGAAAGAAAGTGTCCTAATTCATGTGACATATAAGACTGACGTCATTTTGCATCTTTCTGTGGCAAAGTTTATATTTGTACTGTTTCAAGGTGTACATTTTTTCCATCTGAATGTTGCCTTACAGTGGCCACGCAAGGATTGTTAGAGGGGCGTGTGTGTATCTGTCTGCTTTCGGTGTGCTGGCGATGTTTGAGGTGTGCTGAGATGTCAGGGGTTTGCAGTGTTCAGGTTGTTAGTGCCAGTCTGTGATCTTTCCTTTTAAAGCAGACTTTGGTTTTTGGTTCGCAGAGGGTGGCACAATGAGTGTTTTAGCCAAAGGGCAGCCTGGGATGGGTTTTTTGGGGGGGATGAACAGCCCCCTGCTGCTATAGGCTAGTGGAAGTGGCTGTCCTGGAGTGGGTCTCGTGCCTTGTTCTTTCGTTAGAATTTTCTCTCTCCTCCTCTCAGCTCAGTTTTCTGTCTGCCCCTTCTCCGTTCTTGCCCAAAGTCTCTCCTGAGTGAAATGCAAAGGCAGAACCATTCACGTTGAAGTTGAATCTTGGAACCCACCGCGTCTGAGAAGCTTTAAAATCAGGTCCAGCTGCTGAGTTCCTGGGCAGGTCCATACCATAGTTCTTCCAAGTCTCACTCAGCACTAGCCCCTAGGTCAGCCTGTAATAAAAAATGGCCCAGATCATTTCTGGAGATGCCTGCGTGGAAGGCTCTCTCCCCTTCCCATGTGGAAGAGCATTCAGTTGCCTTTACAGCACTGTGCCTTGTCTCTTCTAGATCGCTCTTCACAGCTCCAGGGTCCCCAAGGCCTGGGCATAGAGATCGGGCAGACGGAGGGTGAGGAGAGTGCAGAGGGAGCAGGGCTGGCATTATAGGAGTGCTCATTTGGAGCAGCGTGCACAGTTCTGGTCACCCATGTTCAAGAAGGTGAATTCAAACTGAAACAGGTGCAGAGAAGAGCTACTAGGATGATGCGGGGAATGGAGGGCCTGTCTTATGAGAGGAGACTAGAAGAGCTTGGCTTCTCGCAAAAAGAAGGCTGAGAGGGTATATGATTGCTCTCTGTAAATACATTGCGGGGTTGATACCAGGGAGGGTGACGAGCTAGTTAAGTTAAAGAACAATGTTGACACAGGAACAAATGGATATAAACTGGCCATGAACAAATTCAGGCTGGAAACTAGAAGATTTCTAATCATTAGAGGGGGTGAGGTTCCGGGACAGCCTCTGTATAGGACTTGTTGGGATAAACAACTTAAAACTAATTAAGAGAAGGCTGGACAAATTTATGAGTGTGATAGGATGACAGGGTTGCTTATGATTGTAGGGGTCAACACTCAGCAGCCATGGGGCTCACTTCCAGTATCTGTCTTATGATACTACAAGCTCATGCTTCAGGGTTTCAGCTGGCCATCTGCAGGGGTCAGGAAGGGATTCCCCCTCTCCAAGTGTGTGTGTATGCATATGTGTGTATTTTAATCTTCCTCTGAAGCACCAGGTCATGGCTGGAGATGAGACGTTGGACGGGGTGGGCCAGGGCTCCGAGGTGGGACTGAGGATTCTCTCTTGGGTGCTTGGCTGGCTGGTTCTCGCTCACATGCTCAGAGTCTAACTGATCACCACATGTGGGGTCGGGAAGGAATCTTCCCCCAGGTCAGTGACCTTGGGGATTTTCACCTTCCTCTGCAGTGTCTGGGTACAGGACTCTGGCCAGGGTTGTCTGGGTGTATCTCACTTGATCGTTTCCCTGCCATTGTAGGGCCTCGGGCACTGATGCCCCTCGGTCCCTCCAATTCTCTGCCTGTGGCACAGAACAGTCCACTCTCCTGTGGGATGTGATACTTCAGTCTCACGTTGGTTGTTGAGTTTTGTATGTGGGGGCTGGGTGGTGCTGGTGGCTAGTGATAGGACAGGAGGTCAAACTGGATGATCTGGTGGTCCCGTCTGGCCAGAGGCGGTGGGTATAATGAACGAGGGGAGGCTAAGCCTCCCTGGCGCAGCTGCCACCGACCCATCGCTGGACGCCTGGGCTGTGGTGGCCCTGCCTGCGCTCCACCTCTTCCCGTCCCTGCTCTGCCCCTTCCCCAAGGCTCCCACTGCCTACCGCTGCCTGGTGAGTCCCTCCTCTTCTCCACTCCACCTCCCCTCTCCGGAAGTGCTCGCTGCGCCCCTTCTCTCTTCCACCCTCCTCCCCTGCAAGGACCCCTTGCTCGCCGCGTCCCTGCGGGTGGTGGGGGCCTCATGGGAGAAGGGGGTGGAGGAGAGGAAGGATGCAGCAAGCAGTGGGGGTCTTGTGGGGGTGTGTGGAGGAGAGGAGGGATGCAGCAAGCAGTGGGGAGGGACGCAGCAGGCAGTGGGGGGCCTCATGGGGATTGGGTGGGGCCTGCTACAGAGCAGGGATGGAATGTGGGCGGGGCCATGGATGGAAGAGGTGGGGCCGTGGGCGGAAGAGGTGGGACAGGGAGCTAGTCGCCCCTAGGGGGAGCTTCACCTGCCGCCCATGCTTCTGGACTTGAACTCTGTGATTCCGTGTACAAGAGGGATGTCAGTAAGTAGGTAATAGATCAGGAGCCAGTAGATCATGCTCAAGGACCAGTAAATCCTGTGACTGTTTTGCACTGCCAATGGCTTCCACTGGCTGCTCTCTACCTGCATGGAGCCATAGGCATGAGTAGGTGGCTGGCAGTTTACAGCCACCCTGACCCTGCTCCTCGGTGTCGAGAGGGAGACCCTGGCACACCAACTGGTAGCACCCCAGGTTGCCGCCCCTTTTCTGGCTCCTCCAGATCCTCCTGCTGAGGTTCTGGCTGCACTTCTCCTCCCATCCTCCACCTCACGTGCTCCCCGTCCGTGACTCCCCCAAGTCACAGGTTTTGCTCACCAACCTCTTCCTGGTGCTGGCCATGATGGCTGTCCCTCAGTCTGGGAGGAGTAGGAGCTCTGCAGCTACGGGACCCACTTCCATTCCCTCATTGTCTCACGCCTCTGGCAGAGCTCTCTGGGCAGCGTCCAGTTAAGTCTCGGACTCCTTTGTGGAGTGGTGAGCGGGCGCTGCCCTGGGCATTCCTCTGTATCCCCTCTGCTCGCTCATTTTAAACCTTTACCTGCCCCACATTCGTGGGTCTTTATGTTTTGTCCCATGGGGCTTGTTGTTTTCTGGCCTCTCGGCCCTTCCTTCAGTTGTGGGGTCGGATGTAACGCCTAACTGTCCTGGCTGGAGTAATCATTGTTATTACTTTTATTACCATACTGTGCTTTGTCATTCGTTATTGAAAGTGGTACAATCCAATAATAGCATCCTTCTAGAATGTAATATTAGCTTGTACTCACCTTAGCAGTGCCAGTTTCAAAAAACAAACATTAGCTAAACACAGAACTGTAGACACTGGGCAGATAAAGGTCGCTTATTTTCAAATTGTGTTTTTAGCTAGATCTGTAAAACAACTTAAAATCTGTGTGAAAATAAATGCGGTTCCAAGTCTGATACTAATAGTAATGATGGAGACAAGTGTTAGTGAGTCATGTGCATGATTGTGATCCGTAAACATAAATGCCCAAATAATTAGAAAAATAAATTCCCTTTGTTAATAAAAGAGAAAAAAAACCTTAATCCCGTATGTTAAAATTAAATAAATATGTTTTTAGTGGAGTGAAAAACAATTGACTAAAATAGAGTAGATAATGGCAGTAACATGGAGTGTGTCTGTTGGAGAAAGTAAGTAGATTCTAAGCACATTTTATTTATTTTTATTTATCTCTACTAAAAATAGTGTGAAAAGTATCGAACGTGTGTTTCTGATATCCGTGTTAAGGCTCCAGAACTAATACCTCAAGGTTTGGGATTATCTTGCTGTATTATCTCCTGATTGTTCTAAATTTACATATAAACTTAAAATATGGCTTTAATTGGTGTTTGCATGTTTTTTCTTTCTTTATAGAGGAATAAGATACATTGTTCCTGACAGCTACTTTCTAAATTATTATCTGCAAAAAAACCCTATAGTTTTCAGGTGCCTAAATAGCCCCTGGAATCACAGTTAAAGCCCTCACCCCAACCCCCCAAAAAATCTGAAATGGCACCCTGAGTGGGTCATGGCAAGCAGGAGGCTGATAGTTTTTACTGTTTCTGGTTTAGCATGGGTCAGTGTTTGCCTTTCTGGTTTATTATTATTTACTTCCTGATCCCATCTGTGAGAGAGTCAGTTGCAGATCCAGAGCTGTGTAGCCCTTCTGGCCTCGTCTAGACTAGAACTGAAGGGTTTAATGTTAGCACATTAGCTGGGGGTAGGCTAGGGTTTAACTTGGCCAGGCAGGATGGCTGGTCCAGAGTAGACTTTTAGCCTCTTGGTTAGCTAACACCTGCCAACATCACATCTTAAAACCCAGTCTAGACAAGGGCTCTCTGCTTTTTGGAGAGCACTGAAGGGAGATTTCTATAGGTGTTTTTCTCTTTGTTCCCATTGAGTCACCTGCTTCAGACAAAGAAACATCAGGTCTGGATTTTAAATACATTAACTTTCTTTTTCTTTAAAATATATTAATCTCAGTCCCAGCGAGCTCCCATTTGTGCAGAGTGCCCGGAAATGCATTTGTGCAGCAATTGGTTTCCTTATATTTTAGTGACAGATCCAACATATCTAACTCCAGCAATTAATTTAGCAACATAAAAAATTAAGTGGAACATTTTATCAGCTGAGCAGTTTGCGGGCCCTGTTTATGCACGGCACGGAAGCATTCTGCTGGTTTGGGAGTGCATTTAAACATTAAAAATAGCATTCAAAATGCATTTGAAGTTGTGCACTAGATGAAAATGGTACTTCTGGCAAATATTTAGCACGGAATATGAATTCAGAAGCTTATTTGGCCCTAAGAAAATGTGCTGTACATTGGAGTGCTTTGTCAGATTGACAGCAAAGAACACACTTAATGAACAGTAGTGGTGGGTTATTTTCCTGTAAGACTATGAGCTGTCGTTCCATAACAGGAAGGGTAAAATAACCAGGAATAGGAGACAAATTGGCAGGTGTAATCTTAATTGAATTAATCTGTCAAAAATTTACTCTAGAAATTGTGCATTTATTTAGCGTCACTCTGCGTCAAACTTGAATGATGGCATTAGATCTCTGCTCCTTAGAAGGCCCTAATGCCGTAATTTTTCCTAGTATTTGAATAGCTCGGTTGACTTTTAATTATGCTGGATAATAACAGGACTAGGAGCCTGTGGAGGGTGACATGCCATCAAACATCTTTATTTGTGCTGTTAAGTAAATAACATTAAGGAAAGGGATAGGACTTCTTTATCCCTTTTCCAGGAGAGGAAAGGATTCCCCCTGCTAGCATTGCCTTCACCCTGCTGCTCCCCTTTTGATGGTGACTGGGGGGGTGAATAACTTCCCACTTGTGGCTATTATTATTAGTTAGTGTTTGACTGGGGAAGGAAATAGCTAATCTTTCTGTCCTCAGCTGGGCCAGTCAAATCTTTCATTCCACTGTGGTAACAAAGACTGAAGTGCTTCTGATGCTGTGAGAACACCAGGCATGGTGTACATTGGAGATTTGAATGGTCTTCCTTTCATTCTGCGTTTCCCTCTCCGGCTATGGCGTGAGAATTCCTGCTTGCTTGCTGCCAGCAGTTACTTTGGATTCTTACCTTCTGGGAAGGACTGAGGAGCAGTTCTCAAATCTGTCAGTGAATAAAGGTTAACCTCATATCTGTAATTATCTTAATTACCCAGTCAAATGTCTATTAGTGATTATTGCCCAATCCAAGTGTGGGCCTCCCCATACTGCCTACTGGGCCCCACTCATTCCAGGTTGCAGCTGTGCCACTCCAGTGGAGTTGTTCTTGCTTTACACCAATGTGACTAAGACCAGAATTGAGTCCCCAGTGGAATACTTCTGCTTACATTCCTTTAGTTTTCTGGCAGATTTCAGGAAGAGTGTGGAATATTAACTAAGTCATAGAATCCTCCATAATAGCCATGAAAAGTCCGATTACCATCCCCTGAGAGGACCAGGGCAAGGCTGGGTGCAAGGACTATGCCTAATCTTTCCTTGCCATGTATGTTCTAGTCTGGTTTTCAGTTTCTTAAGTAGTGGGGCTTCTCTCACTTCCCTTCGGAGTTAATTCCCCAGTCTAACAGATCTAACCATTAGGAAATATTTCCTTGTATTTAACATATTTTCTGTTCTTAGTGCCATCCTGTTACCCTGAGCAATCTCCCTTTGTGCCATGGTAAATCATTCCTCTCCGTTCACATATTTCTGGACAGGAAGCATTCAAGGCACAGATTTCCCTTCCTTTGGTTTTAGAAGTCTAATATCCCAGTGCTTAGATGGAGAATCCTGTGGGAATGCGTATGCTAAAAGCACCAAGGAAAGCTGTTTCACTAGGGGGTATTCAAATGAACAGTCTGGTTTAGTAGCCTAGCTGTTAGAACACCTGGAAGGTAGCCAAGGTCATCTCAAGGTAGGTCATCTTATTGTTTCCCTGTAACAATTTATGTTTGGATTTTGTTATACAGTGACAGAATTTTCAGACTGATATTACAGGGGAAATCTGCTGTTATCTCTGTGTGAATTACAGAAGCTTTTTCTCTCAGAATTAATTGTACCCTTAGAGGGGTTTAGTGCATAATCTCTGGTCTACAATCTCTTTCACTTGTCAAGTGGAGGTCCCTTTGTGGAATGAGTTTGGAAGGCTCAGCTCAAGGGGGAGTTTCTGTTGCAAAGTCAGTTGTATTGTTACAAAATTTGGCACACGCCATATCTCTTTGGAGGGCAAGTCTATTACTGAAATGGATTGGAGATTAATACTCTCCACATGCTGCCTCCTGCAGCTGGGCGGCCTTCCATTTTAAGCTTAAATCCATTGCCAGGGTTTGGTGTATCTCTTTGGGGTCAGGAGTGCAGAGATGCTCGCTGGTGTGAGTTTGTGAGACGAAAGAGACGCCCGGCTTTTCAAAGCTGTCAGCCCTTGATTGTGAGAGGTGAAAATCAAATTCACTCAGAGTGTTGCTGAGAAGTGGCACCTGCAGCGTGGGATGCTCAGTTGTCTTGTTTTCATAATTTTTTCTGCTTTTTTCCTTTTGCTGCAAAAGCCTTAGCAACGCGGGAATTCATTGCACAAGCAGTGGCTGACCAGATTCTAGGAAAGCATTAGAAGAACTGCCAGGTTGCTGTTTCCCCTCCTATCCGCGTACAACAGCAACTTTGCACATACTGATAATTCTTTGCTTGAGAGTATTTTCCAGTTTATTGTGTTGGAGATTGATGTATCACTGGCTGCTGCCACAGCGGCTTGATAATGCAGTCTCTCAGTTTTACCCCCTTCTGTGCTGTAGGCTCCAGCCAAGCCCTCACACAGCTAGCTAGGTTATTCCTCTGTTCTTGTTGTTTAGCAGGGAATTTTCAGTCCTCGTTCATGCTAGCAACTGCTTTTAGGAGAGAGGAAAACATTTTGGTATGTAGGATTCCCAAATGCCCTGGGAGTTGATTCCCCACTGATTTTGTTCCTCTCCACCTTCCCTACAGTTTGCATCAACGAACATGTCCCTAAAAGCGGAGGGGGAAGTGCGGGAGTAAGGATGAGTTTTTGCAAGTTGTGCCTCAAACAGCTAAAATAAATTTGCAAACTCTGTTTAAATTGTTAATAATTCTTTAAAAGGGCAACGGTCGAATTTGCTCCCAAATTTAGGATCCAGTCCTGCAGCTTTTACTCATTTGAGAAGCCCCCTGGAAGTCCATAGGATTACTCATGTGAGCAAATGCTGTGGCAACAGTTAGATTCTGGATGTATATTTGGGAAGAAATTTTCATAAGTGCCAAAGGGATGAGGGAGCATAAATCTCACTGACCATCATTGGGATAGAGCACAAGGCCCATTGAAAATCACTGGGAAAATCCCATAGGCCCTTTGAAAACTCTCTCCCACTGGCTGTATTTATTGTATTAATGTACATTTCCCCAGCCTTTCTAAGGCAGTCTCACCATAGGAGGTGAGAGCCCACTTCTGACTAAACCAACAGAGCAGCAGAAATGTCCCTTGATTTTTAATTCCAAAGGAAACATTTCTTAAAATGAATCAGCGTCCCCTGTAGGATTTGCACCTTGTTGCAGCTAATTCTTGAGAACCTAGACCTGCACCAGAAGAGAAACTGACATCTGTTTTCACTTTCTAAGCTGAGAGAAATACAGGACCTGATCGGCAGCCCATTGAAATCAGTTGCAGTCTTGTCTCTGGGCATTGGATCAAGGCCCCGGCGTGTAAATAGCGAAAAACAAATGAGATTTGAAAATTCCAGCTGACTAATCTAAGGGTATTTGTAACCTGGAAGGGGATTTGCATGCTTCATTTTGTAAAATGTGGCTCTAAAGGCAAGACTTTGGGTGACCATGCGAGCAGCAGAGCGTTCTGATCTTGCTTTGTGTTCTCTCTCCACGCACCAGTTAATAGGGCCGGCTTTTCATTCTCCCCATCCCCAAGGGTCTGTTTGTTTGTTTGTGTTTGAAAGGCATCTGATATCCTCTCCTTGGCTCTGCCAGTTCCCTGCTGTGCTGGGATCCTGAGCTGCTTCACATGCTGCCTGCTCTTGCTGATGGTATGTGTGCATGACCCCCGTGTGGGGGAGAGGGCGTGCCAGCCCAAGGAGCTGGCCACGCTCCAGCGCCTGGCCGTGACATACAGGACCCTTCATGAAACCAGACAGAATTAAACCCTTTGTTTCCTGTTTGCCGGGCTGGCTTAGAAAAAAGTCAGTGAGGCTGAAGCGCCCAACAAGACAGTCTTTGTAGTAATTTAATTAATCGGTTTAGCTGAGGGGCAGTGAGGATGGGAGGTCATACTATAAATACCTGCATTTCTTGGAGTTTTGAGATGGTTCTGGTGCAAGGGCCTTATAGCCCTCCTGGGCTTCCCTGTTGCCAATGGGCACGGTGTGTCTTGCGATCAGGCTCGAAAGGAATTCCCATGAGGATCTTGCTTACCTGTCCACTGCACTGTTGCCAACCTGCAGCTGTTGATGTCCTTTGGAAATTTTTTTCTACCCACACCGGTTCCCGTTGGGCATTTCACTCCCCAGTGATTCAGAACGGAGGAGATAGTTGCTAAACACCTCTGACCGAGACACTTAGCTCAGTGCGCCTGGCCTAGGAAGGCCATGCATGCATGTCTGGGGATGGGGATAGCACTGACATTACAAACCACACTTCCATGTCATTAGAATGGGTCCATCAGTATTTGCTGGGGATGAATCTTGGCACCGAGGCTCAGCCTAGGAGGAGGCGAGTTTTTTAAACAGAAATAATCTGTGAGATTGTTTTTAAACAGTGACAATATGTGTGAAATATCACAGATTTGGGGTTAATTTTCATCAGTTTAAAATGAAACCAGCTCAGTTAAATAACTCTCTCTGCCTTGGCTTTGGAGTTTGGAGGCATGGCTGCCACACAGGGACGTTAGCAGCATGGCAGGGAAGTTTTGGCAAAATCTAAATTAGAGAGCCCCTTATGGCTGATGGTATTCTCTGGTTGCAAACTCCATGGCCTCTTGAGTCGTGGATCTAGTGCAGGAAGGAGGGAGGGAGAGTGACCTGGGTGGTCAGGAGCGGTGTGTTGCGTTGTCACAGTCCTTGTGTCCAAGACGTTTCATCATGGCAGTCTTGTTTCGCAATGGCTGGTTGCAATAGCTATTCTTCCCAGTGGCCCACATAGTGCCTGGAGTTAGAAATCATCCCCTTCTCAGTGTACAGGCTGCTGGGAATAAAGTGAGCAAGCAGCCCCAGAACCATTCGAACAATTTACCCAGGGTCATGGTGGATTCTCCGTCACTCACAGTGTTTAAATCAAGACTGGATGTTTTTCTAAAAGCTCTGCTCTAGGAATCATTGTGGGGCAACTCTCTGGCCTGAGCTGTACAGGAGGCCAGGTGAGATGATCACAATGGTCCCTTCTGGCCTTGGAGTCTATGAATGTTTCTTGGCCCTTCTGTCACTGTTGTATGTCGAGCAGTGATCCTAGCACATAGTCCAGACCTCCTGCTCTCACAGCCCAGTGTGATACCTGGGACAGAAAAACTGTGTGGTGCTGCCTGGAAGCTGAGGGCAGGATACTCTTAGTAGAAGGAATTTTCAGCACAGGTTATTGCTACCCTCCCAGGACTGAGATGAATATTCATCAGAGAGTCTGTTCTAGAGCAAAGCTTGGTTGCAAACTCTGGGGTCTAGCAAGACAAGTACATCTCGGCTCACTACAGATTAATTACATCTTAGAGTGCTTTCTGGATGGCCTGATGGGTTCCAAACTGCCTCCAGTGCATGTGATGGCTTTACCCAGGCCTTACCCACTGTACTAGGTGTTGGTAAACAAGGACTCGTTTCATATCATCTTCACAGGGAGCATTTACTGAACTTGCCACAAGTTTCTGAGCTGGAAGCTAGATTTAGGACTGCAGGCTGCGTGACTGGTTGGGAAGTGTGACGGAGTGTATCAGCCCCGAACTGGTACAGCAGGGGTTATCCCTTCTCTCTTAGCCAAGGAGGCCACGTTCACCTCTCCCCCCAGCTCTGCTTGGCATGCTCCAGTTGGAGCTAGGATATAAAAGGCAGCAGAGCAGCTCCATCTGGGCTGACCGCCGGTGGAGAAGGAGGTGTGTTGCTAGCTCCTGAGGGAGGACTGTCTGCCCTCCAAGATGTGGAGGCTAGCCAGTTGGAGATGGACCCCGATGCACTGGCTTGGGATGTCACAGAGAGTGGAGAACCCCAGAGACTTGGGTAGGAAGTAACCCAGGGAAGCTTTGTGGGGAAACGGTTACAGAACCGGACCACGGTTCAGCATGTTTTGGTAGGAGCCCCACCAAGCTGGTGGGCAACCCCACCACCGATAGGGCCCTGGGTTGGGGCCCGGTGGAGAAGGTGGCCCGGTTCCCCCCTTCCTGGCCACTACCCACCCTGGGATGGTGGCCCCACTCACCAATATTATGGACTTTGGCTGCTAGGCTGCACTGCCCTGAGAACAAGAGTCATATTAAGGACTAAGACCTCAAAGCCACGCAGCCCCAAGACATGGGGCAGCCCTTCAGACTCGATCGCGGGGCAGTGACGTACCTCTCCCCTGTCCTCACAGGGTGACAAGGTGTATCAGCCCCGCGACAACTGGTGGAGAATGCGGGCATCGGTCGGGACCTGCTAGATGGAGACCAAAAAGCTTATGAAATGGCTGCTAGAGAGCCAGCAGCAATAGGCTGCGCAGCAGCAGCGGGTGCAGCTGCTCCAGCAGCTCACCTCACATCAACAGCTTCAGTGGCACAGCAGCAGGAGCAGCAGCAACAGCTGATGCGGGAGTTGGCCACCCAGCAACAGGCGCAGCAGAAACGACTAGTCCAACAGATGGCATCATTGTTGCGACCCCCTAAAGACCCTTCCCCTACTCTGGCCGGGTGCGAGGCTTGGGGTGGCCTGACGGGTATTCTGGTACGCCGGACAAAGATGGGACCCAGTGATAACCCGGAGGCGTTCCTCGTGACATTTGAGCAGGTTGCCACTGCCGCCTGGTGGCCACCCAAATAATGGGCCACACTCCTAGCCCCTTACTTAACTGACCCGGTGCAGACGGCATACCGGAACCTCGACCCCCACGAGGCGTGAGAATATTCTAAAGTAAAGGCAGCCATCCTGGACCAAATGGGCATCAACCCCGAAACCTACCGACAGCGACTCCACCGTGAGTGGTACCCGCCAGGGCCAGACCCAGAGCTGTGGCACAGAGAATCCAGGATTAGTGTTGGTGGTGGCTGGAACCGGAACATCGGACCGGGGTCCAAGTGGCCGAAGCTGTGGCCCTGGAACAATTCACTCAGATCCTGCCTGCTTGGGGGAAGGAGTGAGTGCAATGGCATCGCCCGGCAACCCTCGCCGAAGCGGTCTCCCTGACAGAGGACTACATGGCTGCTGAGGGAGTGGAGCGATCGGGCCATAAATCGGTGACCCCAGGAGATCGAGACTGACGGCCAGGTCAGTGGCCTTGCAAGACCGAAGGGGGGAACCCCTGCCTCTGTGCCAGGCTGCCAGCACCCACAACAGGGCCCAGTGCAAGGGACCCAATCGGGGCAACCTCTACCCGGGGCAAAGATGACTCACCCCCGGCCACCCCACTCACAAGGGGAAATTGTGACCTATGTTATGAGTGTGGACAGGAAGGGCATTTCCGGAGAGAATGCCCTTACATGCACTGCAATTACGGGCAGGTTTGGGTGGCCGGTCACCACGCCTGGAAAGACCTTGGTTCCTGTTCGGGTGGATGGGATGCCAACAACGGGCCTGGTGGACTCAGGATGCAGCCAAACAATCATATGTGCCGGCCTGGCTGGGGCACCCATACGTCTGCAATGCATTCATGGGGACGTGAAACTGTACCCAACCATCTGAGTGCGACTCGAGACTGCCCATCAGGAAGGACTGTGCCTAGTTTGGGTGGCCCAAAGCTAGCCTACCTGGTGATCTTGGGGTGCAACTGGCAGGGTTTTGTTGGTCTCCTTCAGGAGTGGCGCGCACACCCCTTGGGAGCTAGGGAGGCACACCCTGCGAGGAGAGGGTTGCTGGGCCTTCCAAGGCCAGACAACCCCACAGAAGGACCCTCGGGAAATCCTGGGACACCAGAGGCAGGCTGCCCCCTCGTTGAAGCTCTGACAAGAAAAATGCAAGGATGGCTGGACATTGACGAGAACTTCCTAGAAAAGCAAAGGGGAGACCCAACCATCAGCTGGGCCTGGCAGCAGGTCCCACCCGGAAGGAGGATCAACCTCAGCACCTTCCCCAAGGACCTCGGTTTGAGATCTGCAATGATCTTCTCTACCGGTTGGTCCAGGACCTGCAGACAAAGGAAGACCTGCGCTAATCAATCAATTCTGAAGCACTTAGAGGAGAGGAAAGTGATCAGGAACAGTCAGCATGGATTTACCAAGGGCAAGTCATGCCTGGCTAACCTAATTGCCTTCTATGAGGAGATAACTGACTCTGTGGATGAGGGGAAAGCAGTGGATGTGTTATTCCTTGACTTTAGGAAAGCTTTTGATATGGTCTCCCACAGTATTCTTGCCAGCAAGTTAAAGAAGTATGGGCTGGATGAATGGACTATAAGGTGGATAGAAAGCTGGCTAGATCGTCGGGCTCAATGGGTGATCAACGGTTCCATGTCTAGTTGGCAGTCGGTTTCAAGCGGAGTGCCCCAAAGGTCGGTCCTGAGGCCGGTTTTGTTCAATATCTTCACTAATGATCTGGAGGATGGCGTGGACTGCACTCTCAGCAAGTTTGCAGATGACACTAAACTGGGAGGAGTGGTTAGATACGCTGGAGGGTAGGGATAGGATACAGAGGGACCTAGACAAATTAGAGGATTGGGCCAAAAGAAACCTGAGGAGGTTCAACAAGGAGAAGTGCAGAGTCCTGCACTGAGGACGGAAGAATCCCATGCACTGTTACAGACTAGGGACCGAATGGCTAGGAAGCAGTTCTGCAGAAAAGGACCTAGGGGTTCCAGTGGACGAGAAGCTGGATATGAGTCAACAGTGTGCCCTTGTTGCCAAAAAGGCTAACGGCATTTTGGGCTGTATAAGTAGGGGCATTGCCAGCAGATCGAGGGACGTGATCATTCCCCTCTATTCGACATTGGTGAGGCCTCATCTGGAGTACTGTGTCCAGTTTTGGGCCCCACACTACAAGAAGGATGTGGAAAAATTGGAAAGAGTCCAGCGGAGGGCAACAAAAATGATTAGGGGGCTGGAGCACATGACTTATGAGGAGAGGCTGAGGGAACTGGGATTGTTTAGTCTGCAGAAGAGAAGAATGAGGGGGGATTTGATAGCTGCTTTCAACTACCTGAAAGGAGGTTCCAAAGAGAATGGATCTAGACTGTTCTCAGTGGTACCAGATGACAGAACAAGGAGTAATGGTTTCAAGTTGCAGTTGGGGAGGTTTAGGTTGGATATTAGGAAAAACTTTTTCACTAGGAGCGTGGTGAAGCACTGGAATGGGTTACCTAGGGAGGTGGTGGAATCTCCTTCCTTAGAGGTTTTTAAGGTCAGGCTTGACAAAGCCCTGGCTGGGATGATTTAATTGGGAATTGGTCCTGCTTTGAGCAGGGGGTTGGACTCGATGACCTCCTGAGGTCCCTTCCAACCCTGATATTCTATGATTCTAACTGCTGGCCCCACGGCGGTTCCGGCGAGGTGTGCTCCACCTGGCCCACTCAGTACCCTGGGCTGGGCACCTGGGGAGGGAGAAAGCGTTGCAGTGGGTGGCCCAAAGATTCTTTTGGCTTGGTATACACCAAGAAGTGCGAGACTACTGCACCTCTTGCCCCGCGTGTCCAGAGGGCAGCCCGAAGGGGGTACCAAGGGCCCCCCTTGTGCCCTTACCATGGTTGGGATCCCCTTCGAGCATATTGGCCTGTACTTCGTGGGGCCCCTGGAGAAGAGCAGCATGGGCCACAAGTATATCCTCACTGTGGTTGACTACGTGACGTGGTACCCAGAGGCTGTACCTTTGTGGGCCGCCACTGACCCCGCTATCGCTAACAAACTTCTGCAGATCTTCACTAGAGTTGGACTACCGCTCAAAATACTAACAGACCAGGGAACTAATGTAACATCCAGGCTGATGGTGGAGCTATGCTTCCTGCTAAATATCCACGCCCTCAAATCCTCGGTCTACCGCCCCCAGACGGATGGGTTAGTGGAGCAATTTAATGGGACCCTGAAGTTGATGCTGAGGAAGTTCATGGAGGACAATCCCTGGCACTGGGATAAGTTGCTGCCCACACTACTCTTCGCCATATGAGAGGTTCCACAGGCATCCACTGGGTTCTCCCCATTTGAACTCCTCTATGGGAGGCAGCCCCGGGGAATCCTGGACCTCCTGAGAGAGACTTGGGAAGAACAGGAGACCCGGATCAGGGGTTCTGTCCAGTACGTGCTGCGGGAAGGGCGCCAGGAGCTGTGTACCATGGCGCGGGAGAACCTGTTCCGGCCCTAAGCGCTCAAGAGAACCAGTACAACAGGGGAACAAAGATGAGGACCTTCGAGCCCAGAGACCAAGTCCTGTTATTACCCTCCTCGGAGTCTAAGCTGCTGGCCAAGTGGCAGGGCCCCTTCGAGGTAACCAGATGGGTAGGCCCTGTCGATTACGAAATACGGCTACAGGGGTGTCGGAGAGATGCACGGGTTTACCACGTGACCCTCCTCAAGGCCTGGAAGGAATGGGAGGGCCTGATGATCGCCCCATACCGCCCGGAGCCCGAGTTGGGGCTGCTGGCTGACGAACCCGCTGAGCCAGGGCCGGTGGCAATCGGCCAGGAGCTCGATATCGAACAGCAGGAGCAGGTACGACGGCTAGTATCTTCCTTCCCCACCGTCTTGTCTGCCCAGCCAGGGAAAACGAATGATGAGCCATCGCATTGACACCATCCCCAGCCAGAAAGTGAGAGAGAACCACCGCCCGCTCCCCAAGAAGATGGGGCGGGGGTGCAGAAGGAACTAGACATGATGCTGGCCCTGGGCGTGGTTGAGGAGCCCAGTCAGGTTCTGCATTGACTTCAGGAAGGTGAATGGTATCTCAGTTTGATGTCTACCTCATGCCCCAGGTGGACAAACTGCTTGAGCAGCTGGGCAATGCATAATTTATCTCCAGCTTAGATCTAACTAAGGGATATTGGCAGATCCCTTTGACACCAGCCTCCAGAGAGAAGACAGCCTTTCCTAAACCATTTGGCCTCTACCAGTTCACCATGATGCCTTTTGGTTTGCATGGGGCCACCACCACTTTCCAGTGGCTCATGAACCAAGAATTGAGTCCCCACAATTCGTACGCCATCATGTACGTCGACGATATTGTCATCTATAGCACCGGCTGGGAGGAACATCTCCAGCACCTCGCCAGCATGCTACGAGCCCTGGGAGATGCAGGCCTCACCGTGAACTTGGCCAAGTGTCACTTGGGACAGCAGGAGGTGACGTATGTGGACTACACCGTGGGTAGGGGAAAGCTACGCCCCTTAATAGACAAGGTGCAGGCCTTATGGGACTACCACACCCCCATGACAAAGAAGCACGTACAGCAATTCTTAGGACTGGCAGGATATTGCTGCCGGTTTGTACCCAACTTCGCCACGCTTGCCACCCCACTGACGGACTTGATGAAGAGCTCCCAGCCACGGAAAGTCCAGTGGTCAAAAGACTGTGAGGCTGCCTTCCAGGTGCCGATGCTGTCCCAGCCCGACTTCACAAAGCCTTTCACCCTCCAGATGGACGCTTCAGAGATAAGGCTGGGAGCAGTGCTGTTGCAAGAGCTAGAGGGGGAGGAGCACCCCATCCTGTATCTCAGCTGCAAGCTGTTCCCCCGGGAGACCCGCAATTCCACAATAGAGCGGGAGGCCTTCGCTGTTAAGTGGGCGGTCGACGCCTTAAGATATTACCTTTCAGGGAACCCCTTTTCCTTGGTAACTCCTTCCGTGTGCTGCACCGGCCAGGGAAGGCCCATGCGAACGCGGACTTCTTCTCCCGGGCAGGGGGAGGAAAGGGGAAGGGATTCCGGTGTTTGTCATAGTGAGCCAATATTCTCTTGAGCGGGGAAACCATGTCATCCTTCATCTCCAAGCAGCACTCGGAGGAGATGTTTAAAGCACTGGGTGGTGAAGATGCTTTGAAAACCTAGAGAGATGGAGTGGCACAAACAGGAATTGCAGGGAGCATTTAAAATGTATTTATAGGACACGATAAAGCGACAGAAAATCAAGGTCCCTTTTTGTACCCTACTGCCAAAGCATTGGAGGGAAGGAAGCTCCTAATCTTCATTGTGCAGGTGGATAAAACATACAGTTCAGAAGCTCAAAAGCAGGGCCGTCCTTAGCCATAGGCAGAACAGGCAGCCGCCTAGGGCACCACTCTACCTGGGGGCACCGCTCTACCCGGAGCCCGGACAGACGGGAAGCAGTGGAGCATGTAAGAGCAGGGCTGCTGGATCCTAGAGAGAGCCGAATGCAGCACAGTCTGAGGGAGGGGATTGGCTGCTGGGGTCTCTGGGAAGGGTAGGGGTATGGGTGGGGGAAGGAACTCACCTGTGAGTGTGACTTTCCCCCAGCGTGAGGTGAGGCAGGCTCGGCGGCTCTGGCACCAGTATCCTTTGTTGTCCCCCATAACGTCCATTCTTCTCCCCCCCCCCAAGGAGCGCACCTCTCTCTCTCTTCCCCCTCCCCTCCGGCAGGGCTGGGTTGGGTGAGGTGCTGGGGGGCGGGGGAAGGAATGAAAGTGGAAGTAACTCACTTCCTCAGCAGCCAGCCAGGATTGGAATGGTCACACACGGCTGGGCTGGGGATAGGGTGACCAGATAGCATGTGTGAAAAATCAGGACGGGGGTTGGGGTAGGGTGAGCAGATGTCCCACTTTTATAGGGACAGTCCCAATTTTTGGGTCTTTTTCTTATATAGGCTCCTATTACCCCCCCCACCCCCTGTCCTGATTTTTCACACTTGCTGTTTGGTCACCCTAGGTGGGAGTAATTGGTGCCTATATAAGACAAAGCCCCAAATATCGGGACTGGCCCTATAAAATCAGGACATCTGGTCACCCTAGCTGGGGAGCGCGTCTGTCCCCTGGGCTGGCAGCGATCCATCTCATCCGGGGGGAGCTGCACAGGGCAGGATGAACTGCTGTGGCTCCATGGGTGCCCCGTCCCTGAGATCAGATGCTGTGCTAACTTCACCGTGGTCCATTTGGCTGGCGATGGTGCCCATTGGTGTGTGATCGGACCTGAGGGTTTTCTGCTGCTGTTGCTACTATGCACCCCAAGAGGTGGATTTCGGGGTCCTGCAGTTTTCCACCTATCTCCTCCTCTACTGCAGCTGTTGGACCAGCAGGCTGGGGGGTGAGCCAAGCATGAAAGCAGTATTGTGTTGCCATTTAGATTGTCATTTAACAACTTTGTTTGCCAAAAATGCTTGCTAACAATCCTGAATTCAATTTCAATATTTAAAAAAAAAATCAATATCTTAGCCAAAAACAGAAAATTAAGTTGTTGACAATTATTTGTGACAAGTTTGGTATGGGGCAGGGAGTGGGCCAGTTTTCATCAGAGAAACAAAAAATGTTGACTGACTTTCCTATAGCCCTGTTACTGCTAAATAGAGCCCTCCAACAACTGTAATATGCTCATCTCCTTACTAGTGTATAGAGCAGGGGTCGGCAACCTACGGCATACGTGCCAAAGGTGGCATGTGAGCTGATTTTTGATGGCACGCAGCGGTGGGCTGAGTGGCTCAACCCACCTCTGCTCTGGGGTTCCGGCTGCTGCCCCATAGCTCAAGGTCACAGTGCAAGAACCTAGAGAGCCTCCTGAAGCATGGTGATAGTTTTGATTTAAATGGACTTGAACTGAACGAAGATTTGAGTACACTGTCACCAATGTTGCCACATGCAAAATCAGTGATGGACATTGTACAGTTTATTCATACCACCAAACTTGTTGACATGTATCCTAATGTATACATTGCCACTCGTATTCTACTGACAATTCCTGTAACAGTAGCATCAGGAGAACGGAGTTTCTCAAAACTAAAGCTCATTAAAAACTATCTCCGCTTTACAATGAGTCAGGAACACTTGACTGGTCTTGCTATTCTTGCAATCGAACAAGACATCACTTTGTCTTTGTCATACAATGACATTATTATTGATTTTGCAGCCAAAAAAGCCAGAAAGATTGCTTTTAATTAAAAACAAATCCTTGTTTCAATACCTCTTCATATAAATTTCCAATAAAATGTTGACAAATTTAAATGTTGACAAATTTAAAAAATTATATTATTTGCATCATTCTGTCAAATCAGAATTTTTTCTATAGCACTACTTCTTTAGTGCTAGTCCATCAGCATTACAGTGTGCTTAAGTGAGTTAAACTGGGTTTAATAACGTGCATGTGGCAAGTTTTCCAATACTGTAAGCTTATGTTTGTGGTGTTAAGAGCAAGTCAGGCACAGGGGCACCAGTTTAATAATCCCGCCTAGGGCACCATAAATCCTAAGGACGGCCCTGCTCAAAAGGCAAGACCCTGGTATCAATAGCAATATCCTATGTGGAAAGACTGCTTGCTCCTTCTCCATCCTGATTATTAGGGTAGTGCCTAAGTACCAGCCAAGAAGGGGGCCCCATTGTGCTGGTCAGTGCATCAACGGAGCTGTGGAGGGTCTCTGCCCTCAAGAGCTGACAATCTAATTAGACCAGCCAAACGCAGGGTGGGGGAGGGGGAGAACATCCCAGCCGATCGAACAGCGGGATGGCAGCAAGCAGTTTTAGGTGGGTTTAGTTAGGAGGCGATCAGCTAAGTGGGAGGAAGAGTGAAGAGATGGGGGAGGTGAAAAAGAGAGCAAAGGGGGAGTGGATGTGGGGTGAAGAGACTGTGAAGAGGGAGGTCTCTGGAGGTCCCTGCTTTTGGCTGCTTCTGCTGACCAGAATGGATCTTCTCTGCGGACTTTCCCTAAGGTCACATGGCAGGGGGAGGGGAGGCTCCATCTTGTTCTAGTGTCCCCAGAGCGCTGCGGGGGCGGGGTGTCTCCCCTGCACATTTCTAGCTTGGTAGGGAGGGGTGGCCCTGGCTCTGGACCCTGTTTTATCCCCTCCCCCCAGTGCTGCAGGGTCTGCTTTGGCTGCTTCTGCAGCTGCTGCTACTGGATCAAGATCACCAAGGTGATGGCCTGGTCCAGCCACATTTACTGGCATGACAAGATAGATGCCCTTTTCTCCGCAGATGCAGCAGCTGGGAGATAGGGACAGCAGTCAGGAATCTAATGATCTCTTCACTTACTTTTGTTTCTGAAACACATATAAATGTTTGCCCTACCTGGATAGTGCTGTTACAGAGACCTCCCAGCAGGACTCTCAGACATAGGAAAGCAGGAGAAAGAAGACGCTTGTCTTACCAATTCATTTTTATTTTTACTGGTATTTGTGTCTGGCAGTTCATCCAATGGAACTGAGAGTAGATGTACACACTGAAAAATGTCTATTGTGAGTATGTGTGCATGAGCCCAAACGCACATGCTTTGGCGCTTTTGTTTTCTGCAAGTGTCCAAGTACTTGAGCTTTGCTAGTGTGCAGGCTCAAGAAAAGCAAATGTTTGGTTTGAATGGTCAAATATTTGCCAAAAGCAAATTCTGAATTGCATATTCAATTATAAAATTATTTGGTGCAGTGTTCGGATAGTTACATAAATCATGTGATATATTATTTCTGTGCCCCGATTGGATGAGTTGTGTAATTTACCAACCCAGTGCAAATTTTGAACGACAAATATCACAATTGTATATGCTATTAGAAATTTGCACTGTTAAGTTAGTTACAGTGTGAATTTCAAATTATGTGTATGTTCCAATTGCAAATAATGCCATCAATCTGAAGACCAAGAATTATTTGCTGAAAAAATTGCAAATAACTGTGAAATTCTTAAATCACTTATTATTCCAAATCTGTCCCTGGACAATTCCTACCTGGAAAAAAGGTGAAATTTATCGAATAAATTACAAGTTGTAAATGACTTGTTCAGCTGTATTATACAGATAAATAGTTTCAATCAAAAATCCCTTATGACATATTGTAGTGAAACTGATTCAATATTTAACAATCTAATTAGTATTGTTACAGCTTTGGGAGTGTCCATAAGGCAGCGCCAGTGGGTGGGGGAAAGAGGCTCACTGCTGGGCCCTGGAGCAATTCGGCTGTCTATCCCTGCTCTGTAGACAACCAAAATCCTCCATAGAATTGTCAGTTATGGAAATTGGGGGGAAATAAAGTGACAAATCAAATTTATTTAAATAAACTTTTCACTGTTGATGGATGGGAGCCTGCAGTATGTACATGGTGCACAATATCTTTGTGCTATGTTAAACAACCCTGGCTGTATTCTAGTTGTTTTGGTTAAGCCTAGCCAGATTGTGCAGGCAAATAGTGAAGGTACCTTAATCACCCAAGCCCCCTGCCACTCTCCCCTCCCCCCAAAATCCCACAACACTATAGAATTCTACACAAGCAGCAGTGGTTGCAACATTAAGGTTGCAAAGTAAATCACTCCGAAGTCACAAAAGCCAAAGTTACGGTAGCCTTCAGCTACGTGGTAACACGTATTATTTCTGCAGGACCTAGCCTCATTCTCCAGACTGTCTCCTGCTATCCTCCAGATATTACACTGGCCTTAGGCTCAGGATCGGCAATTTCCCACTGCTGGACCAGTAACAAGGTTAAGAGCCAGGATCTCAGGGGAATGGGGGGGATAAAGGGGCTCGTCAGTGTAGCAGACAAAGATATAACCACCTTGCAGCCATTGGATTTTGAAGATAGACAAATTCAGACTGGCTGTAATGTGCAAATTTTAAACAGTGAGGGTAATTAATCACTGGAACAGTTTACCGAGGATCGTGGTGGAATCTCCATCGCTGACCATTTTTAGGTCAAAATTGGATGTTTTTCTAAAATGTGTGCTTGTCGTAGGCGAGACTGCCCTGTAGCACCACCTGCTTAGTTAGTGTGGCATTGCAGGTGCTCCCTGCCTCAGTTTCCCTTTTCAGAAAGCCAGTAACTCCACTTTAGGCCCTCTTGACACATGACTGAATGATACCATTCTGGGGGCTGGTTTATTATAAAACTTCCTACCGAAGAGTCTGTAACAAAAAGTCCCAAATGAACAAAAGGCGGTTTGTTCCCAGTGCCCCTAGAGTTATCTCTGTCTCTCTGGGTGTGCCTGCACTGCAGTTAGACACCCACGGCTGGCCCGGGCCAGCTGATTTGGGCTAGGGGCTTTCATTGCAGTGCAGATGTTTGGGCTTGGGGCGTAGCCAAAGCTCTGGGACCCTCCCACCTTGCTGGGTCCCAGAGCTCAGGCTGCAGCTGAAGCCAGAACATCTACACTGCAAAATGAAACAGCTCTGAACCCCGAGCCCCGCAAGCCTGTCAGCCGGCACGGGCCAGTTGCGGGACTCTAATTGCAGTGTAGGCATACCCTATGTCTCTCCTTTCGGCAGGAGCCCCCGCCCTCCTCCAGGAGCTGGATAGTTCAAACAGTCATTGTCCCTCTCCTTACCAGAAGTCCCCAGCTCTCCTCTTGGAGCTGGGTTGCAATTCAGCCCACTGTAGGACCTTAGCTAGCTTCTCCCTGATCTGGCCCCACTTAGGCCTCAGGTTTAAGGGTCTGGCGGCAGCAGAGCCACCTACTTCTGGTGTGAGGAGGGAGGCCGCATTTATGCTGGTTCCCTTTTCTTAGCTCAACCCCAGTTGGTTGGGGACAGGGGGAGCTTGCCCCACCCTCCCTGCAAGGCTCTGGATCCTTAAAGAATCAGTATCAGGATTTCCTCCTGAACACTCCTTACTCCCAGGACCACATCCCCTCTCTCAGGATCTCTCAGGTCCTTGTATCTATGATAGGACCTTTGAACTCTTAAAGAGCCATGCCAGCTTGTAAGGTGGGCTGACCGCTAGGTAGTACTACCCTTAAGGGGCAGAGTATGCATCACAATTCTATACTTCAAACAGGAATTATTTCAGGGACATTCTCTGGCCTGTGCTATCAGAAGGTCAGACTAGCTGATCACAGTGGTCCCTTCTGGCCTTGCGGTCTAGGAATTATCCAGGAAGGCAAGAAATGGGAGCGTCATAGCATTGGAAGGGGGTATTCCCCAGCTCTCCAAAGGGGAAATGACTTGCTTCTAGCCACATTACAGACCCTACAACAGTGACGTTAATATGTACAGAAAAGCTAGTGTACCTCATTTGTAGAGGTTCCTAAAGTCAGTTATTGATGGAAGGGCCCATTGTGATTGGCCTGTGCTATACAAGAGATCAGACTAAACAGAACGTCCCCAAAATAATTCCTAGAGCAGATCTGTTAGAAAAAAACCATTCTTGATTTAAAGATTGCCACGGATGGAGAATTCGCCACAACTTTTCCTCTCCAAGTCCTGTGAAGTTTCCCAGGCCCCGGCAGGCATTAGCCCCAGTCTGCGGTAGGAACTGCAGACAATCAGCATCACACATTATCTGAGGAAGTCAGTGGCAGCACAGAAAGGGAGAGGGCTGGATAGCATACATGTGATGAAATGTTTTGCATACAGCACTCTACACATAAGTCTCTGTGCTGAAAGCTTTTCACTCTGTGATACGTTAAGTGTAGACAACTGCATCTGCTCTCAAGTTACATTTAGTGCATAAATACTTGTGAATAGCACTGTGGTGCAATGGGAAGTGCTTAATGACATACACACCCAAATGTTCATGAGCTTGAAGGATTTCTGCTGCTCCCACTAAGCCACCCCAACCAAAAGTCAGCCTAAGACCACATCCGGCCCGCGGGACCATCATGCCTAGCCCCTCAGCTCCTGGCCGGGGAGGTTAGCCCCTGGTCCCTCCCCCGCTGTCCCCCCTCTACTGCTGCCGCGCGGGCAGCACTCTGGGCGCCGGGGTTGCGCACTTCTGCAGGGCAGTGCGGCAGCATGTCTGGCTCCAGCTGGGCGACGCGGCTGCCAGACATGCTGCTCTGAGCGGCATGGTAAGGGGCCTGGGGGTTGGATAAGGGGCAGGAAGTACCGGGGGGCAGTCAGGGGACAGGGAACAGCGGGTGGTTGGATGGGGCAGAGGTTCTGGGGCAGGGGCGGTCAGAGGATGGGGAACGGGGGGAGGGAGGGGTTGGATAAGCATGAGAGTCCCGGGGGCCTGTCACGGGGCAGGGTAGTCAGGGAGCAAGGGGGGTTGGATGAGGGTGGGGTCCCAGGGGGTGGTTAGGGGCAGGGGACAAGGAGCAGGGGTGTTGGATGTGTCAGCGGTTCCGAGGGGGACAGACAGGGGGTGGGAAGTGGGAGGGGCGGATGGGGGCAGGGGCCAGGCTGTTTGGGGAGGCACAGCCTTCCCTACCTGGCCCGCCATACAGTTTTGCAACCCCAATGTGGCCCTCGGGCCAAAAAGTTTGCCCACCCCTGCTCCAAGGTTAGCATGGGCCAACACTGACCTTAGAACTGCCGCCATATGCAGGGTTCTCTGAACTTCTTCGATTGGAATTATCCTGGAGAGTCTGAGAAGTGCCTTGTGGAGGGAATCGGTGCATAGGGAATAGCTGGAACCCAGTGGGCAGAATGGAGTACCTCTTGTCTCTGTTCAGGACAACTACACCTGCATTTCCCCTCTGTGATCCCTCGAGGGCACCCACTCTAGGCACCAGACTCCTGAGTTGTCCCCTCTCTTAGGGGGGGACCCATGTCTCTCACCCCGCTGACCAGGGTTTTTCCAGGTGCACAGTTTCTTGCATACACTGTGATATCCCCAGCAAGCCAGACAGCCTTAACAGGCCAGCGTCTGCATTTGGCTTTCTCTTCAAAGGCTATGAACAATGTGATTGCCTGCAGTTATAAGGGCTGTGCAGCCCTTTCTAAGCAAGCACATTTATTCTTAAGGTGAAGGCATGACAGAGGAAACACATTAAAAACAACAAAAGAACCTACACGCATGCTAAGAAGTTACCAGAGATCACCTTCCAACTCCAGCAAGGGCTCTGGTAGGGGTCGGTCCTTCAAAAACCCACCCAGGGGGTTTTCTGTAGTTACAAGTTCATAACTATCTTAGCTCAGAACTCTCACATCCCCATGAGTTATTCAGTCTATCCTTTCAACAGCTTTTGCATTTGATATCCAGTCTCAAGGAACAGGTAATCAGCAGACAAAGACCCTCTCCTCAGCGCGTGGTTGCAAAAGGCTTGGGTTTTGCATAACTGGAGGTGGGGAATTTGCATTCATCTCCCCCTAGAGATTCCCAGGACAAACCACTCGACATGGGTTGTTCCAAAAGTCCATCCTTGTCTAGCACATTGTTCAGTACAGTCCTTTGAAGTTCCTAACGCTTCCCTGGGTTTGCATCACATCTCCCCCTAGCGAGGTTACATGCAGTCCCGCAATAATACACAGCCTTTGCATTGAATACAGTGGACTCCGAAGACACTTCAACATAATTCAATTTGGTTTTTCAAGCTTATTGCCAGAGATTGCCACCTCTGTCACACCTCTCTTGGGTGCCGCCTTCTGGGTGCCAGCATTTTCAGCAGTCAGCTCAGCTAGAATGTTTTCCATGCTTATACCCAATGGGCTGTCCAGAGGGCATGAGCAGGAAGTGTTCCCATCAAAAGGGCTCACAGGTGAAGCTTTTGTTGGCTTTTGATCATGAAAATTTGCTCCGTCGGCATTCCCCACCCCAGCCCCACCCCCACACTAGCTGTAGTAGCCACTTGTGCACTAGTGAGGAATAGTGCATACTAAAGCTGGGCGATTAATGGATTTTTTTGATTCTTTGGAAGGTTTGAAAAATTGAAAAAATCATTTTGGGTGAACCTAAAAACAACTTTGTTGAGGCTTTTTGGCGAATTTGGAAAATGTTTTGAATTGAAATTGTCTGGGAATGTCAATGAAACATTTCCCTTCGACCCACCACATTTCAGTTCAACTTTCAGTCATTTTGACAAAAGCAAGCAAAGGATCGCTAAAACTGTCTGCAGGAAGAGGAGGGACAGAAAGTGGTGGTGCCACCCTTTTAAGTTTTAGGTCAGTGTTAGGGCCCTCACCTGCGATGTGGCAGACCCCTGTTCAGTTCAATGGCTGCTCATTGTCATTACGAGTGACCTGCCATGGATCAGTCAGGCCTCTGCCCAAGTGGGATTTTCTGCCACTTGAGGGGGAAAGCCTGCTTTCAGGAAACCCAGGGGCTGTTCCATTCATTTAAGGGGAAACTGATAAAAAGATACTGGTGCCTGGGGCATCTCTTGTGGAAAATATAAGGCCTGCAGATCTTCATCCCTTTATCTGAGTAGGTATTGGCCATTTCCTCGCAATCCATCTAAAGACCATTTCCCACTCTCCTCCACTAACTGCAAGGCTGTGACATGGCCGCCACAGTGCACTCAGCTGATGAGGTGAGGTATTTAGCCACACGTTTCCAGTACAAGAGGTAAATCTGAGTGCCGCTGTTTGTATCAGCTGTTTTTCTGTAATGCTGACCTTCCTCTGGACCTTAGTGGATGGAATGTGGCGCCAGTGAATTGGACTGGGGTAGAATTACAGATTAAAGAGTTAGAGATGAGGTGAGGCCCTTCTCCGGAGGCAGTTGGAATCAGTGCGCAGTGTACCCAGAGTTCCGGTTTTTACATGGCTGACTTTTTTAATGCTTTTCTTAAGATAAAAGAGGCCCTTATTTGGAATGTGTGCTAAAAGATTTATGAGTGTTACACATCTTGAATAATTCTACCTGTAGAAGCCCCTTCATTGTACTTTCTTTTCATGTTCTAGAGAACATTTGAAGACTACAAGGTTGACAAAAGGAAAGTCTCTGAAGTGATGTTTGAAATCATTTCACAAGAATTAATTGACAAGCTTCCCAGGCTGGGGTTATGGAGAGTGTTGAGGGATTATAATGGGGAAATAGGTTGTTTTGTAAGTAGGAAGCATTGCCTGGGGGGGGGGGGGGGGGGGGGGGGGGGGGTTGGGAGTGGGGGAAGGGCAAGTGGGAAATTAATTTGATTTTTTGACAGTGATTCAGAAGCAGTATTTCAAAAAGCCAGTTTGAAGGCTCTGATCTCGGGATTCGTTGTGCTGTGCTTGTGGCCACCACTAAATATGTCACAATCCTGACATCATTGCTGTTTCTCAGTAAAACCAAGTATGAAGCTTTTTCAGATACTTGAGTGTATGGCATCTTTTAAGGGTCGTTTGGCTAGGAAAAGGAACCTGTCAATTGGAAACGTCCATGGGGCTGTTTGAACAGAGGCAGACGGTGGGGTCGGGACAGAAAGTCTGCAAGTTTGGGACTAGCAGTCACACAAATACTATTCTGAAGTCAGGAAATGGTATTTAACAAATAAAAATCTAGGTAACACCAAATATTTCTTAACTAGAAGCGGCTCTTAGTATTGCCCTGGCTACATTGTAATTTAGGAAAGCAGTGGATAGAGGAGAACTCCGTAATGGAGTTGACATTCAATATCGAATGGATGGGCGGCTCTTTAATCTTCGACGTCTACGCTTGAAATCTAAAATCTTCAGGGCGTCCATTACTGATCTTCAATATGCTGATGATTGTGTCATCCTTGCGCACACAGAATGACCTTCAGTCCATACTAGATTTTTTTGCACAAGCTTACCTAGGTTGACCAGATAGCAAGTGTGAAAAATCAGGACAGGGGGTAGGCACCTATATAAGCAAAAGCCCCAAATATTGGGACTGTCCCTATAAAATCGGGACATCTGGTCACCCTAAGCTTACCAAAGCCTAGGACTCTCACTCAATATTGAAAAGACTAAAGTGCTTTATCAACCTGCTTCAGGCCTTGCACATGACCCACCACAAATCACCATTGAGGGTCAGACTTTGGAGACAGTTGAGCAGTTTTGCTACCTCGATAGCCAACTTTCTCAGCATGCAAAAATCGAGAGTGAGATCCAGCACCGGATCCAGTGCACAAGTGTTTCCTTTGGGAAATTGCTCCGATGCATTTTCATGGGCTGTGACCTATGGCAGGACACCAAGATCCAGGTCTACAAGACAATTGTTGTTCCTACACTCCTATGGATACGAAACCTGGGTGACCTATCGACAGCACCTCAAGAGTCTGGAGAGGTATCATGAACGATGCCTCCGGAAAATCCTTCGCATCAAGTGGCAAGATCGCCGCACTAACGCCAGCATCCTCGCTGAAGCCAATGTCACCAGCATTGAAGCAATGATCCTCATGCACCAACTTTGTTGGGCTGGACACTATGTGCGGATGCCAGACTCTCGCCTTTCAAAACAAGCCCTCTACTCTCAGCTCACCCCTCGTCAGAGATCCCATGGTGATCAGAGGAAACGCTACAAAGACACAGTGAAAGCGTATCTTAAGATAATTGATGTGGACATCACAAGCTGGGAGTAGCAAGCCACCAACCCACCCCAATGGCGCCATATCCTCCATCAGGCAGTGGCCCGCTTCGAGGAGAAGCGCTTTGCCCTCAAAGCTGAAAAGAGAGAGAGAAGGAAGGAAAAAGAAAGCACTTTCTCCCAGCAGGCCGCTGGCCTGCCACGAAATGTCTGCACCTACTGCAGGCGGATTTGTGGTTCCAGGATCTGACTCATGAGTCATCTCAGGACCCATATGTAAATCCGTGGTAGAGATCGTCTTCGAATTGAGGGATCGCCAATCAGTCAATCGGATAAAGGAGAGTGGTGGTTGTAGTCTAGCCTACCGACTTGTCACTGCCACATCATATGCAAACTCAGGGCTAATTTGCCCTCCGCTTGCATTCCTAAGCTTCTATAGGCCATTTTCCTATCAGGCAAAACAGGGTCTCTTGCATCCCGAGTGCAAGTGGGTATTCTCTGGTGGGTCTCTGTGGTCAGTTTAAAAATTCCTAACCAGCTCTAAACCTCATGTCTTCCCATCCTCCCACCCAGAGTCCTCAGCCAAGCTCCATTCTTTTCTCATTTCCCCAGGCAGATCTCTACCAGCCAAATTCTAAGCTTATTTTACTAGGAGTCCATGAATACTTAAGGCAAGCCTACCAAGGCCTAAAATGTGTACAAACAGGAGACATGTACATGTGGTCCTTCAACCATCAGCTTTTTAAGACATGAACCAGTGAAGTTTGAGAGACTCTAGGTTTCAGCATCCCCTTCCATGGAGGAGGAGGAGAAAGCTGGACTCAGGGAATTTGGTCATGTCTCTAGAAAGGAGATAGTATGTGGGGGAAAGCCAGTGACTCAGCTCTGTCTATGTGTGCACTGTCTGCTCTGCCTCTCTTTCTCTCTCACTATTTTAAGATTTTATACTGCTGCCCATCACCAAGGTGTCTGTAAAATCAATAGCACTAAGAAAGTCCTTAGTGAACTCCTGCAGTCTTTGGAACATCTCCCTTTACTGGGCCAGAGCTCTGCTTTGGTTAGGATTTTATTAGGGCTGTCAATTAATCACAGTTAATTCATGTGATTAACTCAAAAAAATTAATCACGATTAAAAAAATTAATCGTGGTTAATCGCACTTATAACAATAGAATACCAATTTAAATTTATTAAATATTTTTGGATTTTTTTACATTTTCAATATTGATTTCAGTTACAACACAGACTACAAATATATGCACAGTAAAATGATAAACAAAAGAAATATAATTTTTCCATTCACCTCATACAAGTACTGAAATGAAGTCTCTTTATCATGAAAGTGTAACGTACAAATGCAGATTTTTTTTAGTTACATAACTGAACTCAAAAACAAAACAGTGTAAAACTTTCGAGCCTACAAGTCCACCCAGTCCTACTTCTTACTCTGCCAATCGCTAAGACAAACATGTTTGTTTATATTGAGGGGAGATACTGCTGCCTACTTCTTATTTACAGTGTCACCTGGAAGTGAGAACAGGTATTCGCATGGCACTTTTGTAGCTGGCATTGCAAGGTATTTACATGCCAGACATGCTAAACATTTGTATGCCCCTTAATGTTTTGGCCACCATTCCAGAGGACATACTTCCATGCTGATGATGCTCGTTAAAAAAATGTGTCAATTAAATTTGTGACTGTACTCCAGGGGTTGGCAACGTTTGGCACGCGGCTCGCCAGGATAAGCACCCTGGCGGGCCGGGCCAGTTTATTTACCTGCTGACGCGGCAGGTTCGGCCGATCGCGGCCCCCACTGGCCGCGGTTCGCCGTCCCGGGCCAATGGGGGCGGCAGGAAGCCGCGGCCAGCACATCCCTCGCC
>NW_020664725.1:958136-979582 GCF_002925995.2 Terrapene triunguis | reverse complement strand
CAGTCTCTTCCCATTCTGTATGTGTGAAACTGATTTTTTCTTCCTACTTTGTACTTGTCTTTACTGAATTTCATCTTGTTGAATTCAGACCAATTCTCCAATTTGTCAAGGGTATTATGAATTTTAAACCTGCCCTCCAATCTTGGTTTTCATTTTAAATAATGTTTCTAACCCTCATGGTTAGGGAGAAAAGCTTGAAAATGTGACCCCTAAAGGCTCAGATGCCAGAAGACAAATACTCCCCCCCAAGTTGTTACTTTTTTAAAATCTCATGAGTTTTGGGGCCCAGCCCCTGGCTTTTGGACACAGAGGCTGGTGGAGTTGCAGCAGGAGACAGAAGCAGATGACACTGCTGCAATCAAGAGATGTTTTTCTGACTGGCTCAGACAGCAGATAAAGTGCAGTCGCTCACTCACATGGCAATGTAGAAATCAGAACCCAATGATCTCATGTGACTTTTCTGACCAATCACAGCCAATCAACGCAGACTGACATTCAGAAAAGTAACACAAAAATCTTCTAACGATTTTCAATCCATCTAAAACAAGAAAAGCTACCCTTGGTTGAAACTTTGTAAACTGCAAATATTTAGTGACCCTAAAAGCAGGAAAATGTGAGCAACAAAAAATGGTGACAAATATTTCTCTCAGCTAGCTGCCTGCTCAATATTTTCAGCTGTTTTCCAAAAGAGGCCTCTTGCCGTGCTGGGTACCATCACCATGACTGCTCTGGAGCCATCCACCTCCCCACAGCTTATCGTTGGATGAGGCCATCCTGGAATAGCTTCAGTAGGAACAGGATTTAAACATATCAAAATAAAATCCACCCTTCTCAGGGAAATGCGGAGCCTGGCTGATAGCTCATAGATCTTAAGGCCAGAAGAGACCATTCTGATCATCTAGTCTGACCTGCACAAGGCAGGCCAACAGTTTCACCCAGAAGAAGAGGCATAGAGGTGAATGATTTGCCTGAGGCTGCGCACCAGAACACAGAATCCTGGCTCCCAGTCCACTAAACCACACTGCCTCCCTGATTTGGCCCCTGCTCAGCCTAACAATCATAAGAGAGACCTGACTCTACAAAGCTATCATAAACTTACGACCCAATTCTGTCAGCCTTACCTACAGCAAGTAGAACCTTGGACCTGTCATTTCAGTGGGACTACTCACGGAGTAGGCTCAGCATTAATGTGAACTAAACATAGCAGCAGTGTTATCAACCTAAGCATCCCCAAATCACAAGATTGGCTTAAAATCATGAGATTTCAAAATGATGATAAATGTTGGGTTCTCTTTATTTCCTGTCTGTTGTTTTGAACCTTTAGGTCACACATGGGCCATGTTTTTACTCTGTTATCCACAACCAGGAGGGCCAGAAACTTACTCCCTTAAAAAAAGGAAGCTGAGATTCTCACCAAATTACCAGTCTCCAAGGTTGGGGCTTTAATATTGCAAGAGCCAGCGACATTGTAGAGAGTCCCAAGCTGGCTTCCCTGCTCCAAGTTTTAGCGAGAGTGGCTCTATTGGTAATGTGCCGTTACCAGATCTGAGCCACTCCTGCAACTGCTGAATTCATTTTCAGTCACTGGCATTTAATTTAATTACCTGTGTTTGTAAAACACTTAGAAGTAAAATGCCATGTATGTACTGGGTGCTGTATTACTATTTCTTTAAATACATAACTGACACTCAGAGAAATAGATAAAATGGTAATAGAAATTCCTCAGTTATCTGAATTATGCATATCATGTGCATTATGTTTCTACTGTGTTAAAACGGGAGAGTTTTTATTTATTTATATGATGGGTAAATTTAAATAGAGATCTGGGTGATGTCATCTGAAACCAGGAGGAATAGTTTGTGAAACAATATCCCATACAAACCTTAGCTGGCTGTCTTAAAATAGCTATTTTATAGCGTGGAAATGTAATATCTCTTTGAAAATGAGCACCTGGTTGGATCCTGTAAAATTAACTTCAACTGCAGCATGTCTTGGTGAATCATTCCATATGAGTTAGGCCTCACCCTCCTCTTGGTTATAGCTTATATTAATTTTGCAGTAACTGCCTGTCTCTAGCCATTTGCAAGTCATTTCTGTGGCGCTGCAGGCCAGAATTAAAATTGACCGAATCATTAACGGCAGCCACGCTGGTTGGTATTGGAGAAGTTATGATACAGCAGATGAAATATGTCTGCACTCTTGGTTCCAGTATAGCTGGGAAGGATTAGAAGACAATTAATAAATCATTTAGTGCTGTGAGTTTAAGTAACTTCTTATTATAGATTGCAGAGATTTATTGTGCACTGGCAAATTTCCTCCATGTTGTATCCAGTTTGTTTCAGTGATTTTTAATAAATATATAAAAAATATGAAGTGTGTGTGTGTGTATAAATGATTAATTTGTAGTCTGTTTGCCAAATGAATCACAGGATTCTTTCCTAAGATGATAAAGGCGTCTGTACAAAAGACAGTGTAGGTTATTAGCGTGTGGCTGACTGAGGGTGTCGGGTCGTATTCTGGGGGAGAGAGGAAAGAGAGTCACTGTTAATGTGCCTCTGCACCCACCGCCGTAACTGCAAAGGATTGTAATGTTCCACTAACCTTAAAACATGTCTTGTAATTAAGCTCCGATAGAAATGTGTGTCTCACGGCTCAAGTGAGGTAGCCTCAGAATACGTTTGGGTGGTTGTTGTCTACATCAGTGGTTTTCAAACTGTGGGACATGACCCAGTACTGGGTCGCGGAATGTAAGGCACTGGGTCGTGGCGGCTCTGTCAGCACCGCTGACCGGGCTGTTCAAAGTCCGTCAGCGGTGCTGCCCGGCTAAGGCAGGCTAGTCCCTACCTCTTCTGACACCGCGCTGCGCCACGGAAGCGGCCAGAAGCAGGCCCGGCTCCTAGGCGGGGGGGCCATGGGGCTCCGCACGCTGCTCCCGCCCCGAGCACCAGTTCTTGGCCAATGGGAGCTGGGGGGAGGGAGTTGCCTGCAGGTTGCCTGCATCCCAAACCCCTCATTCCCGGACCCACCCCAGAGCCTGCACCCCCATCCCAGAGCCCTGAACCCCTCGTGCACCCCAACCCCCTCCCTGAGCCCCCCAAACCTGGAACCCCCTTTTGCACCCTAAACCCCTCATCCCCAGAGCCTGCACCTCCAGCCCAGAGCTCTGACCCCCTCCCGCACCCCAAACCACTTCTTTCCAGCCCCACCTTGCAGCTGTCACCCCAACCCTCTGCCCCAGCCATGAGCCCCTCCCACACCCCAAACCCCTCATCCCCAGCTCTGTTGCGTCGCGGGCATCAACAATTTTCTTCAACTGGGTCGCCAGAAAAAAAATTTGAAAACCACTGGCCTATGACATGCCATGTAAATGGGTCGCCATCAGGGCTTTGGGCTTTGGTTTGGATGCTCCTGATGCTAGTGATTGCCACTAGATGGAGGGTGCAGCCCGTGAGTTCCCTCTAGTTATGGAGAAGTGACAGCCTCCATAGCTAAAGTTGCAACTTGTTTTCCATCATAATCTCAGTCTTGCACCCCACCCCCCGCAAATTCCTCTATAAAGGTAAATTCCATTTTACATTTGGCAGGTGTGCTCGGTGGTTAGGGGACAACATTTTGCTCAGATTTGAAGTGATTTAACTTGGGATAAAATAGGAGAAATCACCATGCATTATCTTGCCTAGCTGCCCTTGCCAGCTGTGCTCGGAGCTGGCACACCAAGCTCCAACAGTCAGAATTCCTGACTCCATTACCTGCTCCTGGCATCTTCTCCTTCCTCCACCCTTGCCCTGCCAAATGAGATCTTCCCTGCTCATCCCCTTTCCTCAACTATCTGCTCATAATTCTTGTGGCTGTGTCTATAGCTCAGTGGGGAGCAAGGGAGGGAAAATACCTGAGCTGCCATAAAAGAGGAGCTCCTGTAAAATAACTCGTTCTTCTTTCTAGAGCCAGGGCCTGGATTGGACAGTACTGGCACCTCTTTCCTGCCATGCTCTCCAGAATCTAAGCTTTTATTTGGTTACAGTCTCTAGCTGCTCGGGTTGCTGAGAGACCCTGAAAACCCCTGTGACTGATACAGTGATGTCTGCCTGTACAATTAGCAGAAGCTGAACCACAGCTCAGAGGAGTTGGTGAGCCAGGCTCACGCCATGCCAGTGACGATACTCTAAATATCAGCATTGTTAACTAGTTCACACATTGTCTAAGTGGGGGAAAGTCCTGTTACCAAAGCTGCACAATCGACTTTGAGTGGCAGCTCTGGGCGGAGCTTATCTTGTGGGCGGGGCTTGGAAGAGTACCACAGCCTTATTTTTCCACTGACTCCTGGCTGCCGCAGTTTAATCACTTCTGATTGATGCAAAAGAGAGCATGTATGCAGATCCAATCCTGTACTATATAACGGGGCACACTATGTGAAAGAACCTTGAGTTGCCAAATACTGAGAAGAAGATCTTCCCCAGCTAGGGCCAGGGGAAAAAAAATGTTGACAAAGGGGGTGGGGCAAGATCATAGCAAGTGCAGGGCCTGGATTTCAGTATTCGTTAATTTTTTCTGTGTCCTGCAGCCTGCTTTGATAAATGTCTGGCATAGTGTCATGTCATCTGTATGTGAATGTCTGATTCCAGAATATATGTGCCTTCTCATCACAGGTAACTGAGTTTTGCTGCATGGAAAGTGGGAGGCTTCTGTTCCTTTCTCCACAAAATTCTTTTTTCAGATGAGCAAAGTCAATTCTCTTTGCCTCGGTGGCTGGGCTGAGATCTGGGGAAAATGGCAGCTGGACTCCTTTAAATTGTATTTCTTGTACAAATGTGCAGTGAACTATATTCAGTCTTGATTCCTCTGATTAGCTGATATGTGTTTACACCAGAGGATTTAATACTTGATTACAGCAGCAGCAGGTGATAATGCCGCAGAACCAATGCGGAGCTGCTCATAGGGAAGGGCTTAGGTATTCCCAGTGCCACGTCATAAAAACTCACTCAGAGCAAGTAAAGGTGTCTGAGCCCTGTCTGCATTTGTGCTTACACAGTTAGGCCACGTCTACCCTACCCACCGGATCGGCGGGTAGTAATCGATCTATCAGGGATCGATTTATCGCGTCTAGACAGACGCGACAAATCGATCCCCGAATCCATGCCCGTACTCCACCTCAGCAGGAGGAGTAAGCGGAGTGAATGGGGGAGCCGCGGCAGTCGACTTGCCGCCATGAGGACGGCCAGATAAGTTGAACTAAGATACTTCGACTTCAGCTACACGAATACCGTAGCTGAAGTTGCGTATCTTAGCTGCCCCCCGCCCCGTGTAGACCATCAGCTGCACTCTTTCTGGTGGTGATGGCTATAATACAAGACTCCTTTTTCCAGTGTAGACAAGGCAGTAGGTTTCAGAACATGGTGCTCCTTCTCTGGGGACTTTGAAGGGCTTTCCTCACAGCAAGGTGGGATGCTTTTTCCAAGGATAGGATCTTTCAGAAGCCTTGACACAAGATTTTCTATAAAAGCAAGTCAGTGTGGCTGGCTTTCTCTGCAGAGCCACCTAGCTCGTTTTCTGCTTTGGCTCCTTGATTTTTTTCTATGCATTCTATTCTGGCTTTGAAATATCCCCTGCCAATCAATCGCGGTTTTCGATGAATTTGGTCTTGCTGTCTAAGTCCTGCACTTTTTGTATCTCTTTTCGCCAAGCTGGCTTCTAGCTCACTAAATTTAACAGAAATCCTCCCAATGCCATTTTCCAGAGGCGGTAGCAGTACAGAGAATATCTTGCTGATCCACTCGAGCATTCAGATGGCACTGAAACGTCCTGCGGCTGAGAGTCAGTGGGTGCAGCAGCTATCCAGGCCCTATGTTTAAAGGAACCCTGATGATCATTTGTGCTTGTATAGGTAGCTCATGAGTCAGCCTCCTTTGAGGATTTTTATGATGTGTTTGCTTTTGATAACATAATAAAAAAACCTGAAGGAATGTCTGGCAGTGACCTGGGTAAGCTCAGGCTCAAGCAAATTCAGTGCCCAGTGAAAGAAATGTTTGACCTTTCGTGACAAGCTTTAGGGAATAGATTATATGGGGACAATATTAGATAAATATCTCTGTAACAAAGGCCTAGCAAAGCCAGCAACATTAAACATGTCACTCTGGGAATGCATGGCCAGAGCGGCGTTTCTTGGAGAAAGACTCTGAGCCTGGTAAGTCATTATTTTTCAGATCCCCTTCACTAGGTGGTTAAATGTGGAGTTAGGTGCCTAACTTTACGCAGTGTTGTTATAGGTGTGTCAGTCCCAGGATATTAGAGCGACAAGGTGGGTGAGGGAATATCTTTTAATGGAACAACTTCTGTTGGGGAGGGAGATGTGACGGGTTGGATCACAGAAACCCCCTGGGGAGCTGCCACCTAATGTGCAAAGACTACCCCTGCTTCTGTTTTCCCTGCCAGCTCAGGACTCCAGCACCCTGTCTTGCTGAGCCAGACACTCCCGTCTGCTCCAACACAGACCCAGAGTCTGAATCACTTGCCCCAAAGCTGCAAGTTTACCCGAAAACAGCTCACAGAAGTGTGCTTGTCTTTAGCACTCAGATGCCCAACTCCCAATGGGGTCTAAACCCTGACAAATCTGTTTTACCCTGCATAAAGCTTATGCAGGGCAAACTCATAAATTGTTTGCTCTCTATAACACTGATAGAGAGATATGCACAGTTGTTTGCTCCCCCAGGTATTAATACATACTCTGAGTTAATGAATAAAAAGTGATTTTATTAAATACAGAAAGTAGGATTTAAGTGGTTCCAAGTAGTAAGAGAGAGAACAAAGTAAGTCACCAAGCAAAATAAAATAAAATGCGCAAATCTATGTCTAATCAAACTGAATACAGATAATCTCACCCTCAGAGATGCTTCAGTAAGCTTTTTCTCAGACTGGACACCTTCCAGGCCTGGGCACAATTCTTTCCCCTGGTACAGCTCTTGTTCCAGCTCAGGTGATAGCTAGGGGATTCTTCATGATGGCTCCTCTCTCCCCTTTGTTCTGTTCCACCCCTTTATATATCTTTTGCATAAGGCGGGAACCCTTTGTCCCTCTCGGTTTCCACCCCCCCTCACTGGAAAAACACCAGGTTAAAGATGGATTCCAGTTCAGGTGACATGATCACATGTCACTGCAAGACTTCGTTGCCCACTTGCCAGCACACACACATACAGGAAGACTCACAGGTAAACACAGCCATCTGCGGATAATGGTCCTTGTTAATGGGAGTCATCAAGATTCCAAACCATCATTAATGGCCCACACTTTACATAATTACAATAGGCCCTCAGAGTTATATTTTATATTTCTAGTTTTAGATACAAGAGTGGTACATTTATACAAATCAGATGATCACATTCAGTAGATTATAAGCTTTGTAATGATACCTTACAATAGACCTTTTGCATGAAGCATATCCCAGTTACATTATATTCACTTATTATCATGTTTTTATAAAACCATATAGACTGCACCACATCACAGGAGACACGCTTTCAAGCCACACAGAGCTCTGCCAGTCCGACCAGCCCTGAAGAAGAGCTCTGTGTAGCTTGAAAGTTGTCTCTCTCACCAACAGAGCTGGTGCAATAAAAGATATCCCCTCCCCCATTTTGTGCCTAACTTTAGGCACACAAGTGTGAACATCTTGTTCTAGGGGTTTTTAACATAAGCTTTGCTTTCCTTACAGTTATACTGAGCTATTGGAAAAACAAACTATGTAAATAGGCAAGAATGCCATAATAAGGGACATTTTCTGACGGTTTGACTGTGTATCCATATGCTGCATTCACACTTACTTGCATTCACAAGCCTGGCTGCTGCAGTCACAGGTTCATTTACTGCAATTCCACAGTTTCTTTTGAAGAGAGAAGAGGGAGAAAGTGAACAAGGAGCTTTACTCTCTGGGGTTCGCAGGCTCATCTGCTCTGCAGAACCATGAACTTATGAAGGGAGGCCCAGAGCTTTTGTGAGAGTCCATCCTACACAGCTTGTGAGTGAGCATGGGGGATTGAATCCCCATGCTACAGAGCTCTTAACTAGCCATCCTGTAGCTGCAGAGGGTCTCTAAATATATAGCTACAGAACATTTAAATGCACCCCATCTACCTCCTGCCTTTGCTGCCCACAGCAAACCCAAACAATGGACTCAGCACTCTGTTTCCAAATGCAGCTACCATTCTAATGCCATAAACAACATCCGTCCACTGAAGCGTACGGACTGCTGCTTAGTGAGGCTGTCTCCAGCCAATTCCAACTTCCAAACCTTAGTCATTCCAGATGGAGTCTTGTGGGGGCTGTCTGTTAAAGAGCAACACTTTTTGGGGGGTATTTTTTCTATGAAGGAATTTTGCTCGAGTCTCTCAACAAAATACACATTTGGCTGCAGACTAGGCTTGGAGAATATCGGTCCCAAAGGGAAGGACAGGAGTACTTGTGGCACCTTAGAGAACAAATTGATTTGAGCATAAGCTTTCATGGGCTAAAACCCACTTCATCGGATGCATGCAGTGGACAATACAGTAGGAAGATATATATATACACAGAGAACATGAAACAATGGGTGTTACCATACACACTATAACGAGAGTAATGAGTTAACGTGAGCTATTACCAGCAGGAGAGGAAAAAAAACGTTTTGTAGTGGTAATCAAAATGGCCCATTTCCAGCCGTTGACAAGAAGGTGTGACGAACCGTAGGGGGGGAAAATAAACATGGGGGAATAGTTTTACTTCGTGTAATGACCCATCCACTCCCAGTCTTTATTCAAGCCTAATTTAATGGTGTCCAATTTACAAATTAATTCCAATTCAGCAGTCTCTCGTTGGAGTCTGGTTTTGAAGTTTTTGTTGTTGTAATATTGCGACTTTTAGGTCTGTAATCGAGTGACCAGGGAGATTGAAGTGTTCTCCAACTGGGGATAACTTATCAGAAACTGATAAACATCTGAAAATAGGGATTCCCAATGGAAAATGTTCAGCAGCCTTCCTGCTAGCAGCAGGTACTGCAGTAATTATCCTTTGGTTTCTTGGGCTGTATGCAGCAGTGCCATTGTGCTTCAGCTAGTGCTGTGTCCAGTGGTTCTGCTGAACAAGGCTGATGCTGTGATAGATGGTGGGCAATGATTCTGGATCAATATATGAAGAGACGAGCATTGTGCCCTATGCATGGAAAACGTAATAGGGGAGAAATGTGTAGGTGCAAACGATTGGGAACATAGATCAGATTTGGCTCAAGTGGACAACCTATGGAGGGAAGAAGCCCTCACTATCTATAGCCACGGCAGTGGAGAGCAAATAAAATGGGCTTTTTTTGTTTGGCTTGTATAACTTCCCCTTCAAACATCAGGATTTAGTCCATAGTGATTTTCCTGGACCTGATTGCTTTGGGAAGGCTCCCTGGTTCAGGACAACTGGAAAGCTCCCCGTAGATCCACTGAGACTAATGAGCCAGCTACTAACACCCCTTCCCCACTCTTAGGTGGTGCATTGTGGGGAGCGACCTTACAGTCCCTTACTGGGCTCCATCTTCATCAGCCCGCATTGTGCATCTGCATAATGGGGCAGACAGAAGTCGTCTGTTTTACCCACAGCAAAGGTATCTCCTGAGCAGGAGTGGTGCAGACATCCACCCCCCTTCTTCTATAAATGTTGCTGAAGGACCGGAAAAGAAGGTAACTCAGTCCTTGGCCTTCGGCCGTTCTGCCGAGACCCAGAGTAAACGTGTAGGCTAATATTAAGGACAAGCTCACATGCAGGATATTGCCAAATACGAATGACAGTGACAAATGTGGCTGGATAGTGGCTGGTTGAGTCAAGCTTCTGCTCTCTGCTGCATTCTGCTTATCTCCTTTCTCTGAAACTTGGCATCCTGAGTCCCTGGGTGATTCGGATACTGAGTTTGAGTTTAGTTTCTGTCAGCAGAGGAGAAGTAGGAAAATCCCACAGGCCTGCAGCGAAGAACTGTTTGAATAGTGGGTGCTGGTGAAGCTGCCACCATTCAGGAGAGGATTCTGGGCATCGCTGTCACCACCACTCAGGCTCAGGTCAAACTGCTGCAGGTATGAAAGCGATGCTCCCAGGAATAGTTGCCTTAGACGGTCTCCTCATCTCGCCAGCCAAATGCATGGTGTTCAACAGTTCCTGGGGCAAGAAAATGTCATTTTCGCAATGTGTCAGGTTGTTACGTTTCCTTTCTCTGATTTCTTCTGTCTCCTTCACACATCACCACCAACAGCGCAGAGTCCGTTTCCCGCTGTGGCCGGTTACTGACAGGGTGCTCTGCTGAACACAGCTAGGTTTGCATTCGCCAGTGCAGAGGCGGTAGGAGCTCAGTCTCGAATGGAGGCAGCTCAGGTTTGGGGCTAAGGATGTGCGCCAAGGAGCTGCGGTGCGCAGGGGATTTGGGCAGCACCCAGAGCTCTGGCACTGGTGGCAATCGGGAGGGCAATGGGGCATGCGGAGGAAATGGTGCAGTCTGGGCAGCCGCTGAGGTATGGTGTCCCCATTCTGGGGACCCAGTGCAACTGCCTGCCTGGCTCCCTGGTCCCCACCTCGCATGCTGCTTTTACACAACTGGCAGCGGCTCCTGCCCTGGAGGTGAAACAGTTCTGCCCCCATCTCTGAAATGATGCATCTCCACCCTGTCCCTGCCCTGCCTGGCTCCACCTCTGACTCCAGGTGCCCCCTCTCCCCAGTGCCAAGAGGACTGCGCTGAAGGAGGAATGGGGGAGGGCTGCCCCATCTCACACCCTCCCTGGGTACAGAGGAAATATTTGGGGGTGTAAACATAGATCAGCCCCCACAATATTTCCATTGGGGAGCGCTAGCCCCCACTGGTGCCCCTCCCCCATTCTGCTGCCCTGAGCCAGGTGACCCTGCAAGGCGAAGTGCTAGAGAAAAGGGAAGCAGCAGGAGTGTGTTAGGTGTGTAAGGAGGAGGCAGGGCTGGTTGGTGTGCTAGCTTTGCAGGACACACACACACACACACACACACACACACACACACACACACACACACACACACACACACAGCTTTGTATTTGGGGAAATGCTTTCAGCTGGAAAGAAGGGAAACTTGGCTCACATGGCTGACCTGTGAAGGAGCTGTCTGGGCTGCACCCTTTTATCCCTTCAGATTTTGTCATTCTTTTGTGTAAAGCATATTAACACAGTCTGGCTCTTTGTCCCCCTCTAGTGGCTAGACCATGTCTGAAGTTTATGAGTCTGCTATTGTCACTGAGCTAGGGATTTGGGCCCCTCCTTCCCTTCAGGACCTGTGAAAATCCAGTCTGATGTTCATAGACATGGCGGGTGCTATCAAAGAGGAGCAGCTGAGGTGGAAGGAATATTTGCAGCCTTTTTTGTGGGGTTTTTTAATTGTTTTGCTTGATTTTGTTCCAGGGTATTTTTTTTGGGTGGGGGAGGGGTCAGCTGGGACTTTTTTGCATGGAAAAGGGTGTTGTTGTTGTGAGTGTCGTTCTTATGTTGGAAAGGTCTTTTCAAAAAGGAATGCTTTGCAACCGCTCCTAGAGATAGTCAGACTCTGGAGTCACCCAATCTCCTCTTGCAAATTTGTTCCATAACCAGATACCCTGGACCATGCATGCTTTTATTCCCTGGTTTTATGTGCTTCATCTTGGGCTCTGTGAGCTGCAGTGTCCCAGGGGAGCGAGAGGTTCATAGATTAAAATTCAGTCTTTAATATAGTTTTGTCTTGATTCATTAATTGCTTTGAGGATTAGGATGAAAGTATTAAACTGGCATCAGAAACTGATGGGGAGCCAATGGAGGGACTTGAGAACAGGCCATGATGTGTTCATGGCAGCCTAAACCTAGGAGGAGGCCAGTGGTGGTGGGAAGTAAAGGAATCTATTCACTCTCTTTGAGTAGAACTTTGTTGTGAGTCTGGCATGGAACCCAGTTGGTGGAGAGGTGCCCGTAACAGAAGCCTTTCCGCATTACAGTCTTGGGAGTGTTGCCATTAAATAGCGAGGAGCTATTTCCCAACTCTAGTAAAGAGCTTTTTATAGTTGTTACAGCATGCAGCTATGTGATGGCAATTGTAAATAAGCAGATAGGGAGGAGGATCCATCCTTTGTTCATGCGATGTTAGTCGAGATATTAGAGTTCATTGTTACAAAGTATAAAAGGAGAGAATTATTTGAACCATGCTAGTCCCTCCCCAAAGCTAGAGCTAACCTGCTTGCATAAAATTAGCATTTAATAACAGCTTTGCGTATGTTTGAACAGAATGGTTCTCCATCTTCCAGAGTGTATTCCAATTAAAATTCATTCTATCCCAGGCAGTAGTGGGAGGAAATACTTTGAACTGATTGAGCCTGCAGCTGATTTAGGATCCTCCAGAGTTCACCTGTTCTAATAGCATTTTGTAGATAAAGTTTGTAATCTGAGGCGAGCTGTCATGTAGTGACAGGAGATGGGGATCGTAGCTTGGGGGGTGCATCAGTGATTGCTGAGAAACGATGTCATCTGAGATGAGATACTCACAAATAATTTGTTTGCTCTGCCACTACCATGACTTCTTAAATATCACATTTCTTTAAATGCTCCAACTATCAAGGCAGGAGCGTGGTGGGCTGCCATGGTCATGGATGGAGATTGTACTAGCATTTTATATAACAGATGCTTCATATTTGTGCATTGATCTTGTGGAAATTAACTCCAATAATGGGTTCTGTGGCCTGGCTCCCATGATTCAGGTCAGAGGGGGAGGCAGAAATGTCCCTAGTTGATTATAGTGTCTTATCCAAATGGCAGATGGTCATACTAATTCGCTGGTTGGGGAGGTCAGGAATTGGTCTTGGGACCAGTCTTATTTAACATTTTCATTAATGACTTTGGCACAAAAAAGTGGGAGCGTGCAAATAAAATTTGCGGATGACACAAAGTTGGGGGGTATTGCCAATCCAGATGAAGAACGGAATATTATACAATATTTGTATGACCTTGAAAGCTGGAGTAATAGAAATGGGATGAAATTTAATAGCGCAAAGTGCAAGGTCCTGCACTGAGAGACTAACAACGCACATTTTTCTATAAGTTGGGGACATATCAGTTGGAAGTGACAGAGGAGGAGAAAGACCTGGGTGTATTGGTCGATCACAGATAATTATGAGCTACTGGTGTGATATGGCCATGAAAAAAACTAATGCAGTCCTACCATGCATCAGGCGAAGTATTTCCAGTAGAGACAGGAAAGTACCATTATACCAAGCACTGGTGAGACCCCATCTGGCATAATGTGTACAGTTCTGGTTTCCCATGTTTAAGAAAGATCAATTGAGACTGGAACAGGCACAGAGAAGGGCTACTTGAATGATCAGAGGAAAGGAGAACCTGCCCTATGGGAGGCAACTTAAGGAACTTGTCTTGTTTAGCCTAACAAAACAAAGGCTGAGGGGAGATATGATCGCTCGCTATAAATACATTGCAGGGATAAATACCAGGGAGAGAGAGGAGTTATTTAAGTTAAGGGCCAATGCTGGCACAAAACCAAATGGATATAAACTGGCCGTCAGCAAGTTTAGGCTTGAAATTAGACGAAGGTTTCTAACCATCAGAGGAGTGAAGTTCTGAAATAGCCTCCCAAGGGGAGCAGTAGAGGCAAAAAATCTAACTGGCTTCAAGACGGAGCTTGATAAGTTTATGGAGGGGATGGTATGATGAGACTGACTACAGTGGCATGTAACCAATCTGTGACTGCTAGTGGCAAATATCTCCAATGGCTGGTGAATTCTTTTCCAGGTGTGTGGCTGGTGAGTCTTGTCCACATGCTCAGGGTCTAACTGATTACCATATATGGGGTCAAGAAGGAATTTTCCCCCGAGTCAGATTGGGAGAGACCCTGGGAGTTTTTTGCTTTCCTCTGCAGCAGGGGGCATGGCTCACTTTCTGGTTTGAGCTAGAGTAAATGGCGGATTCTGTGTAACTTGAAGTCTTTAGTTTATGATTTGAGGATGTCAGTAACTCAGCCAGAGGTCAGGGGTCTATTACAGGAGTGGGTGGGTGAGGTTCTGTGGCCTGTGATGTGCAGGAGAGCAGATTAAATGGTCATGACGGTCCCTTCTGCCCTTACAGTCTGAGTCTTAGGGGGACCAGGCAGCAAGTGTGAAGAATCAGGATTGGGAGCGGGAGGGGGTAATAGTTATCTATAAGACAAAGCCCCTAATATTGGGATGGTTCCAATAATATTGGGATGTTTGGTCACCCTAATGAGTCTGAGTCACAGAGTAAATTTAACCCTTTGTTTGTGTCAGACACCAATACCTCCTGGCCGTGTTTCATCTACAGCTGGTGGAGGAAGGGCAGGGTCTGGGGAAGTGTCTGTCTGAGCAGATGCAGGCACAAGTGGTACGGGACTGAGTGTTAAAATGTAGCTGAACAGTTTCATGGGGGCCTCTGGAAACTGACCTCTCTGGATCTGTACTTTGGGAATGTTTGTTACAACCGTAGGGCTGTGATATTACAGGAGAGGACTGGGCTATAGAAATCAAAAGGGCAGGCCCAATAGGTTGTCCTGCATAAATAGGACACGTAACAGACCTGTAGTGGGAAGAAAAATCATCAGAACTAAATTAAGCCGAGAAGGCCACATTCTCAGCTGGTGTAATCAGGCAAAACTTCCTCAATATCAATGGAGCTGTGCCTGTTTACACCAGCTGTAAATTTAGCCCATAGGGCCTGACAGTGCAGTGCCTGTGTATGGGAAAGTGCCTTTGAAACAACAGGAGCTCGCAAGTGGGGTGGATCCAGTGCTGAGCCCAGTGCAGGGAAATGTCATGTTTTAGCAGCCTGCACCTGTAAATACATGCCTCTCTCTTGTGTGTGTCTCTCTGTACTTTCCTGACCTTGGTTTGGTGCAGAGTTTGTCATTAAAAGGGGAGTTCTGTGCACTTCATAATTTCCATGAACATAACTGGGTGGAACATAACGGGGGAACTGAAATCTGTAAAGCTGCCCCATAGAGCTCCACTCCAGTCTTGCTTAGGGTGACCAATAGCAAGTGTGAAAAATCGGGACAGGGGGTGGGGGGGTAATAAAGGCCTATATAAGAAAAAGCCCAAATATCGGGACTGTCCCTATAAAATCGGGACATCTTCTCACCCTAGTCTTGCTGCACCTCTCAGTATAAGAGCCAAGTCTAAAGCTTCTTTTAGGAGAGCAGCTTTTAGAAAGACATTCCTCAGCCTCCACTCAGGAGCGTTATTACAGCCAATTAAAGCCCCAAAGAGGAGATCTGCAGAGGCAGTTCTTTAAGGAGTCAGGCAGTTTATTCACCTGTAAGTGGAATTCTCTGAGATAGATTGTCTCTTCAGCACCTCACTCACCTACCCTACATCTTCAGGACGTCCCTTCTATGCCCTCACACTGAATGTCTGGATCTGGAGTGGGGTGTATGTTGGTCTGCACTAAGTACTGCTTTGTAGGCTCTGAGTCCATGATGCCAAGACCACAGTCGCTGAGGTGTGAACCTTCAGGGACAGTGTATAGATGAAAAGATCTTTCTCTCCGAGGTCCGAGAGAAGGGGGCAAATTACTGGGGGGAAGGGGTTCATTGCTTGCACTACTTGAGGCATTAATTATGCCATTAATTGAAGCAATTAAAACTCAAAGGCCAGAATTCCAGTCTTGGTTAGTGAGGAGGGACTAATATTCAAATATTTTGTTTTGAAAGTATTATAGGTTCCCGGGCAAATGCTGACTGATAATGGGAACCCTTATGCGGTGTATTTGGACATATTTAAGTGTACACATAATAGGCTGTTACCAAGCTGGAAGTTTAGATGTTTTCTGATTTACATAATTTCATGTGAACATCTCACTTCTCCTTTAACTGAATTTCCTGAAAGTTAGAAAATTGGAGTTTGTTTTATGGCTATTTGTGTGAATGATCTTTTTATTTTTTAAATTAAACTTTCTTTAAAGAGATAGCCAGAAGTAAAACACTAGGAACCGATGAGTTGTAAAATTCTTGGTTGGTTAGTACCACATGCCCATCCAATCTGCTTCAGAGTTCTTTTGGTTCATTGTCCTTCTCCTGATGAATTATTACCCATGATGTAATGCACATATGACACACTCTTTCTCACTGCTTGAGACCTGCCCTCACCATGGGTCATGAGTGAGGCTTGAACCTAGGACTTTCTGCACCAAAAAGCCAGGTTTCTTCCACTTGAGCTAAAGGAGGATTTCAGTTAGATAATCCAACAGCAGTAGTAGTCTCCATTCTTTTCTGTGAATCAGTCGCTTAAGGAGGCTATGACGATAACTTAATCTTTTACACTTCTGTAAGGCCAAACATGTGCTATTAACAGTTGTTTACTTTTAATAAAATACATAGTACCTGGTGACCTGCTTATCTGTACCATCCGGTTTTGGGTTAACACATTTAAGTGGGAATTCTATTTCTCACCCAGAAGCAATAATTTTTTGGGGGGTGTTATATCTTTATGTGATCTCTGCTCAAATACGTAAAGGATGTGAATAGATCTGATTGCATGGGGGAATTTCCAATATTTTGACATTTTGTTTTGGTTCCAAATGAGGACAAAAGCTGAAATAGCATATTTTTTGGAGGGATGACATTTCCCCCAAAACTTTGGATTTGAAAACATCAGAACATTTTGATTAGATCCTTTTAGCTGAAACGAAACATTTCAGCATTCCTGAATTGAAATGTTTCACTTCAGGTCAGGTTGACAATAAGCTGCGTTTGTCTGAGCTGCTGTGGTGCCTCATAGGAGTTGTAGTTTGAGTGCCTCATGCCCCCAATGTCCGATGTGGGACCGGCTCCTTGGCCAGACTACGTCTCCTATGATGCATCATGGTGTCTCCCTCTGGCTGAGGAAAACAGGAAACATAAACGAGCAGTTTTTTTCTATGGAAAATGTCGATTTTGCAGAAACCACATTTTCCATAAAAGCCCCACTTGCAATTAAACAGCAGCTCTGCGTGTGTTTGTGCATTCTCAGTAGAATTGCATTTTAATATTGCTTTCCTCACAGATAGGCAAAGGAATTAGCCCTCTCCAGGGTCTAATGTTTCCCCCTTAAACAGTCTTTCTTCCAACTTAAAATAATGATTTAATATTAAAGTGAGGGCTGAGTCCAGTGAGATCCTGGGCACTTTCCACTTCCACTGTGCTCAATGGCTAGCACTTTGCAGTGCCAGGCTTCCTGTTTGGAAACCTGGTCTTAGCCTGAGCCCTGGCAAGGTGCCTCCAGGCAGTACTGCCAGGAAGGTTGGCAGGTGTCAGGTTTTCGACTGGAATGCCCGGTCGAAAAGGGAACCTGGCGGCTCCAGTCAGCACTGCTGACCGGGCCGTTTAAAGTCCAGCCGGCGGTGCAGGGGAGCTAAGGCAGGCTCCCTGCCTGCCATGGCTCCACGCGGCTCTGCGCAGCTCCCCGAAGCAGCGGCATGGCCTCCCTCTGGCTCCTACACATAGGGGCAGCCAGGGGGCTTCCACACGCTGCCCCCAACCCAAGCGCTGGCTCTGCAGCTCCCATTGGCCAGGAGCCGCGGCCAATGGGAGCTGCAGGGGTGGTGCCTGCGGACAGGGCAGCACGCAGAGCTGCTTGTCCGTGCCTCTGCATAGGAGCCGGAGGGGGGACATGCCGCTGCTTCTGGGAGCTGCTTGAGGTAAGCGCCACCCGGAGCCTGCACCCCTGACCCCCTCCCACATTCCAAACTCCTGCCTCAGCCCGGAGCCCCCTTCCGTACTCCAAACCCCTCAGCTCCACTGCCCAGCTCCCTCTTATACCCCAAACCCCTCATCCCTGGCCCCACCCCAGAGCCCGCACCCCCAGCCGGAGCCCTTGGGTGCAGGGCCATGGAGAAGGGGTGGGGCTGGGGCAGGGCCGTGGGTGAGGGGCGGGGTGGGAGTGGGGCAAGGGTGTTCGGTTTTGTGTGAGTAGAAAGTTGGCAACCTTAACTGCCAGCGGGAGTTGCACAGTCCTTGGCCTCCAGCACATCTACAGCTCAGGTGCTGCTGAAAATCAGCCTCTACCAACCTGGGGTTTCACTGCATACAGACAGACCGTTCCTGCCCTCCTATCTGCCACAGTAGCTGCTCGCTGCTTGGCTGTGGTTCTGAGCCATGGACTTGCTGCTTGCTTGCCCTGCTGTAAAGGGCTGGAGTTGCATTCCTCAGACATTGCAGCCTGGTCCAGGTGCTCGCTCCTGTGTTCCTCTGGGCTGGATCTTGTGGGTGCTGCTGCAGTTGTGCGTGTTGGTAATGATCCTTTCACTAAATGTTTCTGGTCCCTGGAGGGTCATGTGAGCTGAGGGAGAACGTGGCCTGCTTTGTGAGTGATTAACATGGTGTAAGCAATCTGCATACAGAGAAAAGCCCTGCTGGTATTACATTATTCTGTTACAGTTTCAAAGCTGGTGTTAAGTGGACATGATTTCTTCCTATGGACCATTAATTCTGTTTTATTGCTGGCCTGATGGCCATTACCCTTTTTTGCCAATGCATTCCTCCATTAGGTTTGGACAATTAATAAATATGAGCAGTGGAGGTGATGCTAGCGTCAATGTGATGGCAAGGAATAGGGATTTAGCCGGTGCTGCCTGTGTGTGTGTGCAGGCGGACAGCTGGCTCACAGTGTCCGTGTGTGTGAAGGCTGGGAGTAAGGCAGCCAACTCTCTGTGGCTGCTGCTGCAGGTTCCTGGATGCTGCAAAAGCCTCCCTTGTGTTGTGGGGAGCGGTGACCTTTGAGGAACAAAGGTCCTTCCCCTGCCCTAAATACACCTTCGAGGGGCAGCACTCCACACTGTCCAGGCTACTGATCTCGGGGCAGCTTGGCTCTGTCTCACCCTTGATCCTGGCGTCACATTCCAGTGAATTAATAAGAACCTCCCTTCTGCTCAGTCATCTAATATGCTGAAGGCCATAGCCTGCTCCCCACTAGGGTTGCCAGGCGTCTGGTTTTCAACCGGAATGCCTGGTCGGAAAGGGACTTCAGCCGTTAAAAATCCAGTCAGCGCAGCGGGGCTAAGTCAGGCTCCCTGCCCAGCTCTGCGCAGACCCTAGGCGCAGGGGTGGCCATCGGGGCTCCGCACACTGCCCCCACCCCAAGTGCCAGCCCCACATCTCCCATTGGCCAGGAACCACGGCCAGTGGGAGCTGCGGAGGTGGCACCTGTGGACGGGGGCAGCACGCGGAGCTGCCTGGCGGCCCCTGCTCCTAACGGCCGCAGGGACATGCCAGCCACTGCTGGGAGCTGCCTGAGGTGAGCACTGCCTAGAGCCCGCTCTACCTCCCACACCCCAACCCCCTGCTCCAGGCCTGAGCCCCCTCCTGCATCCAAACTACCTCCCAGAGCCGACACCCCCAACACCCCCCCAACACCCTGCCCCAGCCCAGAACCCCCTCCCGCACCCTGAACCCCTTATTTTTGGCCACAACTCAGAGCCTGCATCCCCTCCTGCACCCAAAACTCCTGCCTCAGCCCAGAGCCCCCTCCTGCACCCCAAACTCCTCATCCCCAGCCCCACCCCAGAGCCTACATCCCCAGCCGGAGTCCTCAACCCTGCTCGCACCCCAACCCCCTGCCCCAGCTTGGTGAAAATGAGTGAGTGATCGAAGATGGGGAAGAGCGAGTGATGGAGGGAGGGAGGCTGTAGTGAGCAGGGGCGGGGCCTTGGAGAAGGGGTGGGGGTTCTGGGAAGAGGCAAGGTAGGGGGTGGAGCAAACATTTGGTTTTTGACAATTAGAAAGTTGGCAACCCTACTCCCCACAGCCCCTCCTGATGATTTGTGCATCTGTGCTGTGCTTTGGAAAGTCAGTTCGCCCCTGAGCTGCCAATGGGATGTGAGAAGCAGCACAGAGGGCCCAGTCCTATGGTAGGGGTGGACAACACTCTGTGCCTTGCATCCTCGTGACAAGTGAGCCTTGTGTTCATCAGAGCTGAGCAAAACTTTTCAGATGCAAAGTTTATTTGCCAAAAAATTGCAGTTTTGAGTTGAATAAAACTTTGTACATTTGGGTTACAATTCCCTCCTCAGAAACTAGCAATGATTGCAGACCTGGCCAGGCAAAGAGCAGTCCTTGGTCAGCCTTTCCAAATCACAACACAAGGACAGTCACTTTCCCTCCTGAGACAGCAAACAAACAAACATGCACATCTTTTCCCCGGGGAGGAAACCCCAAGCGACAGACTTTCTTCTTGTTTAATTTCCTAACTCTGAAGATTGCTTAGAGTGATGGGTGCATAGTTGAACCTAAATAGAGTAGAATAGACTAGCAAATTGCTGACTGTGGCTGTAACTAGTCCGGAAGCCAAGGGACTCTAGTTTTATAATTGAGTGGCTAGTTTTCTCTGCTTCTTTTCTTGCAACAGTCCCGTGATGTGTAATGTTCAGAGATTAGGAGGATGCTTTAGATTTTCTCATAAATCAGTTGCAAAGGAACTTGCTTGCAGCTATTTTTCCTACCTAGAGCGCTGTTCCACCTGTCGGTCAGTTCTGAACTCCGTTCACATTTGACACGTACTGTCTTGGTTCCAGTTGCGTCAGGCAGCCTAAGATATTTCATATATTAAATGCTGCCTATTGGCAGCTGTTCCAAGCAGCAACTGTAGCTGCAATTGGAACTTTAAGTATAGTGATGACTGGGGGGGGGGTGCAGAAGTCTGCTGTGCCCTTCCCAAATGACTGAACGTGTTCCCCCTCCACTTGTCAGCCTGGCTCATGAGGGCCTAGGTTAGCCCTGAACGCAGGTTTTCCATATTGCATCTGGTTGCAATGAAAAGGCTTCAGCACTTGTGCATCAAAAAGTCAGCGGACTGAATGGTGCTGGGTCTGCCCTTTGAATTAGCTAGGCCTCCTCATCCACCTGAAGTCCTGATTCCACCACTCCCAGCTACTCTAGTCCATGCAGTGCTTTAAAGCTGGCGTGGGCCGATATTGACCTGAGAAACACTGCAACAGGCCGGGCCCATGAGCCTCTAAGTTCCATAACTGTCTTTGAGGATTTGCAAAGTGTCATGGGGATCGGTTCAGCTGGGATGCCCAGCACCAGGGATCTGCTTTTTTCCGGGGAAAAGAGTGGCAGCGTGGAGCAAAGGGAGGATGGTGGCTCTGCAGCATATGCCTTGCCCTGCGGTGAAGTAGTTTTGTGGGAGTTAATTCATGTACAAGGTGAATGTGGGGAGGGAAAGGTTAATGCTGCGAACGTGGAAGTTGAAAGACTCCCCTGTAGTAGGGACATTCTGGCCCTGGAAACATTCAGCACCAGTTTCTGTGACCCAGAGAGAGAGACAAGGACTTTTGAATAGATTCCTTTTTATTTAATTTTAGCATGTGTTTTAAATTTCCCTTTGCACAAGTGATTCTCTACAGTCACACATGTGCATGCATGCACACACACACACACACACACACACACACACACACACACACACACAC